>NC_058411.1:127907555-128008279 GCF_002201575.2 Neomonachus schauinslandi | reverse complement strand
TATATATATATATATATATATATATATATATATATATATATATATACACCTCTGCTTCGGAATTAGAGGCATGTAGTACTCAGCAGCTTCTGGAAATTCTGCATAATGATATATATTTTTTTCTTCTGAATTTTTCTTCAGAATTAGAGACATGTCGGACTCAGCAGCTTTGACCACATAGTGACAAACATTTGTTCATGTTGGGGATTTTTTTAAAAAAAATGGAATTTGGGGGGCGCCTGGGTGGCTCAGTTGGTTAAGCGACTGCCTTCGGCTCAGGTCATGATCCTGGAGTCCCGGGATCGAGTCCCGCATCGGGCTCCCTGCTCAGCGGGGAGTCTGCTTCTCCCTCTGACCCTCTTCCCTCTCATGCTCTCTCTCATTCTCTCTCTCAAATAAATAAATAAAATCTTTAAAAAAAATGGAATTTGGGAGTTGTAAGAGACACGAAATTAAGAGAAAGCAGAACTCCCTTAGCACTTATAAACAATGGGAGATAGAAATCAATTATCCCAGACTTCGCGAAGGGGCAGGGGTTAGAGCCACGCACTCCTCCTTTGCGCATCCTGAGTGACATGACAGAGGCTGAGACATATAGGGTTATGAGGTGGGATGGATAGGAAACAGCTGTTGGGAGTAACCGAAAGCTGCAGAAAGCATGGTACCAGTGCTCCCGAAACACTCATGTGGGCACATGTACACACACACACACACACATGCATAAACATGCACACACACACCAAAGACCCTGGAAATACAGAGCTGAGGGACAGTTAAAGGCAATGAGAAAACGAGGACACTGCAGAGCTACAATAATTGTGTTCTGACGCGAAAGAAGTAATGGTGTACTGAAGACGGTTCTTGCTTTCCCAGCTCTGACTGAGCTTTCCCCTTTAGTTAAGCTGTGACAATATTAATAGATGACACTCAAAACTTTTTTTTTTTTTTTTCTGTAGACACACGTATGATTCCCAGGTGATGCTGGGGAAGCCATGGCTTACGGAGAGAAAGCTCTGGTACAAAAAGTGTAACTATACCGGGTTTGAACGGGCAGGCTGTGCTTTCCAAAGCCTTCCCAGAACCCAAATCCTCCGGGGACCTGTGGAAGAAGTGGTAACTATGTGTCGTGCTGACCTGCTAACCTGTCCCCAGGAAAGTGTCTCCTTGCGAATGGTGCATCTCAGTAGACACCCTCTGGAATGAATGAGTCATCTCAGGTGAGCTTTTTGCAAATCAACCTGATGTATTTTCTCATCTGAAGCCCAGGCTGTCATACTTCACAGTGGTGTCAGGCAAGGTGAACAATCTTGTAACCTGTTAATTTGCTTGAAATAATGACAGCAATAATCTGATCAGGTTTGCCAGGCTGTCTCCATTTGAGGTGGACAGTGGTTTCTCCCATTAAGATTGTGACACATTAAGACAAGTGTGTGATTATTATATCCAGTTATGGCACTTGGGTAACTTGAGACACCCACTGCTGTGTGAGTAACCCACATTTACCACCCTTTACATCCATTTGCTGTGATTGGCATATTGGTGTGCTTGAACCTGTCTCCAGGTCCCTTATTTTCTTCTGGGACTACATCAATCACAAATTCCTTCAGCTGTGCTCAAGCGTATTTATCAATATGTTAACCCCTCTCTGAAGATAATCCAACAGGAGTTATTTCTAGGCTCTACTATGAAAGCTACTTGAACTCCCTAACTAAGGAGAGCGGAGACAGACATACCAGAGTATTGGAGAAGGTTATATTTAGACTTTTTTGGTAGAGTAGGAGCAGGAATTTTGTTTCCTTCTAATACACAAGGCATTTTTCCACCTGAATTCTCTAAACATACCGTGAAATCCTCCCTGACACCCAAAACTGAGTCAAAAGGACAATTTGAGAATATTAAGACATTGAAATCATTTCAATTTAGGTGAATCTATTTTGACAATTGTTCATAGACAAATTTGCTCAAATGCCTACTGTGTCTAATAGATGACAATTTGGGAAATTTCATTTGAACTCTCCATGAAAAAATACCAAGAACAAATAGGTCAATAATTACAAAGAAGTTGTCACCAGATTTTTTTTCCAACAGGTTCCTTTCCTCTGAAATAATTTACACAATTATTCAAACTTAATTAGGATCAGAGTTGAGATATTTTAGCGTTACTTGAATTAAGGCAAACTTTAATAAGCTGCTTGTGGTCTTATCGTTTTTTACTTTATATTTTTAAGAGGAGAGACAAAACATTTTATCACAACAGTAGACAAAAACATGGGTAAGAAAATTACATCTCATTCTTGCAAGATAATTTTAAGAAAATCTCCATTGGAAAACATCATTTCAAACAAAACATTTTCAAAAATCTATCTCTGGTCTAGATACATAACAATAAAGACTGCTAAGAGAACTGATTGATCAGATTTGAGAAAGCTGGCCTTCAGGAGAAGCAAGATAAAAGACTCGATATGAGCAAACATCCCGATGTAAAAAAATAAAAATATGAAGAGGGAGGATCTGCAAAGTCTAAAAGATTTGGTTTGGGGTTACTGCTCAGGAAAATTCTGGAAGCAATTATTATAATTGTTAAAGAAATAAGCCATACTGGGCATATTTCATTTACTTGATAGGATATTCTTTTTTTAAAAAATATTTTATTTATTTATTGGACAGAGAGACAGCGAGAGAGGGAACATAAGCAGGGGGAGTGGGAGAGGGAGAAGCAGGCTTCCCGCAGAGCAGAGAGCCCGATGCGGGGCTCGATCCCAGGACCCTGTGATCATGACCTGAGCCGAAGGCAGACGCTTAACAACTGAGCCACCCAGGGGCCCCAGGATATTCTTTTGATACTTTCTTATCTAGTCCTCTCTTTTTTACCCTACTTTATTTATATCTGGTCCATTCCTCATTCTCCATTGAATATGTCTTTTAGCACCTCTTCCAAATCTGATCACCTGCCTTGACATCTTTCAATAGCTCCCTGTGTTTTATGAAGAAGTACTAGAACTTCTTTGTAAAGACTACAAATTCTTGGCCATTTTACCAAACTTCATACTGTTCCTAACCCCAACAACCATCTCTGCCGTGCATCACTTATTCTTAAATTCCCAGAGATCCTTCAATATCCAGGTTGGTCGTCACTCCTGCAAACTTCTCTATCTTCTCCCCTTTCTCTAATACAAGGTGGAGTTGGAAATTCCCACCTCTTTTGCCAAAATAGAGTGTGTACATGTTTTATTAAATCAATATAGTAAAAAAAAGTATTGAGATTTAATTTATACTTTATATCTCTTTAAATCTCTAGACAGGGCACTTAGAGTACCTTTTTTTTTTTTTTTTTTTTTTTTATTTTTTAAAAAGGTTTTTTATTTTTTTTTTTTTTTTTTTTTTTTTTTTTTAGTAAGCTCCATACCCAATGTGGGATTTGAACTCTTGAACTCACAACCCTGAGATCAAGAGTTGCATGCTATACTGAGCCAGCCAGGTGCTCCTACTTACATTCATATCTTTCTCAATAGACTATGAGCTCTCTGGAGCAGAAACAATGTCACCACCCTGTGGTTTTCCCCAAATAAAATGTAAGGTAAGAAAGAAGCATTTGTTGTTTTAAGATATTAAGATTTTGGAGTTAGAAAATGCCAATTTTTTCCAAATTGATCTGTGGACTCAATATAGTTCCTATCAGAATTTATTTTGTAGAAATAGAAAACCCTTTTCTAAAATTTATATGAAAAACATGAAGGAGCCAAAATAGACAAAATAAGTTTTGGAAAAAAAAAACAAAATTGGAAGATTTATATTTTCTAATTTCAAAATGTGTTAGAAAACATGATGTACTTCTAAAATAAATGTACAACTATAGATCAGTACAACAGAATTGCAAATCTGAACATTTACCCTTATATGTATGGTCAAACAATTTTTTGACAAAGATATCAAGATAGTTCAATGGGGAAGTGTAGTCTTTTTAACAAATAATTTTGAGATAATTGGACATTCATATGTAAGAAGATGAATTATGTCCTTACCTAGTGTCACAAATAAAAGGGACATCAAAATGGATCAAAGACTTAAATGTAAGAGTTAAAATCATAGGATTTCTAGAAGAAAATACAGGAGAAAACTTAGTGACTTTGGATTGGTAAGTTTTTAGCTGGGAAACAAAATTTAATCTATGAAAGAAAAAATGGATAAGTTGGACTTCATTAAAATTAGAAAACTTCTCTGATGCTAAAACCAGACAAGGCCACTACAAGAAAAGAAATTACAAGCCAATATCCCTGGTGAACATAGATGGAAAAGTCCTCAACAAATTATTAGCAAACTGAATTCAATGACACATTAAAAGGATCATACACCATGATCAAGTGGGATTTATCACTGGGATGAAAGGATGGTTCAACATCTACAAATCAATCAATGTGATACAATACCTTAACAAAATGAAGGATGTAAATCTTATGATCAACTCAATAGATGCAGAAAACAAATGACAAAATTCAACATCCATTCATGATAAAAACTCACAACAAACTGGGTGTAGAGGGAATATACTCAACAAAGTAAAAATCATATATAAGCCCACAGCTAACCTATCATACACAAGGGTGAAAGCCTCAAAGTTTTTTTCTCTAAAATCAGGAACAAGACAAGGATGCCCACTCTCACCATTTTTATTCAACATAGCACTGGAAGTCCTAGCCAGAGCAATTAGGTAAGTAAAAGAAATAAGAGGCATCTAAATCAAAGAGGCAGAAGTAAACCTGTCACTATTTGTAGATGACATGATATTATATATAGAAGAGCCTAAAGACTTTATTGTTACAGTAAACAAATTCAGTAAAGTTGCAGTATGTAAAATCAATCAATAAGAATCTGTTGTGTTTCTATACACTAAAAACAAACTATCAGAAAGAGAAATTAAGAAAACAGTTTCACTTATAGTTGCGTCAAATAGAATAAAATACCTACAAACAAATTTAAACAAGGGGGTGAAAGATCTATTCACTGAAAACTATAAGATACTGTTGAAAGAAATTGAAAAAGTCACATATAAATGGAAAGATATTCCATGCTCATGTATTAGAAGAATTAATATTGTGAAATGTCTGTACTAATTAAGCAATCTATAGACTCAGTGTAATCCTTATCAGAATTCCAATGGATTTTTTTCACAGAAATAGAAAAAACAATCTTAAAAATTGTATGAAACCACAGAAGACCTGAATTAGCCAAAGCAGTCTTGAGAAAGAAGAACAAAGCTAGAGACATTACGTTTCCTGATTTCAAGTTATATCACAAAACTGTGGTAATCAAAACAGAATGGTATTGGAGTAAAAACAGACATATAGATCAACAGAACAGAACAGAGAGCACAGAAGTAAACCTACAAGTGAATGGTCTATTAATTTATGACAGAATGTACAATGGAGAAAGGATAGTCTCTTCAACAGAGAATGATAAAATGGCTCTCATCAAAAAGACGAGATAACAAGTGTTGGTGAGGATGTGGAGAAAAGAAACCCTTGGGACTGTTGGTGAGAATGTGAATTGGAGCAACCACTATGGAAAACAGTATGGAGGTCATCCCTCACAAAATTAAATTAGAACTAGCATATGATTCAACAGTTCTACTTCTGGGAACTAAATCACTATCTCAAAGAAATCTGCACCCACTTGTTCACTGCAGCATTAATTACAATAGCCAAGACATGGAAACAACCTAAGTGCCCATTGACAGAAGAATGGATAAAGAAAACGTGATAATATATACAGTGAAATATTACTCAGCCATAAGGAAGAAAAAGGAAATCCTGCCATTTGTGACATGGATAGACTTGAGGTCAGTATGCTAAATGAAATAAATCTGACAGATAAAGACAAATACCATATGATCTCTCTTATATGTGGACTAAAACAAACAAACAAACAAACAAACAAGCAAAGAACCTCTCAACTCTTAGAAACAGAACAGACTGTTGGTTGCCAGGGGTGAGAGGTGGGAGATGGGGGAAATGGGTGATGGTGGTCTAACAGTACAAACTTAACTTTTAATATAAATAAGTTCTGGGGATGTAATGTACAGCATGGTAACTATAGTTTTTTTTTTTTCTTTTTTTTTTTTTTTAAAGATTTTATTTATTTATTTGACAAGGAGAGACACAGCGAAAGAGGGAACACAAGCAGAGGGAGTGGGAGAGGGAGAAGCAGGCTTCCTGCGGAGCGGGGAGCCCGATGCGGGACTCGATCCCAGGACCCTGGGATCATGACCTGAGCTGAAGGCAGACACTTAACCATCTGAGCCACCCAGACGCCCCGGTAACTATAGTTAATAATACTATATTATATCTTTGTAAGTTGTGAAGAGTATAGATCTTAAAAGTTCTTACACCAAGAAAAAAAAATTGTAACTCTGTGAGGTGATGGATACTAACTAAACTTATTATGGTAATGGTTTATATATACAAATTATATATATGTGTATATAGTCATTATTTTATACACTTTAAACTAATACAATGTTATTTGTCAATTATATCTTTTTTCAAGGTAGGCATTTATAGCTATAAATGTTCTTTTAAGGACTGCTTTCACTGAATTCCATAATTTTTGGCATGCTCTGTCTTCACATAACTCCATTAAAAGTAATTTAATTTTCTCTTACTCTTTTTTTGTTTTTTTGGCCCATTAAGTTTTTAAGAATGTGCTATTTTAATATTCACATATTTTGAGTTTCCCTTTTTTTTTTTTTTTCTATTTTTGACTTCTAATTTCATTCTGCTTTGGTTGGAGCACATAAACATTTCTACTCTTTTAATCCTTTTAATTATATTGAATTTTGTTGGATGACTTGGTGTCTACCCTAGGTAATGCTCTTTGTGCATTTGTGAAAGTATACATTGCACCATTCTGGATAGAGTGTTCTACTGAGATCTGGGAGGTCTACTTGGTTTATACTGTTGTTCAAGTTTTCTGTTTCCATGTTGATTTTCTTACTGTGATGTATCTATTTATGATCTCTTTGTATTTATTCTACTTGGATATTTTTTTAGCATCTTGGATGTATGGATGAAAATTTTTCATCAAATTTGGGAAGTTCTCAACTATTATTTCTTCAAATATTTTTCTCCTTCATTTCTTCCTTTGTCCTTCTGGAATTATCATTATGCATACATTGGTGAGCTTAATGGTGCCCCACATTTCTCTGAGCCTCTCTATTTGTTTTCATTTTTTCTCTTTATTACTTAGGTTGCATAATCTCTATTGATTTATCTTCAAGTTCACTAATTCTTTCTTCTGCCAGTTCAAATCTACTGTTGAATCCTTCTAGCAGATTTTTCTTTCAATATTATACTTTTCAGCTTCAAGGTTTCTATTTTTTTAAATATTATTCCTATCTCTTTTTTGATATTTCTTATTTGTTGCAACATTAGCATCATATCTTTTTCACTTCTTTCAGCATGTTTTCCTTTAGGTTTTGAACATATTTATAATGGTTATTTTGATGTCTCTGTCTGTTAAACCTGACATCTGATTCCTCTCACAGGCATTTCTGTTTTTCTGTTGCCTAGTTACTTTTCCTGTGGATGTGTCAAAACTTCCTATTTCTTTGCATAAATAAATATATATCATATTGATACAATTGGGGCAATACCATATTGATACAGTTATTATAAAATATTTTTAAAATGTCCAGCCCCCCTCCCAATTCAATATATATCCATCTATTTAGAAGGGGTACTAAACATTTAAACGATAAATTGTAGCAAGTTTGGATATTATCCCCAGTACCATTCCTCTGGGACTTGTTATTGTTATGTGTTCAGCAATATTTTATATGACTGGCTGGATTATTTTGGCAATGTCACCCTTTCAGTGTGAGCCTCTGGTGTTGCCCCATGAAGGTGAAGCCTTGAGCATGAGCACTGTCATCCTGGGATGATGATGATTCTGGCATTTTCTCTCTCTCTCTCTCTTTTTTCTTCATCACATCATGCTGTTAAGTTCCACTCATTTCTGATTTTTCTGTCATTTTCAACAATGACCTGGGTCATAAATTTCTCCACAGATTTATCCAATAAAATTCTGGCTCCTTTACAGGGACAGTTTTTGAGGTCTCTGAGACTGTTTTGACCACAGAAAGGTTCTCCTTAGCTGTCTGTTCCCTGTTATTTGTTTTGTTTTGTTTTCTGGAAAATTAGTCAGATAATGGTTTAACTTATATTTCCAAAGAATTATTCAGTTTCCTTTTAATTACTTTTCACCACACCTCTCGTTGTTTTGAAAATTCTTCTGGGTTTAATACCCCATATTCTGTTGCAACGAAACCAGTTCCTTGAGAAGAGATTCAGAGCTCTTTGTTTCATGGCCTGACTCTACCATGGGGTAAATATATGAGTCAAGGCTCTGGAGCTGGGGGTAGGAACAATGGAGTACTTTTCTCTGATTGATACCCCTAATAAGGTAGGCATTCGAGGTGGGGTGGAGAGTTATAGACTGGGTTGTAGCTTTTGATCTTCTCCAGTTGCTTCTCCCAAAGTGGTACAAACTGGGATTAAGGTGGTCCATGACCCAATATTCTCAATGTGCTTCACCCAAGATAGACACTCCATCCCACAAGTGGGAATGGGGCAGAAAAACTGAACCCTCACCTTTTTTTTTTTTTTGCAAAAAAAAAAAGGCTACATCTTTATTGAAATAAAATAATCCAGTGAGTGGGTCTGAGAAAGCACAAATCAGTTGGTTAGGGCAATAAGAGCCTCTACCACATTGCCCATGTGTTCCCTCAAGCTCCATTCTGCTGCTGCTCTTGAGATCTCCATCTCTCTCATTATCAGCTCCAGATCTTCCTTCTTAATGGTGACTTTGGCCAGTTCCTTCTCCCGCTCCTGTTTGGCTTTCTGCTCCCAGGACCGTCTGTCTCCAATCACGGACATGGCCGTTTCCAGATTGGAACTCTGGATCTCCTTCTCCTCTGCGTAGTCGGTGACTCTCTCCACGTCGGCTGCACCATTGTCATGCTTCCGTGGCTTCTTGGGAGGCCGCTCCGGGCCGCTGGTCTCAGTCTCCAACTCCAGCTCCACATCCCCCTCGGTAGCCATATCGATCCCCTGAACCCTCACCTTTTAACTGTACTTGCCTGGAATATAGTCTCTGCAACACATAACTGGAGCATGATGAAAACTGTTGATGGCCTGCCTCTCCTGGAAAGATACCATAGCCCTTCAACTAGAAGCTGTTGGAAAGGGAGTCCCATGCTCTTGACTACACGCATCTGGAGTGGAGCTCTCATCACTCTAAGCTGGGATGTGGGATGGAGGGAGTGGGCCATAGTTCAAACACCACAGACTCACTGCTCTTACAAAGTTTTAGTAGGTTTTCCCAATTAAATGTTTCTTCATTTGTTGTGTCCTTAGGACCATTTCTGGGGACTTTAAATTGCCATTCTTTATAATTTTCACCAGCTTCATTTGGAAGTTGGTCTGTATTATTCCTCAGGCTGGTATACCAGAAGTCCATCTATCAGGGCTTTTTAAAACTGGTCTCCCAAGCTCTCTTGGAGATCTTATGGGAGAGAGAAGATTCCTACACTGATTCTATTCTCAGAAGCTCTAACACAGCCTAATACTTCATTTGAGCCCAGTTTTGCATGTTCTCCAATAGTCGTTTGTTTTAAGGAATATAGGAGAAGTGAAAGGAAAAGAGGCCACCCTTATTCATGCCACCATGTTTCAGAAGCATGTTCTCCCATTCTTCTCTGTCATAGCTTCACTGTGCAGAAGAACAAAACACCCAGCAATTTATTATGTGAGCAAATTTTTCCAAAAATATTTTGTTCACTCTATTAAAATTGGCACCATGATAAGGAATAAAATCCAACTCATTATCTTCAGACCCTAAGTCTAATTCTATGAAAATCTTCCATGATGCACATATTCTGCATGAATAATTTCATGGTTCTTTCACTTTGACCTTTGGCTATATTAAACAAAGCAATCATAAGATTTACAAATGAGAAATGTAAGAAATATATACTGATTCAAGTTTAAAATATATGACATTTCATAATAAAAATGAATGTTTTGCTAATTTGATCTCAAAAATGTATTGATTAAAAGTATTTTATAAATAAGAAGTATAGGAAAATCTAATTAATATGTGTCTGAAATAAAGATGTTCATAACAATGAACTCTAGATCATACATGTTAATGCATCTTAGAGAATTCTTCAATACACTTAGTAATTGGGTCTCATTGTTAGCAAACATTTTAAATGATATTTTCCATAATTGTTTGTAAAAACATTTATATTTGCCATTTGAAGCATTTTTCATTGTCTTTATGTAGGTAAATTTAAAGTACTTTTCATGCACTCTATTTTGTTCATCTTCAGTGTCTTTTTTTTTTTTTAAGATTTTATTTATTTATTTGAGAGAGAGAATGAGAGAGAGAACATGAGAAGAGGGAGGGTCAGAGGGAGAAGCAGACTCCCTGCCGAGCAGGGAGCCCAATGTGGGACTCAATCCTGGGACTCCAGGATCATGATCTGAGCCGAAAGCAGTCGCTCAACCAACTGAGCCACCCAGGCACCCCATCTTCAGTGTCTTAATCATTGATGTTGATGGTGTTTTGTTTTGTTTTTTTTTTCTTTCTATCAGAAGTGTGGATTTAGTCATGGACCTAACATGAATACTAGAACTAAACAGAAGTGCATTGGTAAATATATGTGACTAAATGAATTAAAAAAAAAAAAAAACATATCTGATATCAGAGTTAAGATGGCTTAAATCCCAATGCTGACCCAATGCTGAACAGAAATAGAGTGTAGTTAACCTACTCAGTTAATTCTCACAGACATTATTCTGTTTCTGAACCAACCCACATTCTGCCAAGGCACGGGGGAGAAATTCAATGTGATAATTCTACAGTAGCTAAAAAACAGGAAAGATTCTTGTTCCTCTGAGATTCATGTGAACAGTAGGATCAAGTGAGGTGTTATTCAGTTTTTGGGAAGCAAGAGAATCCAATGGGATTCTGCTTCCTCTTCAAGGTAGGCTTCTGAGCTCAGCTTTGGCCAAAGATAAAAAAGCCAGCATGAGAGCAGTGACAGGTACCCCTCCCTGGCTGTGTGGTGTTGAGATAAAGTTCATTTATAAAGAAAATCCATCTTGAAAGCAATAGACACAAGCAATTGTAAAAGTATTTAGATGTAATACATTGTTTGATTTGGGAATATCTAGAGTTAAGATCAAGTTTTCCAGGTGAGGGAGAGATGTCCCAGGGCTGTTAAGTGACAAGTTCAAAGTGATACAGCAAGTATCCAAAACTCAAAGGAGAATCTCAGGTTTCTGGATGCCTACCCCGCATCACTTGTTATAAACTCACGTGGCCTCATTTCATACTTTGCTTTTGGTAGATTATTTTGGATTTGTTCTGCTGGTATTTAAATAGTCATTGCATTTACTAATTTCACAGTACTTTGAAGTTCTTTTTATAGGTTGTCATGTTGAATTTGTGTTACTTTGGTGGATGTAGATCATATACTCTCACATATACCTACACTCAGAGACAACAAGGCTGAAATGTACTGTCTTACTCTTGAATAAGAACATGACAGCAACACTGAGAATTGTTATATTGCTGTTGTAAAAGGAAGTGTGACATTATGGTTGTCATATGTGTACAATCACATGTATTCATCTTATCTTTAGAGAGAAGATGTGCTTCTTGAAAGATACATATATCTAGAACACTATTATGCCCCCCAATGAAATCAATACCAGCCTGCAGTTTGAAAGTTCCTCACCCTGATATTCTAGTGTCATCTCTAATTTTTATTAGTATCATTATGGTTAATCAGGGAATTGTTAATCAGTCCAGCTGGACATCCACATCTGTGCCCAAGCAGCTCCTTCTTCCTTGTGGGGATTCCCTCAGTTCCTTGAAGATTTTACCCCAACCCCATTGTCTGTTGCATTAATACTACTCATGCCATATTTCTCAGTGATTTCAGTATTTATGTAGTTGATGGCTGAGTTGATATAACTTACTTCTCCTTTTTTTTTTTGCTTTTCTCCTAGTCCACTGGCTTCACCTTCTCAAAACTTTGTTCCAGACCCTCCACATCTCCTTGACTCATGAACTAGAAGAGCTCCAGGCTCAGCTATGTGACCCTTTTATTTTGTCTCATTCCCCCAGGGAAAAGCAGTTACTCATTAAAATAATACTACTTATAAAATATATGACTCTCAAATCTCCTCCTCATTATTCATATAATTTCCAGGCAACAAAAGTAATTAAACTTATCAAGTAAAGTTTGGATATTCCATGGGTCGCTTAAGTCCAGAATACAATGAAGACTTTTGTAGTAGGCCATATAACAGACCCCACGAGGAAGAAGGAGTTGCTGTCACAACAAAATCCTTATCTTTTTATTAAATTTCCATTTAATATGCAGATTTATTAAACTTTATTTGTGAACAACCACTCAGACTTTAAGTCCCTTTTCTAGTTGTTTCTGTGACAAGAACAAAATATTAAAATAGAACTGCTTGATTTCTTAGAAGACATCACTATGAAAATGAAAATGAAAAACCATAGATGACGGGGAAGTATTTGGAATGTATGTCTCTAAAAAGGTCTCATATTCAGATCGTATAAAGAAACCTTACAATTCAAGAAAAGGGACAACAATCCAACAATCCAATAAAAATAAGACAAAAGAGGGGTGCCTGGGTGGCTCAGTTGTTAAGCGTCTGCCTTCGGCTCAGGTCATGATCCCGGGGTCCTGGGATCGAGCCCCACATCAGGCTCTCTGCTAAGCAGGGAGCCTGCTTCTCCCTCTCCCACTCCCCCTGCTTGTGTTCCCTCTCTCGCTGTGTCTCTCTCTGTCAAATAAATAAATAAAAATAAAATCTTAAGAAAAAAAAAGACAAAAGAATAAACACATCTAAAGGTGCTCAAGAAAATCAAACCACAAAGAGATACCACAATATATGAACTGAAATAGTGAGATTAAAGAAAATGGACAATACAAAGGGTTGGTAAAGAGGTGAAGGCATTGGAACCCCTTATATTGCTGGTAAGAATGCAAAATGGGGCAGACACTTTAGAAAATAGTTGGACAGTTTTACAAAATTAAACATGCATATATATGACCCAGAAGTTCCACTCTTAGATATTAACTAGTGAAGACATAAATACACACAAAAGATCTGTATGCAAATATCTATAGCAACTTTATTAATAATAACCCAAACCTGGAGATAATTGAACTATTTACCAACTAGTGAGTGAATATAAAACAGGTGGTATGGCCATAAAATGGAATCTACTTAGCAATAAAAAAGGAAGCAAAGTTGCTATAGATATAACAAAATAGGTGAATCTGAAAGTAGTATGGCACCATGAGAGAAAACCAAAGGCAAAAGCTATACATTTGACCCTTAAGCAACTTGGAGGTTAGGGCCACCAACGCCTCATCCAGTCAAAAATCCATGTATAACATTTGACTCCCCCAAAACATGACGACTAATAGCCTACCATTGACTAGAAACCTTACCAATAACATAAACAGTTGATACAGGGTCAACTTATATTGTACTTTTTCATTTACATGATATATGGGTTGAACTGTGTTCCCACAAAATTTGTGTGGTGAAGTCCTAATCCCTAGTATCTCTGAATATAACCTTATTTGGAGATAAGACTGTCTACAGAGGTAACCACATTAAAGGAGGTCATTAGGGTGGGTCCCAATCCAATATGATTAGTGTCCTTATTGAAAGGGATAATCTGGAACTAGACATCCATGCATAAAGATTATGTGAAGTCACAAGGAGAAGACAGCCATCTTCAAGCGATGGAGGGAGGCCAGGGCCAGATTGTTCCCTCAAGGCCCTCAGAAGGAACCCAACCTACCACACCTTAATCTCAGACTTGTAACCCCCAGGACTGTGAGACAATAAATTTCTGTTGTTAAGCCCCCCAGTTTGTGGTACTTTGTTACAGCAGCTCTAGGAAATGAATACAGATGACTTCTGGAAAAGGCAAAACTACAGGGACAGAAATCAGACAAATGGTTCCCAGAGACAAGGGGAAGAAGGGGATTTACCACGTAGAGGGATGAAGGTGTTTTCCTGGATAATGAACATTTATTTATACATATCTGTCAAAACTCATCATACGCTACATCTTAAGAGGATGAATCTTACTCTATGTAAATTATACCTCAACAAGCCTGACTTTCACACGGTTTGCAACCTTTCCTCAGTTGCTGTGCTGTTGGTCTTTACTGAATCTGTCATGGTTATTGGTTGGGTTATGTAATGGGAGAAAAGACCAGGGAGAATTCTCCAACTGGAGCATGAGAGGCACAGTGGAAAAAGAGAAAGGGGTGACGTGGAAGCAGAAAGTAGGAAGAGAAGAGATGAGACACAGTGAGGCTAAGCACCAGAGGATGAGGGGATTTCTGAAGAGAAAAAGAGACTTAAGTAGAGTCACAAAGAGTAACTTTGGGGAGAGGATGAGTATTGAGAATTTTTAGGAAGTGTTACCGTGTGCAGCTGAATGAGCTCTTTTTCATCATTATGCCTACAAAGAAAGCTTTAGTTAAAATCTACCTTCCTCTGGCGCCTGGGTGGCTCAGTTGGTCAAGCGACTGCCTTCGGCTCAGGTCATGATCCTGGAGTCCCGGGATCGAGTCCCGCATCGGGCTCCCTGCTCAGCAGGGAGTCTGCTTCTCCCTCTGACCCTGCCCCCCCCCCATGCTCTCTCTCTCTATCTCATTCTCTCTCTCAAATAAATAAATAAAATCTTAAAAAAAAAATCTACCTTCCTCACCAAGGTTTTTGGAGTCTGACATAATGTTTATTTTGTACCTAAGGCTGAGCAGAGCCTTAAAGAGGAAGTGGGACCCTGTTTTGCTCAGGTTTCATATTTATCAATATGTTTACATGCCTACTTCCCCCACAGAGTAGGGATCAGAGCTGGTGAATTGTACTATTTGCTTTCCCTCTTCCCCGCTTCTGATGGCTGACCATTGGATCTAAACCAAAGTGCACAGGCTTTTCCATTTCACACAGTGATGGCCTTAACATCTGGGATATAGTAATCCCAGTAAAATAAGCACGTGATGCCATGGGAACAAATTCTGTGTGTACTCGCACATAACCTTGCATGGCTGCGTAGGAATATTTTATCTGTCTTAGAGAGCCCTCCTACGAAATAAGGTTAACATGTGTGTCTTCCTATACATCAGAGTACAAACAAATTTGGTCTTTGATTTTACAAAATAATTAAGACAATGCTTCCAGAGTGTCCAAAGGTGAGTTTCACATTGCAGCCAATATTACAAAGGCTGGATATTTCAGTGGTACCAAGGTCCCATGTTGTTTTCTATTTATGCGTGTAATCAGAGACTAGAAACATTACTCTCTGCTCCAATACCACTTAGTGGGAAGAAGCATGCATTTCATATTTTATAGAGAATCCATAGGAGATTAAATAAAGAATTATATTATCCAAGAAATAATGGCTCATCCCAGAGAATATAATGTCCAAACATTTTAACCTATCCACATTTTGACTTTTTTTTTTTTTTTTTTAACGTGTAAGAACATGATGGCATCTGAAAAACAACCTTACAAATGGTTGTTTCTTTAGGAGCTGCATCTGAGTGGGGACAAGCACAGATGTCTTTATTAGGCTCTAGTCTAAGTAGCTTCCCTCGAGGGGACCCTGGCGGGTAAGTATTAAAACAGGCTGATGCCTAATCTGTGCGAATCTCTGTGCTCATTAAGGTGCTCATTAGCAGTGGGTGACCTCATAAGGAGAGACGTGGTATTGCGATTTCTCTCGTTCTTAGGCTCTGTGTTTACTCTAGGGGTAAGCATGTGGGCTTCCAGATACCCACCCTGAAGACACACTATTGTTCACGCACAGATCATGAGAACATGCCCACTGAACCTCTCTCTTCGACCTGCAGTTTCCAGATCAGGAAAATAATTAGAAGGTATTTCCATATGTGGCGTTCTGATTTGCAACTATTCTGGTTTTCACTTAAGCACTTTCCTGGGCAAAACTGCTGTATGAACAGCACAGAATTTTTCAAGTTGTGAATTTCATTCATGTGTTTATTGTGGAAAAAAAAATGAAGTTAGGAAGATTTTTTTTTTAATTACTACAATTTTCCTTCTAAAAAGCATTTGTCTGCTTTGAGCTCTAGCCTTTACAGGTATAACTTCTGCCATAATTTAGGTCAGATGAAGGGAAACCCAACAGCATTGTTCTGGACTGTAATGAATATGTTAAATCTGTGCTGTATCAAGTGGCAGAAATTGAAAAGTTGACTTGCTTTCCTTTGCCATAAGCAGTTTGATTTTTGTGGGGGCGACCATAATGGAATTTTTTTCTTTTTTTCTGTAAAAATTGAGTTTCTCTCTCTCTACACACACACACACACACACACTTTGGCAATAGCTCTGAATCTTAACTGTCATCGTGTCAGTTTTTTAATCAGAAGCAAATGCTATATAATTCAACATGCACTGTTTTTATGTGATTTCATACTGAATGAAATAATGATAACACTTTTCATTAAAGTGCACTGCTCATGTAACCACTTAAAACTGGCTTAGAATCAGGAACTAGAGTTCAGGATCATCTCTGCTGTGTTGGTAACAAGCACAGTCAGAGAGAAAAAAAAAAAAAGAAGCACCAAATGTTGGACTTCTTTCCAATCTATGACTGCATTGCCATTTCTTCTACATTCATTTGGGAAATTAAAAACAGAAAACTCATTTGAAACGCTTTTTTTTTTAAATAAGAGAATCCATTACGAACTCAGTGACTTTGCATATTTTCACTGATTTTATGTCCACCTACACAGCAAAGTACTTTTTGTGACTCACTTGGGGGAAAAATAGCCTTGACCCTCGCTTTGAGTCACTTGCTTAATAGAAACTGGCTCAGGAACACTGTAAATGTGGTTAAGCCACAAGTTAATTAAGTTTGACACCATTGCTGGGAGTTGGCAAGGGTGAAAAGAGAATTATAAAGTTAGTACTTTGACACCAGGGAGATTTCTTTTTGTTAAAAAACATATATATAAAAGTTGTAACCTTACATTAGGGAATTCATTTACATAGAACCAAGAGAAGCTTGTTTAAAATCTTAGCTCTTCACACCTCTCTGATCTTTTGTACACATCCTCATTGCAATCCATTCCCTGGCTTTTTGCATCAAAAACAAATATTTAAAAAGATACACACACACACACACACACACACTCACACACCCACACATTCAGGCAGCAATGTACCAAAAGGAGACTGTCCAAATCTTCACTGGAATATGCCATAAAACGTCCTTAAAATTGGAAAACAGCATGTATTAACCCATAAATAAAACACAAGGATGTGATTTTAAACGAGCAAACCAGAGAAAGCTATAAAATGCATCTGAGGAGTTTGGGGAATTTTCAGATAAAATTAGTAAATCCCACTCAAGCACAAGAGATTGAAATGGTGTTTTGAAGTTGTGAGTCTGTGGTAGTGAAGTAAGTCATCTTCTAAAAAACGTCGTTCCCCATCATAGGAGATGTAAAATATGCCTCAGTAGAGTTATGTGTATAGAAAAATGGAAGTCTCCCCCTTATGCTAGTGGTAGATTGGGAGATACACCATCTGTGGCAGCGGAAGGGAGGGCACGCTGTTTTGGAACAAACCTCTCCCACCCACAGGGCTTTGCGACAATTTACGAAGGGCATATGGGGCTCCCAGAGAGGCAGCAGGGGTGTGCCTTTCAGGCCCCTGCTCCTGTGGCCCATTCACTTCTTTCCCGTTGGGGCATCTCTCCTCAGTTAGATTCAGGACACATGGCTCAGCAAGGACAGGGATTTTGAAATAAGGACTTAAACACGAATAAAGGGATTTGGTGAAAAAAAAAAAAAAAGAGAGAACTCCTCTATGACATGCACCCACAGGTTAATGTACTCAGATGGATGGGTCAGCGAGAAAGAGCAGTGCTCTGTAACAAACGGACTCTATTACAGTTTGGCTTTGGTCAATGCTAGCAAGCCCATCTCAAAAAGTGAAGATCTACAATTCCTCATCTGTAACCCCAAACTCTCCAAAGTTTTATTTCTCCATCATTTCTTTGGTGACAGAACTTGATGCATATCACCATGATGCTATTGGTGCAGTTTCTATTTCTCCTCCTCAGTGTGACCAGCCATATATTTCAGCCAGAAATATTGTGGTGGATAATGGTGAGGAGGTGGGGGCTGCCTAGATCACACTGAGAACATCAGATAATGTACCTTTCCAAAGTCCAAAAAGTGCCTTTTTTCAAAAATTCCTATAGTCCTTGATTTGATCTGTCGATTTCTTAGTCTGCTTTTCTGCTTTTCGAACCAGGCCTTTTCTCAGGTGATCCACCCTCACCAGACCACTTTCTTAATCCCATGTTAACATTCCCTTCTAGGATTTTCAATCTCTCCTTCATCGTTGTGAGCTCAGGCTTCACAGATCTTGTACAGAACTGGTGGTTATTTCCACGTTAGTAGGCCTTTGAGATGCTGGCTGCTGAGGAGGCCCAGTCCTTCAGTTTGGGTGTTGTGGAGGTGGTAGCCTCATGTTTCTTAGAATGGCTTGTTCTTACCCTGCTATTCTTATGTGAAGAGAAATATTAAAAGGACATAGAGTGAGCTCTGTCTTTTGGTAGTAAGTACTACTCTTCCAAAATCCTAATTATTCAGTTTTTTTGCAAAGTACTTTCCTAGATTATCATAGCAAAGTACTCCTCGGTCCTATACTCTTGGGTTTTATGTTTCACCCACTTGATATCCATTTATAAATGGGCCACATTTTCACTTGTACTAATATTCCCCCAAACCTTGTAAGGTGGGTGTTATTAAACCCATTTACAAATTTGGTAAACAAAACACAGACATTAAGAAAACTTATCTAAATTCCTCCTATTCAGGGGCGCCTGGGTGGCTCAGTCGTTAAGCGTCTGCCTTCGGCTCAGGTCACGATCCCGGGATCCTGGGATCGAGCCCCGCATCGGGCTCCTTGCTCAGCGGGGAGCCTGCTTCTCCCTCTCCCACTCCCCCTGCTTGTGTTCCCTCTCTCACTGTGTCTCTATCAAATAAATAAAATCTTAAAAAAAAAAAAAAAGATTTCCTTTAAAAAAAAAATTAAAAAAATAAATAAATAAATTCCTCCTATTCAGAGTTTGGTCTGGGGACCAGTGGTATCACCGTCACCCAGGTGCTTGTTAGAAATGCAGAGTCTCAGCCCCCCTCCCAGGCCTGCCGAATCAGATTCTGAATTTTAACCATATCCCTGGGTGATTCATATATGCCCTCAAGAATCCAGGTCTCAAATTGGGAAACAATCAGTTAAATTGAAATTTTGACAAAAACATCATAAAAGTGAGTAAGACTTATAAAGACACTCAGCATAAAGAGTTATGCTACAAACATGATTTTCAGACTTCTAATTGTTTCATCGAACCCTTCTGTAGCCTAAAATAACATCTAACACTGCACCAACATTGATAAATGATTGGCAAGTAGAGGATGGTTGATAATGATGAGGCAAATATCTGGTGTGACTGCCCATGGGCCCTTGGAGTGCAGCTGGTGGCTCACTGGGTTGGTGCCTGGCTAATAAGGTCAAAGGTCAGGCTCCCGTCCAGTTGCTCTGCACGTGATGAAAGAACCAGAACAAGGGGCTTGATCCTTGAAAATTCCTCTTTCTCTAGATCATCTCAGGAGGGAGATGCAAACCAATTGTGATCCGGGAGACTTGACTTTTCAATCAGAAGATAACTTTTTTCCAATCTGTAAGGTCCGGGAGCAGCACAGAAGAAAGTGTTGTTCTCAGCTGCCCAGTTCCAGAAGGCTCTGGTAGCCTCTGTGCATGGCCAACACGCCCTCTGACCCTTTGCTGTTTCTCTTCCACTTGCATCTGTGCATCTTTGACTCTGATTCCCAGCCAGGCAATCTGTAAGCCCTGCACTTAGGGATTCCAGTGTAATGCTTTAACCACTGACCTGTACCCTATTTACACCCACTCTTTAACTCTGTCGGTGTTATTGCTCTGCCGAGCCTTGGTGCACCCCCTTCCTCACCATTACACAGGAGAAAAATGGGACTCAGACAGGTTTAGCGACCAAAGTCACATGAGTCTAAATGGCAGAGATGGAGTCAATGTCCAGGACTATTTGACAACAATTTGAAACTATCATTTCAGATCTCACACAACAGCCAGAACCAATCACCAATCAGGAGACTCTTCCTACTAGAAAAGAACATTGCAGTAAAAAGTTATTTTGATGAAGGATTCTGTGGTGTGTATTTGAAGCTCTTGAGAGCACCTGTAAAGTATTATCAGTTGAAAGACACCATCTCCCCTGGGGTAGAAAACTGGTGTCCCTAGGGCTGAATGTAGACCACGGGTTTGGTTGGTCCATTGTTAAATTCCATCGTTGTTGTTGTTATTTATTATTATTGTAATCGCTATTGTTATTCTTTTATTTTCAATACCTTTAGGCATGGCAGGTCTTTCCAGCTGCCTCAGGCATTACCCGTCTTTACTGTTTTATTCTTTCCTGGTTCATACTTCCTAACTGTCTGTCACCTGGTTGATCCCACTCAGATATTTAAATATATCACTGCTGATTTCTATTTTACTAACTGAAGCACCATACTGTTTCTCAGATATGTTCATCCTCACAACTTCAGGTGCGGTATTTCCCGAAAGCAAAACAAAACAAACTAAAAGAACAAAAGAATTTCTCAAAAAATACTATTGGTATTTATTTGTTTTCATTTCCTGCTCTTTGATATTTCTCCACCTTCTAATGTAATCATATACCCTTCACATGGCATACGGGGACTCATGCTTAAATAGCTTTCAACAGTGATCACCAATTTCAGACTGTAGGAACGCTATACCACATATGGCATCATTCACATCTTTGTGTTGCTCCCTCTGAAGATGAGACATTGCACTTGGTCTCAACTCAACTGGGTGGGATTTGTCCAGTATCAGCTGGAATATACAGGCTATGCTGGGGTAACACATAGTCCTGAAATCTCAGTGGCTTGAAGCAACTAACAGATGCTCTACTCTTAGAAGACCCATATTGACTGAGCATTACCACCTCAACGGTGGTCGGTCATCACACCGAGAGGGAAAAGCTCTCCGCGAGTCTGGCTCTGGCAGGGAAATGCTTGATCCGGAAGTGACGCGCACCGCTTTGCTCACAGCTCATTGGCTAGAACTTTTCATCTGGCCCACTTATTCGTGAGGGGGCCCAGAATTTCACTCCTACCAAGGTCCTAGGAGGCGGAGACCTCTGCCTCTCCTGTTTACCTCTCTTTTACCATTTTATACTCCTTTTTCTTAAAGGATTTTTTTCCCTGAAGTTCACTGACACTTCTTTTTGCCTGGACCTCCAAATGATCCCTAGACCATTTTGGCACCAGGGAACAAAATTATGAAATGAAAACAATTTAGCCAGAGTACACTACACTTCCTATTAGATGGAGGCTATTATGGATCAACTATGTCATAAGAAAATCTACTATTATGATACAATTTCTTTCCTTCATTACTCAGACAGTGGTCTTATTTAATTACCCATTTTGTAGAAGTCAATGCGTAGTGATTCTTTGGGGATAGTTATTATTTTGCTGTAATACATCTGAAAGTATCTGGTACCATTCTTTATGAGCAGAAATGAAAGAGATCTACCCATTTAACAAGAAAGCACAACATTGTTTTAAAATGAAGACCTCTTGTTTCATTTCAATTTATATAACTGGATTTATAATATTCATTTTGCAACACTTTTTTTTTTTTTTTCTGGACTCAGTAGTCCTTGAGCCTGTAGAACTTGGTTGTACATCAGATGTCCGCCGAATTCTCTCAGTGTAAGTTTCTTTCTATTTTTTTTTTCCAGGATAGCGCCCAGCATCCCCAAATTGATCAAAATGTATCCAATGTGGTTAAGAAGTCATATTGCAAAGGAGAGGAAGACTTATCTTTATATTTCCTACTCTAACTCCCAATTTACTATCTCTCTTCTTTTCCCTTAATCACGTCATTTTATTAAAAAAAAAAAATGTTAGGAGCCATAAAAACCACCATTCATACAGGTCATCTACCCTATTTTTAGCAACTCTGGGACAAAATACACATCTGATTTACTGAGGCTCTTCAGCTATTGCAAAAAGCCTCTTAGACATTTCGGCAAGAGACTGTATTTCCATCCCGTTCGTTCAAAGCCAGCCTGCTTTTAGCCCGACTGGGGACAGAGAACATGCCCAGGAGAACGTGGCAAGCTCTCGATGTCAACATGATAAGCCTGTAAAATTATATGGCTACCAATAATGCGGTTTTATCTAAGCAATGGACAGAAACCGGTGGTGCAGAAACTCAGAAAGGCCTTCTCGTAATGCGTGTGTAGCCAGATGGGGCAGGGACGAATGGTCACTCGCTCCAGCAGGCCACTCCTCTTGAAGCTTGTCAAGCGGCAGGCAGCTCGCGGGGGTCTGTGAAGTCATTCCAGAAAGCTCACCATGGGAACCGAGGGAGAGCTCTGGGCTTTAAGGACATCCACAGCTGTGAAGATAATAATAAAATGTGGCTAGTGTGGTGTCAACTACACCTTGGCTCTTTTGTCTTCTTTCCCTGCTCGTATAATTTTGTATCCTTGTGCGAATCGCCTCATTAGGGAAAGAGACTCAAAATTGGGGTCAGAGTATTTAAACCTGACCTGTGCAGAGGCCAGACAAGGCCGGGGCCCACCGAGGTTTCACTTCAGAGCCCCAGACCACCCCCGAGGTGACACCAATTCAAGCCTCATTTTATAAAGGCCTTATTAATTATTGTCCTTATAAGAAGGAGAAGCAGCCTTATAAAGAAATGTGTCATTCTCAGAGTAGGAGTGGGCAGACAAAAAAAGGAAGAGAGAGGGAGAGGGAGAGAGAGAGAGAAAGGAACAGAAGATCAAAAGGGAGCTTTTTTTTCCCTTTTGCTTTTCATGCCTCCAAACCTCAAAGGAGGTGGGAGCACAATCAGGCTCAGGGGTCTCGTGTGCTTTCTGGCAATTAGACTCAGCTGATGGGCTGAAAGGGTTTGAATGGCAGGGTTCAAGGCCCTTCTCCCGAGCTGCAGACAACAGGCTTTTCCAAAGCAGCAGACATCATCGAAATCATTTCAAATGGAGACTTACAGAGAGGATTCATTAATTCACTGGCCTAAACAATTACAGGAACATATAATGTCTCTATAAACACTTTGATAAAGACTGTCATCTTAGACCTTCATTTTCCCTATTTTATCAGAGAGTTTTAATGCCATGTTGGAAAGGCATCTTTTATTTCTCCAATTACTAAATTATAAACCCTTTTGCTGAAAATCATCCACCCCCAAATAGTTGAATATTTCATTTTTAACATTAGGCTGCCAAATGCAAAAGAAAAAAAATATATATGTTTGTGTATGTGTTTGCATATATATGTGTGTGGGTGTGTGTGTATATATATATATGTAGATATATATATATATCTACATATATATATATATATGAATCTTCCGCCCTCAAATCTATAAAGCTATAGTTGTCATCTGGCTCAAGCAAAGCAAATTTGCTCTCTGGTTTGATCATTCTCCCACAACCTTTTTATAATACTCAGTTTCTCCTTATTTCTTTAATTTTTAATGGATAGAGAAAATAAAGTTTATGGTCAATTTCGCCAACGTTAACTAATCAGAGGGGGTGTGAATGTAACTATGGGTCATGGTGTGCGTGTAGTGGGGGGGGTGGTTAGTGATTTTTGTATTTTGGGGTATTACCTAGATTTAAAAATATAAATAAACCAAAAAAAAAAAGAATAAAATAAAATAAGCCTTGGAGCTATTTGGCCTTAAGGGACGGCTGGACGTTTGGAGGAAAGAAAACCCAAGTGCTGGGGTTCCAGCATGCACAGCAAGAATGAATGAGGCTGAATCTCAAGGACTCTACTCCCCCATTGTGACCCAGGGGGTCACAATGAGCATGGTGGGTTTGGTCACTACCCAAATGAGAGAGAATTTGCAAAAGAGCACAATTAACCGGCCTTTCAAAAGAGGGGGCCGGTGTTTAAAACTGTCTGTGAACCGAGATCCGCTTTTGTAGCTCCAGTTTTATTTTCTCTGCAGGGTTTTCACCTATAATACCTGGTAGGCTTTGATTTTTAGGTGGAGCTGACCTCTTGCGCAGCACCCGCGAGCAGAAATAGCTGCTCCTCTTTGCTCGCCTGCACGGAGAAAATGTTTATACGTGTGTGATCGCATTGGGCTGCTCAGCAGGGCAAGGGTTAACTACTTACATACTGTCGACCCCTTTCAAGCAGGGACTGAGAACTGCTGCTTCTAGGCAACCACGTCAAGCACTTGAGGGCTTTGGTAATCACTGATGACAAAGTAATAATAAAAAGAAATATGGCTGCTCTTAGAGCATCTTTCATCTATGTACAGTCGGGCACTTGTTGCACAAAAGGCCGGTACTTTGTGTGAAATATTTGGAAACTGAGGTAGCTGGTCCCTTTGCCTTTGCCAGAGGCACCCAAGCTGACTGGAAAGCGGACCGAAAGCACTTGACTTGTGCACCCCACTTGGGAGAGAGGGCCCATCTTGATTCACAGGAAGATGGCGCCCGCTTTGGCCTCTCCTCCACTGCTGGTGTGTCCTTGGGGGCCAAGAGGAAAAACCAAGCGGGTATGGCTATTCAGATAGGCACAGACATAGGTTTCACAAAGAGCATCTTGCCTGACACATAATACCCTCAAGGTCTGGACAAATGCACATCCTAAGAAACAGGGTGGTATTAAGAAACTCCCTGGATGAGGTAAGTTTGCTATATAACCTTTGAGTGGTCTCCTTGACTTTTGTGGTGTTTGAGACAGGAGGTTGCAAGGATTGCCATGGAAGTGTAAGTCGAGGAGTTTTTGGTATAGTCCCCTGAGGTCATCCCACCATAAATACTACATTGTCAAGAAACAGATAAAGAGGGGCGCCTGGGTGGCTCAGTCGTTAAGCGTCTGCCTTCGGCTCAGGTCATGATCCCAGGGTCCTGGGATCGAGTCCCATAGCGGGCTCCTTGCTCCGCGGGAGGCCTGCTTCTCCCTCTCCCACTCCCCCTGCTTGTGTTCCCTCTCAGGCTGTGTCTCTCTCTGTCAAATAAATAAATAAATTCTTAAAAAAAAAAAAAAGAAATAAACAGATAAAGACTGGTGTACATGGTTTTGATGAATGAGATTTTGTTTTTATGCAAATGGTTCACAGGTTGCTCTTCTTCTCAGGGTGGGTGGAAGAATTTTAAAAGAGGGCGTAGTTTAATCTGGGATTCATGGTTGTTTCATTCTCTCTTGCAGAGCATGAGAGCCTTAGTCTCAATGCAAGCAGCTGAGGGGAGAAAGGCCACCCCCACTGGCCCCCCCCGGTGCCTGGCAGAGGGAAGGTGACTAACATTTTCTGAGGGCTATGTGCTGACTAGCTTTCTAACTGAATCCCTTCCCTTACAGATGAGGAAGTGAGATTGAGGGAGGTGTCATCCTTTACCCAAGTTTGCAAAGCTAGGAATGCTAGCCCAGGTCTTCACCTGGCTCTGTCTCCCTCCAAGGTGTAAGCTTTTACCACTTTACTCATTCACTTGTTTATTAATTTCTTCAGGCTCAAGTCCATCCGCTCCTTCATTCATTCAAAACATGTCTGACAACCAAATGCCCACGGACCAATGAATGGATAATCAAAATGTGGTGTGTACATACAATGGGATATAATTTAACCTTAAAAAGGAAGGGAATTCAGACACAGGCTACAATGTGGATGCATCCTGAGAATTTTCTGCTAAATAAAATAAGCCAGACACAAAAGGACAGATACCGTATGATTCCACTTATCTGAGATCCTAGAGTCGTCGGATTCATAGAGATGGAAAGTAGAGTGGTGATTGGCAGGAGCAGGGGGTGAGGGGATGGGGAGCTCAAGTTTGCACAGGTACAGAGTTTCAGTTTTTCCAGATGAAAAGAGTTCTGGAGATGGATGGTAGTGATGGTTGTATAATATTGTGTTAAAATGGTAGATTTTATGGTATATATATATTTTACAATTTAAGAAAAAATGGTTTGAAAAACTATTATATTCTATATATTGCACTAGTCCCAGAGAATATGGGGGCTGAATATAAAGACCACTTTTACAATTAATTTTTTTTTTTAATGAAGGCATTTTTTCCCCTGCTGACCCACATTTAGCCCAGATTTGTCCTGCAAACAGGCTGTGTCTGAGTTAAACAAGATGGCATTCACTGTCTAGGTTACAGAGGACACACACATATTTTTTCTTTTTTCCTGCCTATCCAAAGACAGTGTTAGACTCAATTTTAATTATATTTAGATATACAGGTAGAACTTGCAGAGACTGTAACACTGAATAAAGTAGAGAGATTTCAGTGTCTTCAAATGTATTCTAATTGTTAGCCTGGGTATCCATTGTCCTTTTGTTTTGTTGCTGCTTCACTTTATTACAACTGAAGAAGTTGTTCTCATGTAAAATTTAGAAAACTTAACTCACAACATTGTTGTTAAGACATATAAGTATCTTCTGTCAGTGAAGCAAGCTGATTGCTTATTATTTGTAAAAATAATACTGAATTTCCTTTACATTTATCTCTGTTAATTTCTCCTAAATTCTACTTTGATCTACATATAGTCTTCCTTTTGCTTTGTGTTAGTTAAATAGGGAGCTTGCCATAGGGCAGTGTCTCCTTTTCCCCTTTTCCTGGCGTGCCTTTCTCTGAGCACAGGGCTGGGAGATGTCGAGTTGCTGTCCTGCTATGTGACACACAGGTTCTACTCCAGCATCTGAAATATTAATACCCAGTGTCAGGTAGCACATTACCCAAAGAAGCACCAGCCCAGAGATTTGAATTAATGTTCTCACTCCTCTCTCCTAGCCTAGGAGGTTTTGCGGTTGTTCGTGTCTTGCTCAAGAGTACGGATTTTGAAATCCACCAGGTAGGCTCAAGAATTTAATTTCTATAAGTGCCAAGCTGTGAATTTAAACCTCATCATCTTCGTGGCAGAGATGAACATTCTTTATTCATTTCCAGTCATTCGATGATCTGCTTTCTACAAAATCTTTCTTTTTGCCCTCATGCAAATTGATGTCGAGTGCCAGTTTTGGAGGGGACACAATGGGACATGTGTTGGGCTGATTGAAAAAGGGTCAGGGTTCTAGAGCCCATCCACTTTAGTCTGGTTGACTGCCCCCCCCCCAAGATATGTCTCAGCCATTTATGAAAACATCCCCCACTGACCGTGATCTAAAATGTCAAAGGATTGAGTCTCTTGGCAGTCAATCCACTCTTTCTTGGGCACCCCACCATCATCTTCTCTTGGAGAAGTAGCATGTGACATTGCATGTACTTAACGTGCACGTGTCCCTCCATGGTTCATGTGCACTTCATTTTGAATAAAATGAAGGCCTTTAGCCTACAAAAGTTTTCTTTACATTTTTCTTCCAGAGAACCACCACTCATCTCTTTTGGCCCCACCCAAATCCTGGGATTCCCAGCCCATGGCCTGTTTCCATCCTGATAAGTCATCTGCCTTCTTCTCTCAGCTGCTCACTTAACCCTTTAAACTCTGAGGAGAATTCATTATAGCCTAATTTGATAATGATAATGATAAGTCCAAATTGATAATTTGGACTGCTACTCAAAGTATAAGATGCATTCTGGCCATTTTTTGATCCCAGTGGAAGACTATTTAGACCTCACTTAGCATGCTAGCATTAATCGTTCATTAATGTTCATTGAGTTCCTCACTGGGGGTCTACCAGAGATGATTCTGTGACACCCCTTCCCTCAAGATACTTGCAGACAAGTGAGATGCATATGTTCATGTATGGAAAGAAGACTATGAGAAAATAATGGTATGAACCAAGTGCCTGGTAGGTGACCGGCATTTTCCTTTAATTATCTATTTGGATCATCACTGTAAACCAGCAAAATTTATATTTTACCTTCATTTGTGTCATATGATGAAACTGAGTTTCAGAAAGGTTAACTGAATCAGATCTGCTCTCAAAGTCCATGCCTTTCCCACTCTGGCACATCATCTAGGGCCACTCACTGGAGGAGCATCAAGACCCTCATTGTACTAGGTGACATCCTAGATGACTACAAAACAGAGGTCTCCCTAACCACGGTGCTGCTTGGGTCCTGCTCCTGCGCCTCGTTGTTCTTAGGCTCAAAGTAAACAGCACCCATCAGTTCCAAACTGTAATCACCTGGCAACTTCCAAAGGGCCAGACTGGCTTCATTCAAAATTAAATGAAATTCGTGGCACGCTTTCTCTTTTCACTCAAAACCAGGGCACGGTTCATGGTCTCCTGACCATGTGCGTGGGAGGAGCCTACACTTTGCTTTCTAATTAACTGACATCTTTCAATGGACAAGTCATTGAAGCATCCCTAGGCTTCAGGACCAGAGTGTGCAAGATGAACGTGAAAATACTTCACGTAGATGGAGACTCTAACGATTGATGTATGATCCAAAATTATAAAAGTAAGATGCAAAGACGAATCAGTCTCCTGCGGGCACCAGAAACCCTTCAGAAAGACTTGAAAATTCCTGTCACAGGAGAAGTGTGCTACACCTTTTGTGACAGAAACAGTTTTTATGGATGCTACTCAGCAATCCCTGAGAGTGGCGGTAGGTGTTGGCAGGGAGGGAGTTAACTGAACGTGCCCCACAGCCATCCAGAATTTTCAGCTAAGATGGTGTTCACTCTGCTGTGAACCCCAATTAAAAATAAAACCGCTAGTGGGGCGAGCCCGCCCCATCCTTAGGATAAACAAGATTTGATTCACTGTAATTGCACCACACTAACTGTGTTGTAGAGTAATACAGTATATATACCTCCTCTAGGGAGGCACAAAAGAGGCGGCTTAATTATCATCTAGCCAGAAGGATGGGGCATAGTTAACACCTTTCTGGGTGGGCTGAAATTAATGACCCCTTCCCCCCACTATTGCCTACCTCCAAGCCCCTTTATAAATGACTATACAACACAGTAGTTGGTATTCAGATCACAAGAGAGGGCATTTAGTGAAAGCATTTGTCTACAGGGTTTGATCTCTTTTTAATTTTATTCAGATTTACAACTGTGTTATTAAGTAAGATAACTGGATCCTGTCTGAAGTAGATCAGGGCCTTCCCCACTCACATCTGAACATCTGAAGTTAACATTAATTTTTGAGATTGGACGGAATGCTTTTTCCCTAAGTGTTTTTGCGGCTGCCTCCCCGCAGCCACGCTGAACCTTTCGTTCTGTGGGGCTGCGTGTGTAGCCTGCCTGCCCACTTCAGGCGAAGAGAGTGGGCTTTCGGGACAAAAAGATCGGACTTGTGAAGTGTGTTGTGGAAGCTTTAAAATTTCACAGATGGTCAAATGGCTGGGGAATTTGCTTTCTCTTTGGGCAAGGAGAGAACTGCCATATTGAATAATGGTACTTGAATTTAATGTAGGATTTTCTTCTCTAAGTCTATGGATGCATATGTTATAGACATTTGCAGGTATATACAACTACATAATATTTAAAAGCATTACCTCTTTAAGCCATGCTTTTGCGGTTCACAAAGTGATGAGGGCAAGATTGGTGATGTCACAGATGTCATGTGATGTCATTAGGTCATGTGATAATCCACCCTACAATCTTGAAATAAGGACACTATTAGCCCCACTTACATTTGAGGAAAGTGACCTTCTAAGCCTAAGTGATTAATTCAAAGCTAATGAGGATTAGAGTGAAGACTCAAACCCATTTTTTTTTTTTTTTCTGACTCTAAATTCAGTGGCAATTATTTACTCTGCCTTTTCTGGAAGTAAAGTCATGGTTACAAGGAGTCCAGCTTCTCACTCTCTCAATTTCCTTTTTCTCAAGTGGCATTAACCGTGTAGCAGTCAGGAGCACTGGGTTCAGTTTCCCCTTGCTAACTCTGTGTGCTATTAGGGTGAGGTATTTAACCTCCTTAAACTTGTTTCCCACATGTAAAAATGGGAATAAAGGGACTTATTTAATGAAACTTTCCCGAGGACAAAATAATGCAGGAAAAGTGCTGCAGGTATGTTCTTGGTGAATAACATACTCCACTCCTGTGGGGGTTTACATGGGTCCTTTATATGACAAAGCAGTTCATTTTTTGTGTGCCCACATAGTATCTCCTATGATTCATTAGATCTTGATTTAAAAAAGATGTTCATTGAGCACCTTTTGAAGATCAAGACCCAAAGTAGGAGATTTCATACTTGCTATTCTGATGCACTACATTACTGTTTTTATTCAGATAGACGGGAACAGAATCTTTCTGCCTAGCCTCCCACTCCTGAAGCCCATATGGGTCACCTTGTTGAGACCCTGAGGCCAGGGATGTAGCCTTTTACGGCCTTACATGTGGTAGCCAACATATTATGAGTACATCTAAAGTGAACCATTACAGAGACAATTAGGCTAAGTAGATATGACCTAGAAGGCCAGGAAAGAGGCAATTGGGTCAGGTTTTTTTGAATGCTTTGTTGCTGTTTTAGTTGACTTTTATAGATCTCATAGAGCAGGTGTCTGTTCTTATATTGGAGAAGGCCGAAGATACCACATAAGCTCCTAACAATCAGTATCAACATCTCATTCTCAAAAATTAGTTTCCTCTCCTAATGACTATTTTATGAAATAATACAGAAGTCCAGAAAACACTTACTTACTCATGTTGAAAAAAAAAATGTCCGCCTTCACTTTTTAAAACACTTACTCCAGGGTCCCTTAATATATTCAAAAGATATTTAATAAGTACATACTCTGTGTCAAGCATTAGAATAGATGCTTGGGATTCGGTAGTGCGTATACAGCTTCTCTGTTTTAATGGAGCCCACACTCTAGTGGGACAGACAGACCATCATCAAATAAGCTTCAAATAAGTAATGAACATCTAAACACTTCTAAAGATGAAATGAACTAAGTGCCAAAGGAGATAGGAAACAGGCTCTATGGAAGGAGATAATAAAGCTATATGACCTAATTGGGAGTGGGGAATTCTGAGAAAGGCTTTCCTGAAACACATGAAGCTTGAGCTGTTTAAGATCTAAAAGATGGGTAGGAGAGAACTAAATGGGATGAGATGGAGGTTTAGAGAAAGAAGGATGAGCATGCATAAAATCCTGACGGTGGAAAGAAGAGTAGCTTATTAGAAGTCCAGAAGGAGCCATTGGGGCTGGGGGAGAATGAGGAGGAGGGAGATGTGGGACTCAGCTGGAAAAATACCCAGGGGCCAGACCATGCGGTGCTACCATGAAGATTTTGTTCTTCCCCTAAGATTGATGGGAAACCTTTCCATAGTGCTCAGCAGATATAATAGAGTCAGATTTATCCTTTGAAAAGATTATTTGGACTGCCTGCAAAAGACACCGTGAAGGTACAGCAAGAAAAGTAGGAGAAGAAACGGAAGAATGTTGTGTCGTTAAAATCAAAGGAAGAGGAAGGAATGAGTGAGTCTAAAATGCTCTAAGAAGTCAACATGAGGGGTGCCTGTGTGACTCAGTCGGTTAGGGGCAGAGGGAGAAGGAGAGAGAGAACCTCCACTGAGCACGGAGCCCCACTCGAGGCTTGAACCCATTACCCTGAGATCACGAACTGAGCCGAAATCAAGAGTTGGACAATTAACGAACTGAGCCACCCAGGCGCCCCCAACTAAGAGTTCTTGATTTGTACCCCCAACCTCCCAACTTCCTCCTCCCATAGCCTTCTCCACCCCATTATACTAAAGTTTCTCTGGCAAAAAACAAAACAAAACAAAAAAACCTCAACATTTTCCTCGACTTCTTTGTCCCCCACATTCAACCAGTGAGAAAATCCTACTGGCTCTTTGATCACCATTTGTCAAGAACCTGACTACTTCTCCCTGTCCCCTCTGCTACCCTGATGATGCCACCAAGATCTCTTGCTTAGACTATTGCAGTAGCTCTGCCGGTTCTACCTCTGGACGTTCTCATTTATAATTCCCCACATGGAGGCCAAAGCAATCCTTAGAGACTTCTCCCGGCTTCCACATCTCAAGTAGCTACCGCATTTTCTTTGGCTCATATTGGCTGTTTTACTTCCTTCACAGCACATGCAGTGATCATTTCCAGCAATTCCTAAATATTTCTTTCCTTTATTTGTTTTATGTCTTTTAGGTTTTTCCCATCACAATGCAAGCTCCATGAGAAACAGGGTTGTTCACTGTTGTATTTTCAGTGACTTATGCAGTGTCTGGAATGCAGTAGAAGCTCATTAAAAAAAAAGTTTTGAATAGGGGCACCTGGGTAGCTCAGTCAGTTCAGTGTACGACTTTTGGTTTCGGGTTGGATCATCTCAGGGTCATGAGATCAAGCCCCCTCTTGGGCTCTGCACTGGCCATGGAGACTGCTTAAGATTCTCTCTTGCTTTCCCTCTGCTCCTCCAACCCCCACTCTCTCTCTTAAAAATTTTTTTTGAATGAATAAATGTAAACTGGCATCAGGCCTACAGATAGAACCCTTTAATAGTTCTGACTCTAGGGAAGGGTTATAGTAATGGCAGCAGATAAGAGATGAGGATGTGCACACAGTAAGTGTTAGAGATAAAAAATTTTTGCTCACCTGGACTTAGTTGGAAAAATATCAGATGTTAGTATTTCTATAGAATGAATTCTAATTGTCAGTTTTATTATGGAAGAAGTATGAATGGATGGCATCAAATAAATATGAAGAGCCTGCTGATCCTCTCCTACTCTTTGAGGTCTGCTGTAAATTTCTATTGTTTCAGAGGTAGTCATTGCTTATTAATGAATTCAATTTCTCGCCATGCATTCCCTGAACTAAACATTATTGTCTGACCGGACAAAGCAAATCCATCCTTTTCAAAAGGCCTGTGGTAATAATAATAATAATAACAACAATAACAAATAAATGATAAAAATAAATAAATCTTGTTTGCTTTCTTCTATCAGAAGCTCTGTAAAAAAGGCTGGGGCTTCCAACTCAAAGAAAGGGACATCAGATTTGTGGTTGCAAGAGGCAGGGGGTGGATAAGGGTGATCAAAAGGAACAAAATTCTCGTTCTAAGATAAATAAGCACCGGGGATGTAAAAGTACAACAATGTCGATTATAGTTAACACTGCCCTATGGTATATAGGGAAGTTGTAGATCCTAAGAGTTCTCATCACAAGGAAAAAAAATTGCATCTATCAGAGACATGGATGTTAACTAAACTTACTGTGGTGATCATTGCATGATATATGTTAAGTCAAATCATTATGCCATACACCGTAAACTTAGACAATGCTGTATATAAATTATATCTCATTAAAACTGGGGGAAAAGGGGGCTGGTTTTGGGACAGGAGTGAAGGAAGAAATGAAGTGAGCATAATGAATGGGTCAGGAGAGATTTTCCACAGGAGAAGAGAAAACTGGAAAACAGGGCAGAGAAGGGGGTCAGAAGAGGTATTCTAGAGTCTCAAGAAAGTCAGTCTGAAGCCGAGTTGGTGAGAGAAACTGGTGCATCTCTTTTGAACGTCTCCAAGTGCGTAATGCCCTTCTGAGCAATGCATGGCCCATTACTCCCCTGCATTGCAATAAATAATTCATTCACGGTTCTGTGTAAGTAGAAAAGAAATGGCACCATTTTGACTTCCAACTGGTACTTCTACTTTTCTTCATGGAAAATAAGTACTTTTCACCTCTGCTAACACCTTCCAATTGCAAGTAAGGCAGTAAGCTAATTTCCATACCTGGCTGGCAAACAGCATATCTGCCTTCCTTTGAATTCAGAAACTGTCATTTCTGAGTTTCCTTTGTAAGAAACAGTTCCCATAACAACATGAGAAGCCAGACCTCTCGGGGACATCATGTGGAGCTCTGGAATCTCCTTTGCCTCAGAGGAAGGGAAGAGAATGCCAGCAATCCTGCCCAGACTTCCTTGTTGACATGAACTTCCATATTTGGAAGTGGGCCAGTCAACACCACCAAGGGCAAATCTGCTCTGCTCCCAGGTTACTGTATATTATGCAGCATTTCAGATGGCACAGCTGAATTTTTAAATATATCAACTAATGACTAAGAGGAGGAACTATTGTAAAATATTCTCATAGTCTGAAAAATGGATGTATGTCTCAGGGAAATTGAAGCACTGATGTCGATAAATACTCTATACTTTAAATACTTTGTATGTATATATGTGCATGAAAACATTTGCATATATACTTAAATATATGTATAGTCCTTAGAAAAGATTAGTCACTTAAATTTTCTAAAGAATATTGGTTTAGGAAAAAAGAAATGATATCAACAGAATTTAGGGAAATTAGCTTCTTTGTAACGGTACCTTAAGTACATAACTCTGCTGGTACAGACTGTAAAACAAACATGTTTAGATTAAAGTCCGAAATTCAGATGAGAAGCCACTGAGTTACAAAGTAACATAAGGAAATACCTAGAAATGTCCTATTTTTAATAAATCCACTTAGGAGTCCCTTCTTAGTTTTTTGGTAATTTTTGTTATGGTTATTTCTGTATTGCGATTAATGACTCTATTATCTCTCATTCATTATTAAAATTTAGCTGGACCAAAAATGATTGGCTGGGGCATGGTAATATCTCTGTAATGTAAGGTTGCAACAATAGATCACTTTCTCTTCACATTATTTTATATTTCTAGACCAGATGTAATAGCCCAAATGATTCCATTATACAGGTATTTTTCATAATAATATTAAATTACCTTTACCTCTTCCATAAATTGTACATAGTGATTTGTGCCTGGCCTATCTTCTTTCCTTCTGCTAGTTGAAATGGGGATTTGCCATGTGATTTTTTTTAACCCCAGCTCTCCCAAGTGCACCCATTCTGCATTTGAAAAAAATAAATAAACAAGATAATGGACAAAAAAATAGATGCTATTGTTAACTGACCAACATGCATAAGATGGAACTAATTTAATAGAGACCCTCTATTAAATCAGAGGGTCTCAATTTAATTGTTTCCCTTTACTATATTTAAGTTGGTTGGATTTGTTACCTTTGTATAATTTTAAGAGTTCAGATTTTATAAATCTACATTCTTTTCCCTAATGTGAGCAGTGACTGAATTAAATTTAACTTTATCCTATCTATGCTGAAGGACAAAAATACACTTAATAAAATTACTGAAAAGTTATAGTTTCATTCTTCTTATGTTAATATGACAATGGCGTTTTGTTGAGTAGAATATTTTGCACTTGGGACTTGTATGATGTTTTCTCATGGTCAGGTTTGGGTTATGCATTCAGTTTAGAATATTACATAAGAGATGTGTTCTCAACACATCACATTTGTATAAGATAATACCATCACTCAGTCAGGATGGTATCAGATTCCCACACTGTATAGTGATTATTTTTCCCTTGCTATTATTTCGGGGAGACTTTTTAAAATGTTTGATAATCCCTCTTTATAAAAAATACCCCTTCTTAGATTTTTTCAGTCGTTTTGTTTTGTTTTGTTTTGTTTTTCCTCTTTCAGGAGTTGTTATTGTAATGCCTGGCACTTTCACGTCCCTATAGGAGTGTCTCTTTCCAGGTTTTGGAATGGCCATTTGTCTTGTGACCTTGGTTATCAGATGGATTCTCAAAAAGTTGTTAATTTGCTCCCTACTGTGTTTTCCTGTTGCAAGGATAAGAGCTTCTGTGTTCTAGCTCTCTACTGTCCAAGCTGAATTTAGAATTCTCTGTTTTTGGCATTTGAATGTTTAATCCATCTGGGGCCGATTCTTGTCTATACAACTAATTTTAGATTTCTTATTTATATTTATACTCTTGTACTTTCATATTTATTTTTGTATGTCATAAAGAGAGATAAAGAGTTTGAAATTGCCCTACCCCTTGGCAATTGAGTGATTTCACTTTTAGGATGGTGTACCAAAGGAGATACTTGGGACGCTGAAAAGGAAGACCTCGTGGGGACTACGCATTACAATTTAGAGCAATCTAGAAAGAAGCTTTCTAAAAGTTACCTTAGACACATCTATAGTATTTCTACTACCCCTTTCACTAAGGGACTCATTGAGGATTCTTTTTTAGGCCACTGGAGTCATGAGTTTAGGTCAAATTTCTATCCTAGTCTTTCTTTTATATTTGTCTCTTCATCGGTCTCGTTCTTGTCTTCCCTTGTCTGGTCGCTTTCTTATATCTGTAGGAAAGTTTCTTTTTTTTTTTTTTTTTAAAGATTTTATTTATTTATTTGAGACAGAGAGAATGAGAGAGAGAGAGCACATGAGAGAGGGGAGGGTCAGAGGGAGAAGCAGGCTCCCTGCCGAGCAGGGAGCCCGATGTGGGACTCGATCCAGGGACTCCAGGATCATGACCTGAGCTGAAGGCAGTCGCTTAACCAACTGAGCCACCCAGGCGCCCTGTAGGAAAGTTTCAATCAGTCTACTGCCTATAGTGAAAAGGACTTAAGATTTAGAATCAGAATGATCTGGGTTTGAGGCCAGGTTGTCAGACTTTTGTCCAGTTATTGAATCCCTAGACACTCAACTTTTGCATCAGTGTCCCATGTACTAGAAGGCTACTTTAATTGTTACTGGTTTATGACATTTTTCTCCTTTTAAACATAGTCTTCTGCAATCTGATTCTTCTCTGAGGTCACCTGTACCTCAGTATGGGTCTGTAAGTTCTAGTTCTTCATCTGGCCCCAGAAAGACCACAAATTCTCTCTCCTTAGATGATTGTGGCCATTCCCAAGTCGTCAATACCATGTATAAACTGAGAATTTCCAAATTCTTCTTCCAGTCTTGAACTTGTTTAATGCCAGCCGGAAGCCAAATGTCTATGTGGCATCTTTACTCACCAATCCAATAGGTTGCTTCAAACGTAACATTTCCAATATTGACCCTTTGTTATCCACCAGGTAATATGCTTTACTCTCAATGATCCTCTTTTTAATAAATAGCATCGACCTTTATCCAGTTGTTTTAAACCAAATAATTTGGAGTTATTCTTGACTCTTCTCTTTCTTTATAGCCCATGTTCACTCTCTCAGCAAGTATACATCCTGAATCCTTTGAAACCTATCCACTATTACACCCTAGTTACACCATCATCAGCCCGCACCTGGAAAATGAAAATTCCTTCCTAACTGATATGTTCTGGGAGTCAGGACCTGCACAGTCTGGATTCCGTAATAGGCTCTTCTGGCCCCAGTGGAGCTATTTCTACCACTCACTACCCATTTCTTCCAAATGCTATATATCTCTCTGTCTCATGAACCTTGCTCATCATGATGTTACCATTTTCTGCACTTTTATTTGCCATATACTTAAAAGAGACATTTATTTGCTATATACTTGGCTATCTAGCTTTATCCATTCTGCAAAACACAGACTGAATGCTGCCTAGTCCATAAAAGTGTTCCTCGTTCACAAAGCAAAAAAGCAGTATGCCTTCTTGGAAATTCCCTTGCTACATTTTCTTACATATATTTGCTACCATTTCTTTCAAACTACCTATTAATATTTTTAAATTAGAAAAATAAGACAGGTTTATGTTGAAAATCAAAACAATACAGAGGGATGAATTTTGAAATAGATGTCTCTTTTTCTTCCTTCATCTCACTCCCTGATTCCAAGAAGTAACCATTGTTCACAATTTCTTGTATTGAGTGTATTATTCTAGGTTTGTCATATGCCTTTGGACTTTGCTGTTTATAACATTTACTTCACCAAATGTTTAAAAATGTATCAACTTGGCCAATTTTTTCCTTCTATCCCTGTTAGAACACAATGTCCACAAACTAATCATAATATCTTATGCAATGATGATGTGCAGATACTATAAAATGTTGGGGGGGGAGTCGATGATAGCATTTTTAAAAGGCTTCTTGTTGAGTAGTGCTTTAATTATAATACAGTCATACGCTATAGAATCTGGTCAGAATTTAAGCATGGATTTCAGTAAATGTATTTATATGCCCTGAACAATGACGCCCTGCATCACGCCAATATGCTATTGGGCTGATTTATAACAACCATAGCCATCTGCCTTTTTAAGAAGCAATTTAATTTAAAAAATTACATGTATAGAGTTTTTGTCCTTGACCTTCTTACAGATATTACTGAAAAATCAAGCTAAAAATTCTCCAAAATCTCATAAATTACCTCACTCCTATGGCTTACATCATCCTGCCTCTTCCTTGACAGCTGAATTAATTTTAAGAAGTCCCATGGAGTCATCCTCAGCCATTTATTATCCCAGGCTTGTAGCAGAGCCCTATATAGGCATTTGCCAACTTGTCCTTTTAATGGTCTCCTAATGATAAATTGGCCTTGAGTGATTCTGTGCTCTATCCCTGTCCCTTCACTGACTCCATTTTCTCTTGTTGGCCATTGTTCCGTTCTCTGGGGACCGTATTGGAAGCCACAGCATCACAGTAGAAACAAAGACATGCTTAATGATTATGCCTGCCACCTGAAACCAGGCATTCCTTCTGCACACAATTCCAACTTGACCAAGTTAGTCAACACCTCACTTTGCTTCCCTTTTCTTCATTTCCTGTGTTTGCAGTTGTTCTTATGAAACTGAATCCAGCTGATTTTTCTCCCAAGTCATAAACCCCAAATGGAGAGCCTCTTGTCTCACTGTTTCCTTTCTTAATCATGGCTTGAGCTTGACCATACCCCTTCCTACTTGACCATACCCACTCTGACTCAAGATTTCTCTACTGTCACCCTTTGCCTCTCCTTCATGGTGGAGCTGACACTTCAGATGCTTGAGGCATACTCCTGTATCACTCAGGATCTGGTCAGGAAAACAACAGCTACACTAGATATTTCAACGGAGTTTAATATTGGTTCCCTAGGTATTGAGGGACTGGAGGACATAAAGGGAACATGAAACAGCATAGGGATACTAACTGCAGGAGGATACTACCACCCATAAGGCTAGGGAAGAAAGGGAAAAGGATGGGATTGTCATAATCTGGGAACAAAGGCGATGCCACAGAATTGGTATTTCCTCTTCTGAAAAGATGGTGCTCCTCGTTTGTGGTTGGTGCTCCTAAGGCATGGCTGGTTCTGGGGTGCAGAGAAGAGCTGGGTCTCGAACCAAGTGGTGCTGTCGTGGTGAAGGGTCGTTGCTGGGGGAGCCCTGACAGGAACAGGAAGGGTAGATTTTCTTCTCTACTTCTCCTGCCTCCTGTCTTCCCCTAGTGTCATGTTATTAAAACCTAAAAGGAAGTCAGCTGACAAAGGAGAAACCAACTGTCCACAGAGCAGAATATGGGAAGGTGAATTTGAAACAAAGTGAAAACAGCTTAATAATTAGCACTCCTAACTTCCGAAGTTTACTTCATCTCAAGCTGCCCACCATTATTTTAAATGTTCACACATCCATTTCTCTGCCCGAAGTGCTCTTCCTCTTCATTTTCACCTGCTGAATTCTTCTGCAGATGTGTGTGTGTGTGTTTTTTCCCCCTGTAACCGTTCTTCTCCAGTTCTTAGATGAAAAAGGAAAAGAATTCATTTGTCTCCTAGGGTCCTGTAACTCTTAGTACACAGGACCTATGCTATAGCCCTGGGCAATGTGTTCTGCCTGGGGTTATGAAGGGTGTCTGCCTACATGGGAGTCAGAGCTCCTTAAGGACGAGGACTGGTATCTCCACCTACTCATACTGTCTGGTTCAAAAACAATGGTTCAATTTATGTTACAATAGTGACTTGAGTGGAAGTAAGAAGTGGTGCACAACGCTTCTTTCCAATTCCACTGGCCAGAATCCAGCCTTATGACCCAACCCAACTGAAAGGAGGCTGAAAAACATAGTCTTCCCATGTCCCATAAGACGATGAGGGAGGGATGAGGATTAATGAGCACCTAGACAGCCCGTGTCACACTCTCCATCTGCAAGAATGTCCCACCCAGCAAAGAAAGTCATGTAGAGATGTAGAGCCATACCCCCACTAGGGGACAGTTACATATGCAAGCGTTGAATGGTAATACATCATCCTTTATTCAACCGCTAGTTATGGAAAAGATTTGAAAGGTGGTCACATCTGAGCAGCATCCTTATGGTACCTTGACACATGTTCATAGAAATTTTTGAATTAGGAAACATGATAGTAACTAGACAATGCATCTGCAGAAGGAGACTAAGCCATCTACTTTACAAACACTGATTCATGATATTTGAAATAAATGGAACATCCTGCCATTTACATTTTTCTCCTCTATAGGTAGATGGGGAAACTTTTACAATTAAGAAGCATTATAATCAACCCGGATTTTATCATTTTGGGGGCATTTTATCCACTAGTCTATTTCAGGGATATTAGTGATTTTTTTTTCACACACTCTCCCCTCTCTAAGCTGCCATTCTTCATATACATCAAGTAGCATTTCCTGCATTCTCACATTTACAAGTGAATAAACAAAGGAAGTCATCAATTCTGGCAGGTTCAAGAGAAACAGTCATCTTTTATTTGGGATGTAGCTTTTGCGCAATAGGGACAATGCTGGGTTTGGATTTGGAAACCAAGGACATCAGAGGGTAGAAGAAAACCTTTGAAGAATGGTGGTGTTTGGGAAGTAAAAATCTCGAAACAATGGCAGGCATCACCAAGCCGTAGTCTCGACTCTTGATCTTTCCTCATAAATCCCTTCTTCCATAATCTTCCCCATCTGAGTTAGTGGGAATTCTATCTTTCCAGTTACTCGGGCCCAGATTCTTATAGTTATTTCTGGGTCGCTCTTCCTCTCTCATATCCCACCTCCAGTAATTCCGCATATCCTGTTGTTAGTACCTTCAAAATACAGCTGGCAAGCTTACCACCTCCAGTGCCACCCCATCCACTCTCACCTGGCCCAGTTACAATCTCCTCCTGATGGATCTCTCGGAGTAGACACTCTGCTCTACAGCCATTTCTCAACAAAAGAGCCAGAGTCATTCTGCCAAAACGTTCCTCCCTCCAAGACTCCCCTCAAAGTACAAGCCCAAAGTCCACACTGTGACCTCCCGTGCATGCCTACTCTACTCCCTTTTGACCACTTGGACCTTATCCTTTCCTTCCTTCCTTCCTTCCATCTTGCCCACATCTTGCTATTGCTTTGCTCTTGCTTTGTTTCTGCTCAAGTCACATGGAGGTCCCTTGTCTATTGGGTTAACATTGAAACCCCTCCTTCATCATTCTGTATCTTCCGTGCTTTTTCTCAAGAGCACTTGCCTCCTTTAACATGTTCTTATTTATTTTGTCATTTCTGTTTATCCCCATGGGAATAAAAAATCCATGCAAACAGGGACTTTTATCTACCTTTGGTCTGCTGTTCTCAGTGCTTAGAACTGTGCTGACATATTGTAGGGGCTCAGTAAACACTGGTTTAATATATTCCATAAAGTGCCAGAGAGGCTAAACAAAATAACTGCCCACTTCACAGCATTGTTCTGAGTTGACAATTAAATTAGTTTACTTTGCAAATTAAAAGGCACTAGTTACATAGATTATTATTAATGCTGATTATAATACCCCAAAGTTATTGAGTTTACTTAAACTGGATGCAGTGCAAAGTGCTATGCATTTTCTCATTTAATTCCTATAATGGCTCAGTGGGGTCATTGCTATTATTATTATTCCCCTTTCAGAAGTGAGAAAGTTGAAGATTAACGGGCGCTATATATGCCTGCAAATCTAGCTCTGTGGTTTGGAGTGAAGCTGGTGCAGAAGTAAAAACAGAAGCCTGCTTTCTCCCTTCTGTCTTTTCTCAGCTTGCTAAAATTGTTGCCATTCTTTGGTATATTTCCTTTTGGGATGAGTAAAATGGGTATATGTTGTTGTGCAGGAAATCTGGGAAGTTTCAGGTGGGCCTAATGAAGCGGATCTGTGCTTGAGTCATCAGCCAAAAATAGGACAGAATCAACAAAAATTCACTTTAGTTATTGCTACGAGATAGTTTGTTTAGAAATATGATCTTTGGGGCACCTGGGTGGCTCAGTCGGTTGAGCATCCGTTTCCTTGTTTTGGCTAAGGTCATGATCTCAGAGTCATGGGATCAAGCCCTGTGTTGGGCCCATATGCTGAGCATGGAGTCTGCTGGAGATCCTCTCTCTCTCTCTCCCTCTGCCCTTCCCCACCCCCCCAGTGCTGCTCTCTCTCTCTATCTCTCTAATACAAATAAATAAATCTTAAAGAAAAAAGAAATACGACTTTTGGAAAAGGCAAAGCTTCTGAAACAGAAGACAAAATGTAACCATCAAGGAAAAACATGATAAATTGGATTATATTAACATCAAGAATATCTCTTCATCAAGGGCTACCAGAAAGTGAATAAAATGAACCCCAAAGAGTGGAAGAATATATTTCCAATATCTGTATTCCACAAAAACTCATACCTAGAATATATACAGAACTTTTACAAATCAATAGGAGAGGGGCACCTGGGTGGCTCAGTTGTTTAGGCGACTGCCTTCGGCTCAGGTCATGATCCTGGAGTCCCAGGATCGAGTCCCACATCGGGCTCCCTGCTCGGGGGGGAGTCTGCTTCTCCCTCTGACCCTCCTCCCTCTCATGCTCTCTGTCTCTCATTCTCTCTCTCTCAAATAAATAAATAAAAAATCTTTAAAAAAAAATCAATAGGAGAGTCAACCCAGTATGAAAGATTGGCCAAGTAGCTGAATATATATCTAACAAAAGAGGAGAATCAAATAATTAATATGTACATTAAAAAATTAACACAGATTTTTAGCTGTCAGGGAAATGGAAACTAATTTCATGTGAGATAAGGCCCTTACACAGCAGGCAGCAAAATTTATAAAGAGAAAATACCAAATATTGGCTATATATCATACACTGCTGGTGGGAGTGAAAACTGGCACGACTACTTTGGTAAACTCCTCAGCAGTAGCTATAAAAGCTGGACATGTGCCTGCCCAGTGGGACAGGGCAATTACACTTCTAAGAATGTACCCTATAGAAATGCTTACCCACGTCTGCCCAAATACAGCGCTATTCGTAATGGCCAGAGATTGGATACCATCCAAATGCCCGAAACATTAGAATGGATAAAGAAGTGTAACATATTAATACTGTCATATGGACACTACAAACAATGAGATGATGAACAACCCGCAGCTGTATGTGACAATACGTATGAGTCTCATAGACACAACGGTGTGTGCGGGAAGCTAGACGCAAAAGAACATGGAGTGTGTGATTCCACTGATGTTCAAAAACAGACCAAACTGAATCCGTGTTGTTTGATGACGTCAACAGAGACCAACTTTGGTGGTGGAGGCAGGGAGCAGGAGGGTGGTTTCTGGGGCGCTTGTATATTTCTGTATCTTGATCTGGGTATGTTGAGTTTAAATGCTTATGAAATGTATGTTCTTCTGTACATACATCATATTTCAAAGTAAAACAAGACAAAAGCAGAAGTAAAAAAGATTCCGTTTGCCCTCTGGCTCTATCGGCCTCTGAAATAACATCCTGCATCTCCATTTTACCTAATTGCAGAGAGATGAAAATCTAGTCTCAAATGCATAATACATCTTATTAGGATGGCGCATTCAGAAAACAGGATTATGAGGTGGGCACTTTTCAGAAGTGGAAATTCAAGTCAAAGACACACTGGATAGTGTTCAATCCAAGACCACTATGATGATAGTGACATAGCATCATAATGCAAGGGTTAGAGCACACAGTGATATTTACTCACTTTTTGACAAATTCATATTTCAACCAGTCCAGTACTGTTCTCCCATGCTACTGGGAGTGTCTTATCTGCTGAATCAGGTTCCTCTAACACCGGGTTGCTTCCTTCTGATGCTGGACGCATAGTTTGGGGACCACAGGGAAGGAGGGCTGACAGGCATCCCTGTGGATGCCTCCTGGTTACTTAGCAGGAGTGTGTGGACTTCTTTTTTTTTTCTTCTTCAAAGTTCACTCTCTCTTTTGTGGACAAACATAAAGCAGTTCTTTTAAAATAAGTCCAGGGGTCCCTGGGTGGCTCAGTTGGTTAAGCATCTGCCTCGGCTCAGGTCGTGATCTCAGGGTCCTGAGATTGAGCCCCTCGTTGGGCTCCCTGCTCAGGTGAAGCCTGCTTTTCCCTCTCCCTCTGCCCCTCCCCCTGCTCGTGTTCTTGCTCTCTCTCTCTCTCTCTTTCTCTCAAATGAATAAATTTTAAAAAATCTTAAGAAAAATAAATCCATATTTCTTTATGGCTGGCGTGACAGTCAGAGGTGAGTTGTGTAAGGCAGGCACCCCTTAGCCCTCATGGGGAAAGGACTGGAGGCCACCGGAGCTGGGGTTCCCGCAGCCCCTGGACCCACAGACAGGCCATGGGGGCAGCCAGGTGAGAGCTGCAGAGGAAGGGCCAAGGATCAGGAGGGCACAGAGGTTGGGTCATTGAAGCTGAGTTGCCAGAGCGCTCTCTGTCCCTTAAGCAGCTCCAACAAGGGAACTGACCCCGACCCTTTGCACAACAGCGCACTGACTCGGGGCTGGCTGCTTAACCGGGCGGGGGCTGCGCTGGCCTGGTCCCCAGTTTTCCATCTGCGCTCAAGTTTTCATCCATCCCTCTCTCCCTGCGCCAGTTTTGCCAGTGGTTCTTGACATCGCATTAACTTCCCTCCCAGTACAATAATCGACTCCAATCTGCTATTATCACGGAAATAGAAGAGGTAAAGTGCCTGTAATAGGATCCAAATCAAATCACTTTCACTTCAGCCAGCTTTTGCTGTGAAGCCAAGGATTCCCCAGGGAGATTCAATACACAGAAACACCTGCAGACACAGGCTGAGGCCCGGAGAGTAGATGGAACACGACAGGCCCCGCTCGCCTGTAGCATCTTCTTAGTTACAAGACGGTCACCTCGCGAGTAATGACCTCAGGCAGGCTCTGATAAACTTGTAACTCAAAGGCAAAGCTGGGATCAGACTCTCACTCTATTCGACCCATCCTGAAGCCACGCGTTGGCTCATAATTCGCAGCGCTGAGGCTACAGTTCCGTGTCCTTTCCCCAAGTATTTGCCGGTGGTAGGGGTTGCTTTTGCATGAATTGCTGCTTGCGCTTTGAGCGGACCACCCTCCAGGGATACTTGAACTTGTGGGTACTACAGGTTTCTCCCGCTATCGGAAAGCGGAACCTTGCTTTTGTAAGCTGAAATGGCGTAAGGCAAAGAAGCGATTGCCGTTAATTTTTATGGGAAAACGTTAAGCATTTCCAGACACCCGAATTCACCTCTCTTAGGCTTTTCTGATGCCCTAGGACACGTCCTGCTAACAGATGCACAAAATCAATCGAGGTAAAGCACAGATGCCCACAAACACAGGTCAAAGCTCTTGTGGCTTGACACTGAGCTGCTGCCCCTATAAGAGCTTGCTGCAAAACGGACACTATGCTGTTTACGCTTTTTGCCTTTTTTATATAAAAGCAAAAAGCCTCTCCGGATCTCTTTTGGTTAGCAAAAACGGGTATTAATTACATCTTTTTTTTTTAAAGATTTTATTTATTTATTTGAGAGAGAGAATGAGAGACAGAGAGCATGAGAGGGGGGGAGGGTTAGAGAGAGAAGCAGACTCCCTGCTGAGCAGGGAGTCCGACGTGGGACTCGATCCCCGGACTCCAGGATCATGACCTGAGCCGAAGGCAGTCGCTTAACCAACTGAGCCACCCAGGCGCCCCCAGGTATTAATTACATCTTTCATAAAAATGAAGTGGCATTGGGGGGACGCCAATGGGTCCTGGGATCGAGCCCCGCCTCGGACTCCCTGCTCAGCGGGAAGCCTGCCTCTCCCTCTCCCACTCCCCCTCCTTGTGTTCCCTCTCTCGCTGTGTCTCTCTCTGTCAAATAAATAAATAAAATCTTAAAAAAAAAAAATGAAGTGGCATAAAGTGACCTTTCAAAAAGCGGGGGACAGCTGCATTCACTGTTAAGAAACAAGAAAGGCGAAGTAAATCAAATTGAACATAACTAAGCCCTGGCGAGGGGGGTGTAGGGAAAGCTCAGCACATCCTTCCTTTGGGGGTTTCTGCACAAAATATTGCAGTCTGTCTCTCCCGCTGCATTCCCCGTTCATTAGAGCAAAACCCTTTCCCTATAGTTTCCAATAGTTCAAATCTATTTTGTTGACTCCTCATGCATATTACTAGTTGAACAGTAATGCTGTATAGATTTGTGATGGTACCATAACTTCTCATTTGGGCTCAGAATCTGACACAGACTTGGCAGAAAAATCTCATAGTCGATGCCTACTTATGTGCCAAAGTCTGAAGATTTCAGTTGCCCAGACTAATTGATAGTTCCTGTAAGCGAGTTATCAGACAAGCAAAAAGAGCAATTAGGGTCTTCAAATCATGGCAGATATTGCCAAAGCAAATGGAAACATCGGTGGAGACATTCTCCAAAGCTCTCCTTCTGTTTCTCTTGTAGTTTTGTCCTTGACCGCTGTCTGAAAAGTAGAAAAAAACAAAACAAAACAAAACAGTTTTGCATTAAAGTTTCATCCCTCAGCAACCATGTGACTTTGGACGAATATCTTCATGTCTCTGATCCTTGAGTTCCTCGTCCATGGAATCCGGCCACAGTATGGTCACGTGTGTCCCATGAGGCCATGTGTGTGAGAACACTTGGTTATTTCTTTTTTTTTTCTTTTTTTTTTTTTTTAAGATTTTATTTATTTATTTGACAGAGACAGAGACAGCGAGAAGAGGAACACAAGCAGGGGGAGTGGGAGAGGGAGAAGCAGGCTTCCTGCTGAGCCGGGAGCCCGATGTGGGACTCGATCCCAGGACCCTGGGATCATGACCTGAGCCGAAGGCAGACACTTAACCAACTGAGCCACCCAGGCGCCCAACACTTGGTTATTTCTAACCCGAGATACCAAGACAAGAAATTATAATTTTTCTGAAAGCATTACGTGACCAAAGTTAAAAAGGGTAAAACAATAAGACATTTCTTCTGAAAGTAAATTTAAAACGATCGAGAGAAAAGCACGATGGCAATGTTGGGATGCTTCTCAGGAGTGGTTCTGCTCAGGACAGCAGCCAGGCGGGCCGGCCACCCGTGAGTTAAGGACATCCCACTGTCGCCAAGCACAGGGCAATGTGCACATATAATTAACAGTCATGGGAACTACAGCCACGTTGGGTCTTACCACATGGGCTCTTTGTCCCACAGGACAGGGACACTGTGGGGTTGGAGGAGGCAGCCTGCGGTGGCCCAGGTGAGCTTGAGGGTAATGGCTTCTGAAAGGGGTCACTTGCAGACATCTGAGAATAGAAAAGGCATACTCAGTGGCACACAGGTTGGATTCTCCAGGGAGGAAGCCATTAGTAGGATTTATGTCTGGGCTTCTGCATGATCTCAGATCCCTTAAATTATAAGATGTATCTAAGGAAAATGGTTTCACAATGAATGTGGATCAGGGAAATAGTCGATTGCTGTTAACACTGACAAGCCTGTCTCCTTGAGAGCCCTTGATGCACTCTGTTTTTATCTGGGGCAGCACTCCATCATGGGCTTCCAGACAAGATGAGGGTGTGGCAAGGTCAGAACCAGCTTGTGTGACGTACGACCGGGTGGTGTAGGCACATACTGTGCAAATGGCCACCTGAAACCAAGACAGGTCTGGTGTTTATACAGTTCATTCTTTTCAATGAAGGACTTTCATGTAATATGTAACTAGCTCTGGCTTAATATGCATGGCTTTGGGAGATATTTTATATAGATACATGGAGCTATAAAAATATATATATATCACACCATCCAGTTTGAGGTTTGAAAATAATGGTGACTTTATTGTGTCCATTCAACGGATGTCTATTGAGTGCCCAGAGAACCCCAAGGACATGTGGGAGGAGACATTCTCTGTGTTTCTGTGCTGTGTGTGTTCAGGGTTGGGGAGGCATGAGGGCAATTCTACAATACGCTGATGCTTCTCCTGGAGGGCACCTGATGAAGAAGAAAGCAGAAGAACCAGTGCCAATTCCTTACCTGGAATTGCTGGGGACCACCTTGGAGAAGAGGCGATGCTTGAGTCAAGATGTGGAGGACCAGCAGGAAGTCATCAGATGGAGAGAGTCACGGGGAGGGCAGTTCCAGGAGGAGAGAACAGCAGGTGGAAGGTTTTGGAGGCGAGAAAGCAGCCTACACTGACGGGAACACTCATATTCTAAGAACTGACTTGAATCTCAGATTGAAGAATGCACAAAGTCTAGTAACATGTGACTTTAAAATGGCTAAGGTGTATGTGTGTGTGTGGGGGGGGGGCAGTGATCACCAGGAAGGGTGGGCTCAGGTGGGCTCCCCTGTGGTCCCTGACATGCCCATTTTGCTTCCACCACCCACCCCCTTCTTCTTAATGATCTCCCCAATTTGTTGAGCATTTACTATGACCAAGCATTGCCATTCAGTTTTTATAGGTAAGAAGTCCAGGCTCAATTACTTGCTCAATTACACAGAATTGAGTGATTATATAGAAAAAAAAGTGCCATCAAAGCTATGGCTGATTCCAAAGACAGGTTCCCAACCTGTTCCTTCAGTTCCCTCCCTGCATAATGGCCAGGATCTTCCTCACATTCCTTTCAATTCCCTTGTCTCCCTTTTCTTAGAGACATTCCCAGATCATGTCTCTGTGATGGTGACGGCAAGCGTAGTAGTGAAAATCACAGTGTCCTCAAGCTCACCAATTACTGTTGCTTTTTCAAGACTTTCTTTTACACTGACACATCAAAGGGACCCAGTTGCATGACAGGGGAAATTAGCAGCCTAAGATAGTCCCCCAAACTGGCTTTCATTTACATTTTGGGAAACTCTGCCCATGACCTCCTCATCCCAGGGACTCCAGGGCATGTTAGTGTGTTCAAAACTCTGGAAAATTACGAGCAGAGAAATCTGTGCAACTCCTTGTTTCTCAAACTCCTTTGATGTCACTTTGCCTATATACTTGTTAACATCCTGGAACAAGAGAGTCTGAGGAACACACTGTGGGAAACACTGCCTCCCGCCGTCACCTACTTCTTCCTAGCATCAGCACCAACACTTACTGCTTTTGACCCAAGAGGTCCTATATGACTTTGCTAAGGCCGCCATAACAATATATCAGAGGCTGGGAAACAAAGACATGTATTTCCCCACAGGTCTGGAAGCTGTAAGTCCAAGATCAAGGTGCCAGCAGATATGGTTTCTCCTTATGCCTCTCTTGTGGCTTGCAGATGGCCTACCTCTCCCCGTGTCCTCACATGGTCTTCCCTCTGTTCTTGTGGGTCTCTGGTGTTTCTTCCTCTTGTTAATAATGCCAATCATATTGGATTAGAGTCCTCCCTTTATTACCTCATTTAATGTTAATTATTTCTTTGAAGGACCTATCTCCAAACACAATCATATTGGGCCTTAGGGCATTAGCACATGACTTTTGAGGGACAGAATTCAATGTGTACAGGCCCCTTTTCTTACCCTGTTCTTATGGCAGATGTGCAGTGTGGTGAGACCAGTTTGGTTTCTGAAACATACATGATGCTTTAGTAACAATGGCCTTTTAACTCCTGGAAGACCCATCACTGGCGTGATCTGAAATAAAGGAGAGAAATGAAGGGAAGGTACAAGAATGGACACTTGCTATTATCAATAATACTGTTATTATCAAAGGACAGAACATTTTGGAACTTACTCTAAATGGCCACATGCTTCTTTGGAAACTGGAGAAAGGAGTCCCTTTGGGGCATTCTACTTCCCAGCAGCAGGAGACAAAAGAAAGTCAGATCAGAACATCTACAGTGTACTGGTTCCACGTTTGCTTTTGGTGCTAGGAAGCTCAAAGGTGCATCTTGAATTTTTGTAGTTTTCCTTACCCAAGTGTTCTTGATATAATCATACCAATATTCCAGGTTATACATTTTTTTGTCTCAATATATGTGTTTCTAAAATTTTGCATTTCTAAGCTGGTTTAAGGCATTGGGGGGGGGGTGGTGACACTTAACAGGGAAGCAGGTGAGTGATCCTTGTCCTGGTGGGAAGAACATAAGCAACTAGGGAATCAAGAAAACACGTGCCCTTGTCTCAGAATGGTTTGAAGCAGAAACTCTAGAACCCTTTACTCAAGAAAGAACACAAGGAATGTTCCCCTAAAAACATCGCTGTAGCAGGGGAACAGATCCATGCTCAACAACTGAGCTTCAGAAACATCTCACATTCAACAGGCTTTTGTAGGTTCATTGGAGGCCGTCTGTTGGAACCTAATGCTTGACATTGCCTTAGCATGACCTCAGTTGGAACCGATATAATCGGGTCAATTTACTGACCAATTTTAAAAGCCATCTCAAATATGAACCAAACAGCACAGGCATATACTTTTATCTGTAAGACTTGGGTGATAATACTGTCTTCACAGACTTTAAGGACCAAATTAGATGGTGTTCACACAAATACTCAGAACAGAGCCTGGTGTTCAAATGCTTTCCTTCTTTTTCTCCCTGCCTCCTTCCCTTCCTTCCTCTTTCCTGCCTTTCTTTCTTCCTCCTCTCTTATCTATCCTTTCTTCCTCTTTCCACCCACCTTCATGCTCCATTCACCTCCTTCAGTCTTCCTGCCATTTCTCTAAATGGTTCTGGCTGTTTTATACAGATTTTATAGAGGTTTTTAAAAGCGATCTGCACATGGGGCGCCTGGGTGGCTCAGTCGTTAAGCATCTGCCTTCAGCTCAGGTCATGATCCCAGGGTGCTGGGATCAAGCCCCGCATCGGGCTCCCTGCTCAGCGGGGAGCCTGCTTCTCCTTCTCCTTCTGTCTACCACTCTGCCTACTTGTGCTCTCTCTCTGTCAAATAAATAAATAAAATCTTTAAAAAAAAATAAAAGCGATCTGCACAAAATTTTATGAATTATTAAAAAGCAAAATGCACAGAAGGAACTCCATTGGAGAATGGAAAGATCGTTGAGGGTAAAGGCCACATACAAGGCTTTGTTTTATTCTCCCCTCCTTCTTATGCCAAGCACAGAGCTGAGCACAAAGTAGGCACGAAGTATAAGCAATTTAAGCTGAAGCAGAAAGTAAAGCAAGATTTTAAAATTCTGTAAAGTAATAACTGATACTTGCAATTGCAGAATTTGACTCCAGAAGGAAGACCTCTGGCTTCTGTCCTTTCTATTATGACACATATTATGTAGGAGAGTCCACTGATGTCTCTTAGGTAGCCCATATATATGCACACATATTCCATTAGATATTTCTGGAGTCATCTGATATATTGATGATTATAAAATAGCAATCATTTATTAAACACAAACGTCAGGGATTCTACTAAGTGCTTGACATGAATCATTTCAATTAGTATTAGATATGTTAATATGTTGTGTAATATACCACTGTGAATCCGTATATTGCATACATTCCTCTCTTTCTAATTTGACTTTCAGAGAGAACATGTATAGTCATGTTTGGATAAACAATTATACTGACTGAGAATGATTAATACATTCTAATAAACAGATAGATAATATATGGATGCTTCTATCTGTGTTCATACTCTTTCCTACAGAATAGTTGCTATTATTTCGGCAAATTATAGGTCCAGAGAATAAGCTATTGGATTTGACCTTGACCTTGGATAGTCCTTTTGAGAAATGTTGGGACCCCTCCTATCAAGCAAGTAGGTACACCAATTCTCAGGGATCAGTCCAATAGTTTCATTTATGAGAAGCTTAAGGGTTGAGCAAGAGGAGAGAAAAAAAATCTCCAAAGCATGCTATAGAATTATAATAGTTATTTTCTTTGGTTTTTATAATCTTTTGGCAAAAAGCTTAATGTTTGGCCTAAATCCACAGTTAGCTAAGAAGAGATTTTGTATTTTGTTCAATAATAGCCAGGTGGATCACTTAAAATAAAACATCATTATATCTGAAAAAAAAAGCCTGAGTTATACCTGCACTCTATGATATTTTGGGAGAAACAATTACATATTGTGGATCTTTTAGAGATAAACAGAAACATTCCCCACGCCGCAATACCCGCTGTAGCATATCATTAGAAAATTATAGTGGTGACGGAGAATTTTTGACTAATTAGGTTTCTTGGATAATAAGAGCTTTTTAATAAGGTACATATCATTTACAATATTGCTAATGAAATGTGAAAGCGATTCAGTACCCGGTAAGATAATGGCTAACTTGTTTTAATTGTTAACATTTTTTCCTGCCTTCGATGACACAGTCATTACTTCACAGACACCACTTATCATGAAATCCAAGAGGATTAATGGTTTCACTTATACTGGCGAAAATGTTTAAGCTGTCCCGATTATCAGTGCAGTTGGAAAGAATAATGGTTATTTGTCATTGCGTTTAGCAGGAGAATGAATTGTCCCCTGGATAGTGGAGCCATTAACCCTTTGAGGAAGGGGGAAGCAAGTCGTACAGCAGAGGCTGGAGAGCACCAAGATTTAGGCTGGGGTGTTTGTGTGAGTGTGGCCTCTTCCACAACCACCTAAAAGAATGGCCTCCTCTCCTGCTGGACTTGGACACAAGCCCCTAGGCTTGCTACACAATTTTGGATATTGGATCCAATCTTGTGATTCCATTCTTGTGATTCTTCTGATTCATTCTTGGGATGCATGAACACGCTACTACCTTGAAAAAATATATATAAGCAAGAGAAAAGTGACTTCTAGGAAAAGGAAAAAAAAATTGTAAATTCCTTGCCCCTTACCTTTTCTGTTAAGGAAATAGAGAAAAAGGTAGAAAACAGTCCCTGATGATTTCTCACCTCCAACCCTGATTATGTGGTAACTCAAACTTTACATTTAAAAAACCCTACGTCTACTTTAAAGATTCTCATCATACCTACATTGCTTAACTATAAAAAAAATACTAATTAAGGAAACTCAATTTTTAAAGACTAAAATTCTGCTAGCTGAGGATACAAACTGATAAAGGTCTGCACTTTGGAATTAAGGCTTCGGTTTCGTACACATTTAAGTGTACAAATACACATCTGCTGCGTTATGCTTAATATTCTGATTTCAGTGAGTGCTTCTAGTGGGGGCTGGAATAGTAAAACAAAAATACGGCATCCAAAAAAGAAAGAAAGAAAGAAAAAAGGCAGGGCTATATTCAGAAAATCAATATTTGCCTCCAGTAAAAGTAACTGAATGCCTCCCTTTCTGGTGATGACATTGGTGGGTATGTAATAAAATGCCTCTCCCATCAGGTGGCTGCCCCATCCACCCAGTGTGGGAAATGGCTTCTGAGGCCCCTGGTTCACACTCCTGTGGCTGGGGCATTAGGGCAACTCTAATTCACAAAAAGGAGTGCGGCCATGGAGCTCATGTGCTTCTCGGGAGGGCATCCAGGGCAGACCTGGGGGAGTCGACTGGAGGGAAGAGGGCAGCTGCAACAAAAATAAAACGTGTTTTAGGAGATACAGCTTGGCCGCCTTATCTTGTTACAGAGAAAACACTGTCCTGTCTCCTCTGGAGAAGTGGCCACAGCTCAGCCCTGTCAGGCATTGCGGGGGTTGCTCTGCTCAGCTCTGGATAAGGAGAAACCTATTTCCTAAAAAAAAAAAAAAAAACAGAGTTCTCAAGAATTCTCTTTCTTTCAAAAGCCTCCAATTTTTAAAAAAGAGACAGCATCGAGGAGACCATCATCCCTTTCAGCAGGGCCCATAAATGCAAACAGTTTCCTTTACAAAAGCTAACTCTACCCTCAACACATTAATGAACCAAGTTACAAAACGGAACGAGATGTTTCTGGAAGTAAAGTGCAGGTAGTTGAGATGTGAATGGGAATTATATTATTCAACATTATAGGGGGAAAAAATTGCCTCCTCAGGTGCCTTCCATCCTTGGAATCAAGATGGTCAGTATGTGGAAGTATCTAGCATCATCACTATCATTATGTGTGATCTATTGACAAACCGGTGTTTCTCTGAGACGGTAAACAAGACAATTTCTCCAGGAGCCCCATGAGGTACACTGAAGCTGCCCACCCCGGCCATTTGAGATGGAAGAGGTCAAGGGAAGAGCTGACAGTAGATGAAAAAGACAGAAGAAAGAAAAGAAAAAAGAAGTAAAACAAGGAAAAAAGACAGGAGGAGGGGGAAAAAGGGAAGGAAGAAAGGAAGAATACAGCGATCCGGGTTTGAATGACCCAAGTGCAGAGGCTGTAGGCACAGAGCTGCAGATGAGGCTGACAAAATTATAGAGGGAATTTAACGAGCAGATCCAATTCAGAGTTTCTGACTGACACAATGAGATTATGGTCCCCTCTGCAGATTGGAGTCTTTGTTTCCGTCACACTGCTTTTTGAGTTCCCCTGACTTCATTTGGTGAAGAACGATTCTGGTGGAAAATGAGGCAGAGTGCTAAGGATGATGATTTCCCTGAAAGCCAGCACCAGCAAAATACCCCAGGAGAATTTAATTCCTTCATAATGGAGTTCAGCACCTTCTTAGTTATAAAACAAAATGGTACCGTAGCCTTTTTTCAGCCAGCCAGATGCATGATTTCAAAATAGCACAGGCTAAGATAAAATTTAACTTTTATTCTTGTCTCTAAAATAAATGTAAATGCATTAAGTGGGTAAGGAGACAAATAAGGATCCCAAACAGACGGCTCCTTAAAACCCTGCTGGCAGATGCTGAGGTTAAAGAGGGGAGCCCACAGACGGAGGCTCTTGTCCCCAAGCAGTTGAAGAGCAGTCTTAAAATCAAAATGATGTATGTGTTTGAAAAATTTTCCTTTGTGATTACCTACTTCAGAGCCTGTCTCCTTTGGCTTGGACTGTTGCAAAATCAAGGGGTGTGCCCTTCTCAGGAAGTGCCGAGCACAAATGCAACCCGATCGGTTTTGCTTGTTAACTCCTCTGCCCCGTGGTCCTGAAAAACTTGGACTTTTAGTTAAAAGGGGCATAGAATAGCCTTCAAAATTCTGGACGAGAAAAAAGAGACGTTTACTGAAATGTAGAAAGGCAACTGACATCCACAAAGAAGAGACAGGGATGGGAGAGAAGGTTCTTTTCTAGCGGTACAGGGGACACTGTTGTTACAAACGGATAAAAGCTGAGTTTTGAGGCGCACTGGTCTTGTGATCGGCCAGTAGCAGCTTGACGATGCTGAATAGCTGCCTAATCCCAGTTTTTATTTTTCTCAATTATAACCACCTCTGCCATGCCAGCTGGAAGCCAATATTCTGCTTTTCCCCCAGTATTTATTATCCTGGAAGCTGTACTCCCTCACTCCTCCAAAGGGCACATTTTTAATTGACATATTCCTGGAAATATATTAGGTCAATTTAGCCGAGAATGTGCCAAATGTATGTGAAATCCTCGTGCTTGCATAAAACGATGTCTTAAAATGATCGTGTTTAAATTTTCCTCACTGCTTACGCTTAAAGCACGAGTTACCTGCACAACAACGAAAAAGTCTCCTGTTACTTCGTAATTTAACTTCACAAATTCCTATCATGTCTCGCTCCCTTAACAACTAAACAGGACCATCATACGTAATTAGGTATCCGTAATGTGCCGGCATTCTGGAGCAGGGTCATCATTTCACTAAAAATAACACATGCTCTGGTTTGTGAAGCAGCACTAATGGAAGAGCAGTGAGGAAAATTCCCTCAAATAATCGGCTCACCTGGTGATGGAAATGATCGCATTGGGGCACAGGGATGCCGTCAAGTGCCCCGTGAAGACAATGTGTCGGATAATACGATGGTGCAATTGGCACTCCCTATCTCACGTAGCCAATTGTTAATAGTCCAGACTATTCCAAAAAACTCTTTCCACCAATTTGGAAAAATCACTGGGATGATGTATCAAAGAAAAACAAAACAAAACAAAAAAAAACCTAGAGTGGATTTATTTGTAGAAAAAAACATGAGTGCTCAGAAAATAGAAAAGAAGATGAGAACACCGGGATGGAAATCTTCCCTGCTGACATTCCTATCTCTGTTTGTTCAACTCTTGACATCTTTCACAGTTTTAGTAGCCATTTATTGAGTACATACCATGGATGTAGGAGTTCAAGTCATCCAATGTGCAAAATCATCCTATAAGGTAAAAAACGATAACTCCCATTTTACAGATATGGTAGCCCAAGCACAGAGAGGTTAAGTAAGTTGCCCAACATGACACAGACAGTAAATGGTACAATAAGCACTTGATTTCAGTCAGAACCCAGTGCCTACATACCTCCACATTAGTCAATACAACCTCCTCATTCAGTTGGGAAGGGCCATGATACTCTATGCTTTTACCCTTGGGAACTGGGGGAGACATCAGTAAGATTAACCAAAGGTGAAGTCTGGATCATAAGTTTTATTTATTTGATTTTTCAATGAAACAAATTATCTGACTGGTTTTTAGCTAGAGAGGATGCTGTTTTTTGAGGATAAGATTAATGAAAAGATAACATGGGTTCGGAATGAGCAAGACAAATTCTTTCTTCTAAACTTACTCGTTAAATGACCCTTGATGCAGTGCTCCATGATCCATTGTCTGTGCACAACACCCAGCGCCCCATGCAGAACGTGCCCTCTTTAATACCCATCACCAGGCTAACCCATCCTCCCACCCCCCTCCCCTCCAGAACCCTCAGCTTGTTTTTCAGAGTCCATCGTCTCTCATGGTTCGTCTCCCCCTCCGGTTTCCCCCACCTCACTCCTCCCCCCCCGCTATCTTCTTCTTTTTTTTTTTTCTTAACATGTAATACATTCTTAACATGTAATGTATTATTTGTTTTAGAGGTACAGATCTGTGATTCAACAGTCCTACACAATTCACATCGCTCACCATAGCACAGTTTGCCTCTCTAAACCCAGTTTCTGTGACATAGTGCTCAGCTTCAAGCCAGATCTGAGTATATAAATGGTGGTCTTCTTGTTACGTTTCTTGGTTGCTGTTGAGTACCTTGGCTTCCATGAACACAGGACAATTTTCCCAGCTTCATTCGGATATCGTGATATTCTACTTGGCTTGGTTTTGTGAATGCCAAAAATATATTTAAAGTTATTGATGTTCACAATGTTACAGTGCCTTTAAAAATCATTTTTCCAGTATGTTTTAATTTCTAAGGCAATTGTAAAGAAGCATCAAATCTTGAGAATTAAACACAGTATTTTGAGACATTGCTTACTATTTAAAAATTTTACAAAAATTTTTTAACTACCACGAAGCTTCCACAAACTCTGTTAAAATTTAAAAATCAGAGGGGCGCCCAGGTGGCTCAGTCAGTTGACCATCTGACTCTTGATTTCAGTTCAGGTCATGATCTCGGGGTCCTGGGACTGAGCCCTGCATTGGCCTCTGTGCTCAGCAGGGAGTCTGCTTGAGGATTCTCTCTCTCCCTCTCCCTCTGTGCCTCTCCCTGCTTGCACTCTCTCTCTCTCTCTCTAAAATAAATACATCTTTTTTAAAAAGAAAAAGGTAAAAAGCAGAGATATTAAAGCACAGAGATAAACCTGCAAATATAAATTGATGTGGCAGTTTACAGCAGAAGATTAAAATTCAGGTATGCTTTATATACTTTGTCTATCACTCAGTTTAGCCAGAGACTAGAGAAGGTGGTTTTTAAAATACACCAAATTCATGTTAAGTCATGCTATCAAATACCTTTGGAAATTTATGGTGATAACTCTTGCGTTATCTACCATGTTCTTTTTCACCATGCCCTTGACTGGTGCAGAAACTGTAGCTCTTGAACTAAACCTCCTCATGAGTTGTACTGAAATGATACCAGCACATTATCCCTGTGTGGCCTCAACAAAAGTTGTTGGCATGTCCTTCTAGAATTTTCTTCATGTGAAACTTTTGACTGACAGGTTAGTAAAGAGGAAATGAGCTGAGTCTGAGATGAGACCTTAGGCCCCCAGACTCAGCTTATTTTTAAAGTGTGAGAAGGGGCTCTACTGAAAGTGTCAGTTTACAAGTGATCATCCTGGGCCTTGCAGGTCCCATCCAAATTCCTTCCTCTTCTTGTCAGTTCATCTTCAGTATCATTGTCCCAAAATATGGCTCTGTGGAAGATGGTGAAAAAGCACTGTAGAAAGAAAGTTAGCAAGGATTCAAATAGAAAGAAATGGGAAAGAGCAAGGGCACACCACGTGTTTCCTTATGAGACAGAGTGAAAAAAAATAGCTTTGGTTTTCTTCCATTTATTAATGTTACAATAATTACATTGTTTTTGGTTTAGCTCAAACTAATAGATAAACTATACCCCAAGATTAACTGATGAACAGACACAGAATTGGCATCCCTGCCATCTGTCCCTTTACGTTGATGACCTAGTTACCAACTTAGACTTAAAAAATCCTTAAAACCTAATGAATGATCTCTTCTAATCAGTGGTATTAATTCCCAATTGATTGATGCTAGTTAATCTAATTCTTTCCAAGATATGTGGGGAGGTAGGATATACTTTATATGGTTGAAGTGGTTATTCTTCGACACCATGCTTCAGAGAGAGGTACCATATTATTTAGAGAAAACCAAATTATGAATGTAATGAATATTTGTTCAAAAGTGATGATGCAAGTTTCATAAGGTCTTTAAAAAAACAGCTAAATTTTCAAGAATGATATGCTTTTTGAAAAAGCTGTGTGACAGAGTGGTAAAATAATACAATTTGATTTAAACAGGTCTGGGTTTAAATTCTAATGCCGGCTGCTCTAGAACAAATACATGAATATCCCCAATTCTCCAGTTCCTTATATATTATGGTGAATATTATTGCTTGCTTGGGGTTTGCATCGGGATTAAATGAGATAATGTACATAATAGGTCTGTTTTATAGTTCAAAATTCAGTAGATGGTAACAGTATTATGGTAAGTGTCATTAAGGAAATGAGTGAGCAAGCCACAGACAGACTCCCAGTCAATCCCTCCCAGCATTATGCATCTTCCCACAGGGTGGCATAAACTGGGACCATCAAGATCTCTGCACACCGGGCGGCTCATTATCAAAATTGCATGCTTAGTTGTGGGTCAGCAGAGAAGCACTCTGGCATTTAGGAGTGTGTGGGGAGCCTGCTCAGCATCTGCCTGCACATTACTGGAGTCCAGATGCTCCTATTTTACTCTCCATAACACAAGCACTTGACATCATGATACCCCTTTTTTCTTCTGTTCAATGACCCTACTTCCTCTTTACTCTACCAAAAATTTAAAAAAGAATTATATAGTCAATATATCCACACACACACACACACACACACACACACACACATACACACACACATACACCCCTGATAAGATTCCTCCCATGGAATACTACCCTAGTTGAGGTGTCCGATATAACAAACAAAGCTATTGGTGATTACTCACTGTGTAGTTCTGGCCACACATGCTTGTGCACAGTCACCACCCCGCATCTAGCATATTATCATTTATTTCATTGTTTTATAAAGTGCTCAGAGATGCAGAGTATGGAAAGCACCAAGGCGCTGTAGTGCAATTCAATTTAGTCAAATATCAGACATCCACATAGTGTAAATGGAACATGAGTAAAGAATCTGATCCAACTGTCTACTGGTGTAATTGACTCAACAGAGCCAGTCTGTGTCATTAGCCCTATAAACAGTTGCATTTACAACAATAAAACTGAAAAGCATGGAAATTAAAAGCTGTTAGGATTTTCTCTGGTGTGCATTTATCTTTGAGGAAGTGTGTACACTCTCTAAACAAAATTTTTAATCTCTTTTGTAAACTGGCATCATACTAACTTGTGTCAGTGATCCCTTATATATCAAATGGGTGATCAGATCTGAAATAGGTGAAATGAGAGTCAGCTACGGTGGGGTGATGTGTTATCTTAATTGTCCAGTGCATGAATTCAGCATTAATTTAATGGCACAGTGTCCAGTTTCTAAACAGTAATCTGGGGTTATAGCTGCCAACTGGAAGTTATTTTGGGGAATACTGTCAATAACATAGTCATTGTCATATAGCATTATGCAGCTTAAGTAACTGTTAGCCTAAAAGTTCATCCTGTGGTTTCCTAATAGTATTTCTCCTCAGTGGCTATACTATTTGATGGACAAGTGTCCCCCAGTAATGCTTGGTTGATTAGCAGAACCCTGTCAAACATGCAGACCTTTTACTCCCCACTCGCACCTCCATCCCCATTAAAATGAGGCTTTAAGCATGTCTTCTGTGGATTCCCATGTCAACAACTGAGGGGACTAGAGTGTCTTTCTATCTCTGGTGACATGCCACTGGACCACTTACCCAAAAATTGAGAGAGTGTATTATAAGGTTAAAGAACAGAGATCAGAAGTCATTATAATTCTCATTAGGAGACATTTCTATGCACTGACGATAGGTGAATTAATCGATATTTCTGTCTGAAACTGATCAGGCTGGGTAAGATGGCTTTAATGGGAGAGGTGCTATTCATAGAAAAGAAACATTTCAGGGTTTTCATGGCAGTGGTCCTCATTGGTTACATGGTTTGTAACAAGATGTGCTATGACAATTAAGATGACATAAGATTTTGACATTTCCGGTCTCCCTTGAATAAACAGCTTGGGGAATCTCTAGGGTTGGTCCAGAGCTCCTCAAATCCCACACCAGGACTTGTGGTTTGATACACACACAGATAAAAGGAAGAATGGTTCATGCAAGGTTTGTTCTTGTTTTAATTCCATGTTTGTCCTGAAGGAAACACCAAACTCCTTGGTTTTCCAATACATCACGGAAACTTCCTACCTCTAACATGGAGAACCATTTTTTTGCAGACACATATTCAGTTACTGAATAGCAAAAGAAATAAAAGAGAAAATAAAAGGTATACATAGTAAACTCCACTGCTACCCAAAGAGAGTCATGAAAGATTCTAACAAACTGCTTTTCTTGGAATTTTTATTAGTGAACATTATCTTAAATCAAATGTCTATGAAAAGTATGTCAATATATTCAAAGGGTCAACATGATATAATCTCTTACTTGTAACTGCATAGATCTGTATTGACTAAAACTGAACTTAATTAGGAAATAATCATAAAGAAACACTTTTAAAAACCTAAATGACTTACAAGATCCAAATGCCATATTAACATTGATTTTCAAATCCTGACATTATAAATGTAAGAGAAAGTGTGACTTTCTCAATCTACCCAAACTCAGTAATAGCCAAGCCAAATAACAATATGCTTAAGTCCATTAAAGAACCATCAATTTGATTTGGGTCTAAAAGTTTAAAATTATAAATAATAAACTATAGCGTTGTTTATTGAAACCTTGACTCATTTCACCAACTGAAGGCTGAAAAGGCTAAAAAGGCTGAAAAAAAATCTGTCCTCATATGAGACATTGTATTGGGAAGTGCTAGTGTAGAGTAGTTTACAGTTGATGGGGTTATTCACACATATTCTATACAACTTGGGAGCTCATTTCCAAAATGTGCTTCTCGCAAGTACTTTGAACACTTTTCTATTACTCTGAACTAAACAGTTTAAATATCCAGGAATGGGAGAGGAAATCAGAATACTCAGTCTTTACAGATTCCAGCTTATCACTGATATCCACTAAGGGAATTTGAAGGAATTACATTGATGAGAAAGGAGAATCTATTATAGTGGAGAAGAAATGGGCATCAACATTATCTAGAAGTAAAATGTGTTAAGTTAAAAAGATTGGCTATGGTGCCCAGGTTGACCAGATCTTGGGAAAATGGGAATAGCAGAATTGTAGAATGTATAATTCAAAAACATTTTTCATTCTTGTAGACACAAAACCAGGGGAACAAAAACAAATTGAATTTGACCAAGACATTCTGAGCTGTCCAAATTTTCCTTGCTCACTATGGCCCCCAGCTGATTAAATGATAAAACAAAAAATAAAAAGATAGAAAAAAGGAAAGAAGAAATACATACCAGCAGGAAGGGAAAAATGAAGGGGGGAAATCGGAGGGGGAGACGAACCATGAGAGACTATGGACTCTGAGAAACAAACTGAGGGTTCTAGAGGGGAGGGGGGGTGGGGGGATGGGTTAGCCTGGTGATGGGTATTAAAGAGGTCACATACTACATGGAGCACTGGGTGTTAAAACGCAAACAATGAATCATGGAACGCTGCATCAAAAACTAATGATGTAATGTATGGTGATTAACATAACATAATTAAAAAAAGGAGTTTAAAACAATAATGTAAATTAGCTGAAATTAAAATAAATACTTAAATTGAAAAAAACATCTAAAAAAAAAAAGAAGAAGAAGAAATACGTACCTGCAAATGGAAAAAGTCATTTGAATAGTGGAATACAGATTCCATTTGGCTGAAAACTGAAGGGAGATCTGAGTACTTCTCATAAGTTTGTTTCCTTCTGTTTTCTAGAGCTAGTGCCAATAAATGAAGTAATTGCAAATGTACACTGTCTCACATGTTCTGCCTTGACTTGGTAACGTAGAGTTGACATTCGTCTGCAAGAGTTCAGAATCTTCTCTGTAAGTTGGCTGCAGATGGTAACAGCTTTAATAGAAATTATGAATGGCTTGTTGAGATGAGAGTGAGCATAGAATCAGGAGTAAATAATGGTCTGAGAAAAAGGAAAACAGAAAGGCAAGACGTATTCCATACTAGTTTCCATGCTTGCAACTTGTTATGGACTACATTGTGTCTCCTCTCCCCCAAATTCATATGTTGAAGCCTAACCCCCAATGTGACTATTTTTGAAGATATAGCTTAAAGGAAGCAGTTAGGCTTAAGGGAGTTCATAAAGTGGAACCTTAATCTGGTATGACTGGTCCTTAAAAGAAGAGTAAGAGACATCCTGAGTATGCATGCACAGATAAAAGGTCATGTGATGACACAGGGAGAAGGCAGCCATCTGCAAACTAAGGCAACAGGAGAAACCTGCTGCCACTTTGATCTTAGACTTCCAGCTTCCAGGGAGAAATAAATTCCTATTGCTTAAACCATCCAGTCTGTGGTGTTTTGTTAAAGTGACCCTATATATTATTGTACTTTTGCATGCCTTATTTAATATAATTCTCAGAGAAGTTGTATGAGAGAGATACAATTGTTCTCATTTTTAGGTGAGCAAAGGAAGCTCAGTTTCTGAGTAATTGATCAAGTTCACAAAGCAGACAAGTGGAGAAGTAAAATTTGAACTGAGGTCTTTCTAACTGATGACGATGATGCTCTTTTTACCCCAGCTCACTAGGGTAAAAGTTGAATTCATCAAAGAGCTGTGGATTTAAATTCTGACTGTCTGACTCACAAGTGAGTGTTTTTGAGAAACCAATTCTGTCTTTTAGAACCTCATTTTAGTTATTAATGAAAGAATAATAATATTATCAGTTGCACAGTTGTATGTGGAAATAAATAAGATGGCGAGGAAAGGGCTGGATTCTTTGACTGCATCCAATAGGTGCTTACTAAGTGTTAATTTCTTTCTGTTCTCCAACTTCTTCCATGTTAGGATGGAAACAAAAAAGTGTTTTAAAAGCTTTACTGAGATATAACTGACTTATAATCAACTGCCCATGGTAAACATTACAATTTGTTATTTTGACACATACACATGAAACCATGTGTAGTTAAGATCATGTATTTCTCCATTGCTTCATGATTTCCTCAAGTCTCTTATAACTCCTAGCTTACACCACTCCCCACCACATCCCACATCCTATATTCTTGTCCAGACAGTATTGCCATTTTAGGTTTTACCTTTAGATCTGTGATCCATATTGAGTTTATTTTTGTATACGGCACAATAAATAGATCAGTTATTTATTTTTGCACATGGATATCCAGTTGCTCCAGAATCATTTGTTGAAAAGGCTTTCTTGTCTTCACTGAATTATCTTTGCATTTTCATAAAAATCAGTTATCCATTTATGTGTACCTATATCTGGGTTCTATTCTGTTCCACTAATGCATTTGTATATCTTTACACCATATTACAGTGTCTTAATGACTGTTGCATGTAGTAAGCCTTAAACCAGGTAAGGTTAATCATTCAACTTTGTTCTTTTGTTTCAAAGTTATTCTGGATATTCTAGGTCTTTTAAATTTCCATATAAATTTTACTACACTATACTTATATTTACATTATACTAATTTCTACCAAAAAAAAAAAAACCCTGCTGGATTTCTTATTGAAATTGTGCTGAATTTAAATATCAATTTGGAGAGAACTGACATCTTAATAATATTGAGTGTTCAGACCCATGAACAAGTTATATCCATTTATTTTTTATTGTATATATTTCCGATGTACAACTTGATTCTCCCTTTGTTCTCTCAGCAAAGTTTTCAGTGTTTAGATCCTGCACGTTTTTGTCAGGTTTTGTCCCTAAGTATTTCCCATTGAGTAATGCTATTGTAAATAGTATTTTTTTATTTCAACTTTGAATAGCAATAGCATATAGAAATAAACTGATTTTTATATACCAATTTTGTATCTTGCAACTTTGCTAAACACAGTTCAAGTAGCTATTTTTGTAGGTTCTACCGAATTTTCAAGAGTTGATCAACTAGCCTCTTAATAAAGTCAGTTTATTTCTTACTTTTTAATCTGGAAGCCTTCTATTATTTTTCTTACATTACCACACTGGCAGGAACCTCCAGCACACTGTTGAGAAGTGTTGAGAATGAAACTTGTTGGTTGTTCCTGATCTTAAGGGAAGCATTTCATCTTTCAAGATTAAGCAAAATACTAGTTTTAGAATTTTCATGGATGACCTTCATCAGGCTTAGGAAATGTCTAGACAATTCTTGTTTGCTGATAGTATTATCTGAAATGAATGTTGGATGTTGTCAAATGCTTTTTTCTTTGTGTATTGAGAAGATCATATGAATTTTATTTTTTTAATTTGTTAATATGGTGAATTCTATTGATTGTTTTTCAAATGGTAAACCAACCCTGCCTTCCTAGAATAAACTTCCCTTGGTCATGATATATTATTTTTTTATTTTTATGGTTAGATTTGATTTGCTATATCTTATTTATAGATGTGAGGCCATTCAAGTTACCAATTTCTTCAAGAGTGAGTTTTGGCAGTTTGTATCTTTCAAGGAATTTTTCTATTTCATTCGTTGTCAAATCAATTGGCATAACTATAATACACTCTTAATATCCTTGCAGTATCTATCAAGTATGTGGTGATATAATTTTTCTCAGTCTAGATGCTAATAATTGATCTCTCTTCATTAGTATGGTGAGAGTTTAAACAATTTTATAGATTATTGTTAAATAACCAACTTTGGATTTCATTGCTGCAGTGTGTTTCTGTTGTTGTTGTTTTTTTTACTTCATTGTCTCTGCTTTCATTTTTATTACTATTTTTTTTCTTTTGCTTCCTTTGGTTTTACTTCCTCCTTTTCTGGTTTCTTAAGATAAAAGCCATTGTCAGTGATGTGAGGTCTTTCTTCTTTTCTACGGTAGGTGTTTAGTGATACAAATTTCCCCATAGATACTGATTTAGCAACATCCACAAAAATTATGTTGTGTTTTCATTTTCAGTTAATTGAAAATACTTCCTAAGTTCCCCTTCCCTTTCTTTTTAACCATGAGTTATTTAGTAAAGTGTTATTTAGTTTCCAAATATTTGGGGACTTTCCAGAGATCTTTCTGTTACTTTTTTCTGATTTAACTGCATGGTGGTCAGAGAGCATACTTTGTTAGCCTTGAATTGTTTTATACTGATTTAGACCTTTTTAAGACTCAAAATATAGTTGACCTTGATAAATGTTCTGTATGTGTTTAAAAATAATGTGTATTCTACTGTTGTTAAAACATTAATTAGGTCAAATGAATTAATAGTTTTGTTCAGTTTCTATCCTTACTGGTTTTCCTACCCTTGTTTTAGTAATGATTGAGCGAGGAGGGTTGAAATCTCCAGCTATTATTTTAAATTTGTCTATTTCTCCATTCAGTTTTATAAGTTTTTACTTTGGTTATTTTATTCAATTATTTTTTAAATTTTAACTCCAGTGTAGTTACATACAGTGTTATTTTAGTTCATTATGTACAATATAGTGATCCAACACATCCATATATTACTCAGTGCTCATCAAGATAAGTGTATCACTACATCAAAAACAAATGATGTATTGTATGGTGACTAACATAACATAACAAAGTAAAATAAAATAAAATAAATAAAATAAAATAAATAAAAAGATAAGTGTACTCCTAATCCACTGCTCTGGTCATTTTAAAATATTATTAAGTGCACAGATACTTAAGATTGTAATGTTATACTGACAAACTGACCTCTTTGTCATTATGGAATGACTCTCTTTTTCTCCCCGGTATTATTCTTTGCTCCAAAATCTATTTAATTAGATATTAATGTAATCACTCTATATTTCTTTTTATTAGTGTTAGTATGGTATGTTTATTTTGTATCCTTTTTTTAAATTTTTTTTTAAAGATTTTATTTATTTATTTGAAACAGAGAGAATGAGAGACAGAGAGCATGAGAGAGAGGAGGGTCAGAGGGAGAAGCAGACTCCCTGCCGAGCAGGGAGCCCGATGCGGGACTCGATCCCGGGATTCCAGCATTATGACCTGAGCCGAAGGCAGTCGCTTAACCAACTGAGCCACCCAGGCGCCCTATTTTGTATCCTTTTAATTTTAAATTTTGTCTTTATATTCAAAGTGTGTTTCTTACAGTCAGCTTAGAGTTGTCTTGCTTTTTGACCCTCTCACACATTCTTCCCTTCAGTGAGATGTGTGGACGACTTATGTTAATCTGAGTACTGATACCTTTAGGTTGTCTGTTGTCTCACTATTTCCTTCCTGTTGGTCTCATCTGTTCCTTTGCCTTCTTTCATTGCTTACTTATGTATGAGTTATGTATTTTTTGTATTGGTTTATTCTCTATAATTCTGAAAGGGTCTGAAATGGTCTCTGCTTTTCATTTATCTTTCAGGACAGTTTACCCTTGAACAACACGAGTTGAACAGCATGGGTCTCCTTATACACGGACGGTTTTCAGTAAATACAGTATAGTACTGTAAATGTATTTTTCTCTTCTTTATGATTTTTGTAACATTTTCCTTTATCTAATTTACTTTATTGTAAGAATACAGTATGTAATACATATAACACACACAAAATATGTGTTCATTGACTGTTTATATTATTGGTAAGACTTCTGGTCAACAGTAGCCTATTAGTAGTTAGATTTGGGGGCAGTCAAAAGTTACACGCAGAATTTTCAATTGTGCGGGGTGGGAGGGGAGTCAGTGCCCCTAACCCCCACATTTTTTGAGAGTCAACTATACTTTAATCTTCCACTATCCATATGCTTGCATTGTTTTCTATGTTGTTCTTTAGGAGAAACATGGTGATAAATTGACTTTTTCTCTGGATACTTCAAGATTTTCTTTCTTTTTCTTATTCTCAGCCATTTGAATATGATATTATTTGAAGTACTTTTCTTCATGCTTCATGAAGTGCTTGGTGTTCATCAAGCTTCTTGAACTTGTGGGTTTATAATTTTAATCATATTTTAAAAAATGCTCTGCCATTCTTTCTTTGGATCTCCCTCCCCCCTAATTCTCTCCTTTAAGGGTCTCCAATTACATGAGTATTAGGCTTCTGGAAATTCACCCACTTAGGGATGCTGTTTTTAAATTTTTCATTCTATTTCTTTCTGTATTTCTTTCTGGATTGTTCCTATGACTATGTCTTTAAGTTCATTATTCTTTTCTTCTGCAATGTCTAATCCATTGTTAATACCATCCAGCACATTTTTAATCCCACTTGTAGTTTTCACCTCTAGAAATTTGATATGGGTCTTTTTATATTTTCATGTTTCTACTTAACCTTCTGAGCATGTGAAAAACAGCAATAATTGCTGTTTTATGTTCTAATGTGTTCATTCTATTTTTTTTAAAGATTTTTTTATTTATTTGACAGAGAGAGACAGCGAGAGAGGAAACACAAGCAGGGGGGAGTGGGAGAGAGAGAAGCAGGCTCTCCTCTGAGCAGGCATCCCAATGCAGGGCTCGATCCCAGGACCCTGGGATCATGACCTGAGCCGAAGGCAGACACTTAATGACTGAGCCACCCAGGCACCCCTCTTATATGTTCATTCTAATATCTGCTCAGTTCTCGGTCAGTTTCAGTTGATTGCTTTTTCTCCTTATTATGATCATATTTTCCTTCCTCTTTGTACGACTGGTAAATATTGTTTGGATGCCAGGCATTATGAACTTTACCTTCATTAGTGCTTGATATTTTTGTCTTCCTATATAATACTTGAGCTTTGCTCTGGGATGCAGTTATTTGGAAACAGTTTGATCCTTTTTGCCTTTAACATTTGTTAGGTGGAATCATAGTTTTGTCAGTATGTGCCTAATTATTTCCCATTGCTGAATAAAGACCTTTCTGAGTACTCTACCCAATGCCCAGTCTGGCTGATGGAAACAGGTACTATGTTCAGCCCTGCATGGGCATCAGGCCCTGTTCCTTCTAATCTCTTGGGATGGTTCTTCTGGCTTCATGGGTAAGTCAGCATTCTGTTGCATACTCAAGGGGACTCCTTTCCAGTACTTTGTCCTGTAAAGTATAATTATGTTGGTCTCCCTGAACTCTCAGGTTCTTCTCTTTAACTCATGGAATCCACATTCCTATACCATGGTCTAGAAACTCTCTCAAGTCAATAATCTTGGGCAACCATAAGGTCAATTTCTTTGTTTACCATTTCTTGGGGATGTATGTCCTTTGTTGCCTGATGTCTGGTGCCTTAAATACCATTGTTTCAAGCAATTAGTGTTTATCTCTCTATCTATCTATCTGTCTATTCTTGGTTGTTCATAGTGAGAGGATCAATCTAGTCTGAATTCCTCCTTCTTGACTGTGAATGTGAATCGCAAAATCATTTTATCAAGTAAATAATTACTAAGAAAAAATGTTAATAGAAAATGGCTTTACAATTTAAGAACAATAAATAATATTGATGCCGATGGTGACGAAAGTGATTAAATTTGTATGTCTCTTCACAATTTGATATGATCCATTTTGCTTTTTCACAAAGGAGGCCTTCTTCTCAGTTAAAATTCCAAGGACTTGGAATTGTATACCGGATTCTACGGAAAAAATGTAGAATGATTTGAACATATGCCCTAAATACTGACACTTCAGTATGCATTAAGAATATTACTTTCTGGGACCCATGGGTGGTTCAGTAGGTTAAGTGTCTGTCTTTAGCTCAGGTCATGATCCCAGGGTCCTGGGATCGAGTCCTGCATCAGGGTCCTTGCTCAGTGGGGAGCCTGCTTCTTCCTCTGCCTGCTCTGCCCGCCTCTCCCCCTGCTTGTGCTCTCTCTCTCTGAGAAATAAATAAAATCTTAAAAAATGAATATTACTTTCTATATACTAATTAACAGACAGACCTTAAAGAGATTCCTCTCCCATCTCCACGGCTGTCGGGTAGGTGTATGTAGACTCTTAGCAAAGTCTCTTTTAAATCCAGTGACTGAATAACTGGGCAGATAAGCCATATTTATTTTTTATGTTTGCTATTTGTTAAGATAAGAAAAGAGGACTATCAAAACAATTTTTGGTTTTCTAAAACATGAATGCAGTCACAATGTAAACATAAATGGCAAACTGGAAAGATCTAAAAATGTCCTTAAGAAATCCTTTGTTTGCTTCTGGACTCAGAATATTGCCTGCACAACAGTAACATGTTAAAAACCCCATCTCTTCATTGGTGCATTCCTTCACCCTATCTAGGTAAGTATGTCTCCATGCGGTCCACTGACTATTTAACTTTTACTGATCACAACCCAGATACTCTAAGCAAAGTTCTTTCCTCCACACGTGATACTTGGGGAGGAGAGAAATTCCCAGGACTTGCTTTGTATGTGAATATCTGTGTTGTGATGAATAGATTTAATATTTCCATTTTCAATATATTTATTCCCAGGAAGGAAGAAATAATATGTATCTAAGGTTTCAGAATGCAGAAAGGCATAGGGCTCCTGAGCAAGACTCATATCATCTATTATGGTATCCAGGAAGGCAGAATGATATAAGGGGTGATTGTTCAACATCAGCTTTGAGCTAATTGCTTAATTGGTAATGGGTATGTTTCTGTGGTTTTATATTTTAAGACTCCTTTTTGAGATAAAATTCTAAGAAAATCCTGACTACCAGTAAAAATATTTGTGGAACTACACACAGAAGTAGAGAATAGTAACTATCATAAAAACTGGGGATTCACATGGTCACTTTAGACTGAAATTCTAGGCCTAGTAATGACTCTATTAATAAATTGATATATAGTTTTACCACCAGTTTTGGTGAAGCCTTTCTTGACTGATATGGATGCAAAATAATGTACTCAATTTGAATTCTGAGTTACCGGTTAAAGTTAGAGAAAGATCTAGAAAGAATATTCCTGAGTCCAGAGAAACAGAAATCCCCAACATTGTTAGAAAATAGCCAGGAATCACAGGAAGAAAGCAGTCTGGGGTATTAGTTCATAAATGCACACAACATGGATTTTCTTTTTTTTTTTTTATTGTGTTCTGTTAATCACCATACATTACATCATTAGTTTTTGATGTAGTGTTCCATGTTCATTGTTTGCGTATAACACCCAGTGCTCCATGCAATACGTGCCCTCCTTAATACCCATCACCAGGCTAACCCATCCCCCCACCCCCCTCCCCTCTAGAACCCTCGGTTTGTTTTTCAGAGTCCATAGTCTCTCATGGTTCGGCTCCCCCTCCGATTTCCCCCCCTTCATTCTTCCCCTCCTATCTTCTTCTTCTTCTTTTTTTTTAGCATATAATGTATTATTTGTTTCAGAGGTATAGGTCTGTGATTCAACAGTCTTACACAATTCACAGTGCTCACCATAGCACATACCCTCCCCAATGTCTATCACCCAGAGACCCCATCCCTCCCACCCCCCACCACTCCAGCAACCCTCAGTGTGTTTCCTGAGATTAATAATTCTTCATATCAGTGAGGTCATATGATACATGTCTTTCTCTGATTGACTTACACAACATGGATTTTTAAGGCTGTTTTCCTGTCTTCATAAATGAGGAGCAAGAAGATTCTTCCAGAGCCACTGGCCTCCTTTCTCAGACTGCTCTATGGAATCATAATCCTAATGCAAAATTTTTAGGTTCTAAGACGAGTTTCTTTCGATAAGTTTCTTCAAAAAATTTCTTAAGGATAGGAAACAAACTGAGGGTTCCTGGAGGGAAAGTGGGTCGGGGGATGGGGTAACTGGGTGATGGGCATTAAGGAGAGCACTTGATGTAATGAGCCCTGGATGTTATATGCAACTGATGAATCACTAAACTAATAATACACTATATGTTAATTAATTGATTTTAAATTAAAAAATAAAAAGAAGAAGAAAATTTTCTTTCTAGCTACATCCCAGCAATAAAGTTTTTAGCCCCAACTCTTAGCGGAGCTAAAAGATACACGTTTGTTATGAAAGAAACAAAAAACAAAAAAGGTCAGAGAGAAACTCTGGTTATAATAATGAGCTCTAAGAGAAATGCAATTGTTTTAGCCACCAAGTAATAGCTTGCTTTGAATATCTAGACAGAATGAATTCCATACTGGCTTTCTGCTTTGCCAGCCCTGGTTTACATGAAGACATGCTTTTAACACCTCCATAAATACTGCTAATATCCGGGAAAGAAAATGACTGGGTTAGAAATGAGGGCCGAGGAGATGCAGCCTGGGGTGATCTCCTGTGTCGCCACATCTCTGGGAAAAGCATTCGGAGCTGACCTCCCACTCCCACTGCCAGAGCCCCGATCACTCCCACACGTCATGGTGAAATCCTGAGACAGCTCAGGTGCCAAACTTAAATTCTCAAGAGAAATCCTATTTAGAACAGAAAATGAAGACGTAAATAAAAAAGCGAAAGAAGGCAAGAAGCCTAAACACAGACTGGACTGCCTCTCGGTGATGCAAACCTACAAGGTAGGGGCCTTATTCCAAACCAGCCTGAGCCTACTTCTCTTTGGAACACGAAGACCATCCACATCGGAGAAGGGGGGGTCGTTCCACGCATTTGGCGTCACCTGCTGCAAAGTGTTTCTTGGACAGTGAGCAATTAAGCACATGCTGTGGGACCGTGGCAAGGGCCAGAGCCAGGGAAAGGGTGCCGCTAGCATGGAGATTCCCAATCTCAGGGTCCTTAGGCTGCAGCTTATCAGGGTGAGGGGTGTCATGGGGCTGAAACCCATTCCCAGGCTCTGACCTCCCTTCTGTTGAAGTGGATTTGTTCTGTCACTTGCAGTGAGGACCTCTTCATGTGCCAGGAGCACCCCATAACCTCTGTGCTAATTCCCATGACATCCTCTGTGTCTCCCTGTAGGATTCTGTGAACAGGTCTTTCGAAGAGCAGGGAGAACAAAAGATTCTTCGGCACATCTGAAGCCGGCTGCTTGTGTGTGCCTGAATGTGGGGTCATGGTTTGAAAAAGGCTGAGAACCCCCTACCTTGCACTAAAAGGTTTTCAATACACTGAGACACATTTTTTAAATGCACTCCTATAAGCCATGTTAGGCCCAGTTCATTTGTGTATTCAGTTCAATTGCATCTGAATCGACTGGTTCCTGATTGAGTGAATGCAAAAAATTCTAAGATGTCACTTTCATTGTCTTATGTTCTTCTCTTTTAAAAACTATAAATTAGCCACCATGGATCAAAACTTTGTTATAGATCAGAGATTCCAGATGGGAAAAGAGTACTACAATAAGTCAATTACAACGCCAGGATAATTCATGTGTAAAAACCCCGTGAGTGTTAAAAATGCTCTGCAGATAATTTCTTTAGCTATTTCTCAGGAATAAAGATTGCAGGAATACAAGAGTTGTGCAAATGTTGACTGGAAGAATAAGTATGTTCTTTAGCTCACTTCACGTATATTTTAAATCACTGTAACAACTATTTAATTGGTATGTCGATGAAGACTCTAAACAGAGGAAATGGAGTTGTGTGTGTGTGTGTGTGTGTGTGTGTGTGTGTGTGTGTGTGAGTGAGAGAGAAAGAGGGAGAGAGAGAAATTGTCCCTATATTGCACTGTAGAGGCTAAGGGCTTATTTAAATTGATGATTGCCTGGCAAATTGAAGACATATAACATATAACTTTAAACACAAAAACAATGTGATGCGGGGAAAATCTATAATGATTTCAATACTAATATTTGCAAAGATTATAAACTTCCTTCTCTTTTTTAGCCCCAGTGGTAAACACCTGATGGGGTATATTTACCCATTTTCATTGAGGGGGCTGAAAAAGAGAACCCTGTTAAAGTGACAGTCTTCAAAGATTTCTCGTTAAATTATTGTTGCAATAATTTCATTATGCAACTTTAATAATTTAGATAATCCAGATAACTTTATACTTAATATACTTAAAGTAAATAATCGTTACTAGTGTTCTGTTGATAATTGTGAATTATTAAATTAATGGGTAATTATTAATTTTTGATAATTTAAATATTTTAACAAAGTTAAACAATTTAAAGTGAGGTTTCTCGGTGTGACTGGGTAGCTCAATTGGTTAAGCGTCTGCCTTCAGCTCAGGTCACGATCCCAGGGTCCTGGGATCGAGTCCTGTGTCAGACTTCTTGCTCAGCAGGGAGCCTGCTTTTCCCTCTCCCTCTCCCTGTGGCTCCCCCTGCTTGTGCTCTCTCTCTGTCAAATAAGTAAATAAACTTATTTCTCTTTCTCTCTCTCTGTCAAATAAGTAAATAAACTCTTTAAAAAAAATTAAGTGAGTTTTCTCATTTTAAACATTAAGGAACTTAACTCACCCAATGACATGAGCAGTGATTGAGCACTCTCCTATTTGGCCTGGCACTGTGTTTAAGTACAGCTCACATGTCCCTGATAAACTTTGTGAAACTGCATTCTATATGGATTATTATTTAGTAGAAAAGCAACTGAGGCTCATAGAAGTTAAGTAACTTGCTCAAGGGCACACAGCTAGAAAGCAGAGGATCCAGGTCTTGACTTTGTTTTGATATCATGTAGTGAATCCAGTTTTGTGTACCTCACAGTGACGATAAAAAATTCTAGATCAACGTTTAAATAAAACTTAATCCTACACAACATGAAATATAATACTTTGTATGGAGGCAGTTGAGTCCATCTTCCTGCTTGGTTACCACGTCAGGGAATAGCCACTGCAATGGAGTACTGCTTCCGGGTCCTCTACGGTCCTCAGCGTGGAGGGGAGGACTTCCTAGGAGGGTCCGAAAGTCACAGGAACTGTAAGCTACCTCCACCCAGAGCAGATTACAATGATTATTGTGGCCCTACAATCCTACTGGTGGTTCTTATTAGTGGCCAGGACATTTATCTAAATGACATCAGCAGTTGATTCTGATAGGTACAATGCCCATCAGGACTACGTGTTGGAACAGAAATGGCCTGGGTCATTCGATTGTGTGTTTCATGATCAAAATGGACATTGCCATTATTGCTTAGTAAATAATGTTGCTGAAAATATATCCAACTACTTTTCAAATGTTTTTCTCGTAATTCTTGAGGCTATGCGTACTTGAAGGAATATTCAATCCATATGTCGCTGATGTGTTTGCATTTACCTTACCACTCTGTTGCCATAAAGAAGTAATACTGGTGCCCAGAAGGCCTTTAAACATAATTTCACAAGCGTATTCCCTTTTAAAATTGTGGTCTCCCAAGAAGAGTCAAAGAATTAGAAGAAACACTGTATGTTTTAAGTGCCTTTTGCACTATCAGAACTCAAAGCTGGGCAGCATTATAAACCATTGCTGTTACTATTGAAATTGGAATTCTTGCTCTATATTGAAATAAAAGAATGCCATAAAAAAGCATAAAGCATAATAAAACCTCTGGTATATCATTGTCTAAATTATAAAATTGCTAGGAGAACATAAAACACATTGTGCTTTATCAAATCAGCAAAACTACAGTCCTTCAAACTTATTCCTGGCAAAACTAGATACAGCCAAAAAAGGGAAAAAAGCAGACATGCCCGATTCAGGAGCTACTCCAGCATCCCTTCATAACTGTGCTTGGCTCCGATCTGTGCCAAAGTCATTCTTATTCAGACACAGGGCATAGTAACTATTTAGTTTTCAGGAAATGCCTTTAAACTGGTGCAAATTCTTAAAATGAACGTGTAAAAATAACTATAGCACTTTCCAAACCACAGGGAAACAATTAATTTCTGACCTCATCAGCTCCAGGACAGCATGATATCGTCCTTAGGAGGGGAGAGAATTTTAGAGAATATATGATGTATTAGAAAGTGAATGATTATTCACAGCCATGAGGCCAACCCATGTTTCAATAAGACAGATTGCCCTGAAGTGTTCTGGTGGCAACCAATGATAACTCATGATCCTGAGACAGAGTGGGTGAAAATTACAGAGAATTGATGAAAATCAGGAGCAAGAGGACAAATGGCTCTAAAGAGAAGAATCTGTGATTATTATATCCTAAGCCTTCAGTCTGATAGAACTTGAATCTATTTCCTTTGAAAAATCTATAGAGCCGTAGACACTATATGTCAGCGTGAAAATGGCTGCATTTGTTTTTTGCCAATGGCAAATGATTTCACTCCTCACTATGGATGAAGGAATCAGCCCCCAAGGGAAGATGAATTTCTAAGGAGATGGCTCATATGGTTTACAGTTGTCCCATCGGTCAAGTGCACACTCAGATATGTAGGGGCTGTGGGAACTTCAGTGCCTCTACACTGTTGTTGAAATAGTAGTCGAGTTCCATATTTTTTAAAAGAAACACACATTTGTTTCAGGCCTAGAAATGATGAACTGAATAACAGAAAAATAATTGACATTTTATATTTGTTTGTTTTATATTTGTCATTGCAATGAATTTATTTGGCAATGAGAAAGGACACTGAACATCCAGAGAGGACTCATATCACCCTGGTGAATACATGCTGTATATGAATGACTTCAAAATGGACTGCAAATAGCTGAAGGCTTGGGATCATAGTGGAAGTTGTTTTCTTATAATATGGGTATGTTCTCTACAATTAGCTAACAATAGTATTTTATAGCAAGGCATTTCCTGGGATATGTTACTGGGTCACTTAATTTTGTCACCTCAAAATCAATCCTCTCTGTTACTGTCACATTATATATATTTTTTACACCTCCATTATTCTTCCTTAAAGAGTAGATATGCCAAACACCATTGCCTCAGAGTTTTCCTTAACTTCTGAAAAATTGAAGGAAGTACTTAATCTAGCCCTAATTCATGTTTGGGTGTTTATATATCATTAGAATCTGAATAACCTTCATTTCATCTAATGATGTCTGATAGCCACACATTGTCATTCTGAAATTTACTTGTACTCATTGGACTGTAAGTAACATGGACCAAATTTATGTTTCTTTTTAAAACGGACTCCCAGTTTAAAGCCACATCATCTATGATATGTGCTTCTAATTCATTCCTACATCCAGGTGAATATAAAATGATCTTAGATAATTCATCATGGAGCTTGGCTTTAATGTAAGAAATTGGAGTGCTCTATTTGAACACGTTAGCACTACTGCAATATCATTTGCATTTGATCGTTCAGAAAGTAACTAGGCTTTTCAAAAAAAATTTAAAATAAAATAAATAAATCCGTCCTGAAAAGTTTTTGGAGAATGGTGGAAGTTTTGGGGAAGTCAAGGAAAAGCATAATACTGAAGCAATGCCCAATGCCCTTCCCTCCAAATGAGGGGCAAGACTAGCTCACAGTCCTGCTGGAAGGCAGCAGGATGCCTTGTAGTACTGGACAAGCACTCTCAGAGCAAGCATGGCCTCAATGTGCCTTGGGGCAATTAGCTGGTCCCTTCCAGAAATCCTGCATAACACAGTGAGCAAAGCTCATTTTAAGACACATTGATCAATGTCTGCAGAGGTGAAACTGTCATCATAGTCACATGCCAATTCCTCCATATAGGCTTGTGCAGGTAGGAGAGAGATTTCCCAGAATGCTTAGCTGCCCTTCAATTCCTCATGCATCACCAGAGGAGAGAGTCCAAACTCTTGCATCCACCAGAGGAGAGGAATTCAGCATCCTCTCTGACCTCAACTTGTCTCTAACCAGACATGGAATCTTGTTGCAGGAACATTCTCTTCTGTGTCACCACTGTGCTGTGAACACACTTCCAGTTTTGCAGTCATCACTGTATTATAGTTACTTCTTTGGAAGTCCATCTTTCTACACTGTGAGCTTCTTGAATCCTGGTCTGAATTCTCTTTTATCCCCCAAAATATGATTATGAAAATTTTGAACATGTGGGAAAGTTGAAAGAATTTTAGGGTGAACACCTACATTCCCTGATGTGATTCTACATTTAACGTTCTGTTGTACTAACTTTGTCACATACCTATGCATCTGTCACCCCTCCTTCCACCTGTCAATCCATCTGATTGTTTTTTATGCACCTCAAAGTAAGTTTCAGATTGGTAAACTTCACCACATACAATTCACCATGCATCAAAATAACTAGAGTTAAATATTTGTTTAAGATTATTTGAGGTACACTAGGGGAGCAAATCGCTCATGAAAAACATAGTGTACTTCTCCACTTACGGTGACTTAAAATTTGCGTCCATTTTGTGATCTGTAAGTTTCAGATTTTAGGTATTTTTATGTTCATTGATCATTATAAATGTCAATATCTCAAATCCTGCTATTTACAGGACACATTTACCTATTAGTTTTAGTTGTTCATTCTCCATTTGTTTTCATAAATTAAAAAACAGAACGATGTGATTAAAAAAAAAAGATTATTTGAGGTACAAATTATGTATATTAAAACCCACAAATCTTAACTATAGCATCTGATGAGTTCTGACTAATATTTACCTGTGTAAATTTCTTCTCTCCCCAAAACACGTTTTTAATAATTTTCTAGATACAATATAATGTCATCTGTGGCTAGAGGTAGTTTACTTTTCTTTTCCAATTTGAATGCCTTTTATTTCTTTTCTGTGCATAATCATTCTAGCCAGAACCACCAGAACAATGTTGAATAGAAGTAGATAGAGTAGACATCCCATCTTGTTTCTTACTCGGGGGGAAAGCATTCAGCTTTTCACCATTTATATTATGTTAACTTTGTGTGTGGGGGTGTGTGTGTGTGTTTTGCAGAAGTCTTTCATCAGGATGATGTAGTTTTCCCTTCTATTCCTCAGTTGTTGAGTGTTTTGCAATGAAGTGGGGGAGGCGTTAAAGTTTTCTTATCTTGTGATATCTTGTCTAGTTGTGGTGTTAGGGTAATGCTGACTCATAGAATGAGTTTGGAAGTGCTTCATCATCTTTTATTTTTTTGGAGAGTTTGTGAAGGGTTTGTATTCTTCCTTTACCATTTGGTAGAATTCACCAGGGAAGCCATCTATTTCTGGGCTTTTCTTCATAGGAAGTTGTTTATCATTATTATTATTATTATTATTATTATTATTTCAATATATTTACTTTTAAAAAGTCTATTTATAGTTTCTATTTCTTCCTCAGGCAATTCTATTAGTTGTGTCTTTCTAGAAACTTACTCATTTAACTATCTAATTTGTCAGTGCAGGGCGCCTGGGTGGTTCAGTCATTAAGCGTTTGCCTTCGGCTCATGTAGTGAACCCAGGGTCCTGGGATCAAGTCCCACATCAGGCTCCCTGTTCAGCAGGAAGCCTGCTTCTCCTTCTCCCACTCCCCCTGCCTGTGTTCCCTCTCTCGATGTGTCTCTCTCTGTCAAATAAATAAATAAAATCTTAAAAGAAAATTTGTTGGTGCACAATTGTCTACAATGTTTCCTTAAAACACTCCTGGGATATAGGTTATTGTTATAACTCATTATCATAAGTTTACTTTTTTAATTTCAAGGACTTCACACACCACAAACTCTTTAGTGTCTCTTTTTTTTTTTTCATTCCTTATTTTCGATATATTCACGTTGTTGCATGCAGGAAAGATTGTTTTTTGTTCTTGTTTTCGTTTTCCTTTTTGGAGGGGAAGGTTGAGTAGTATAACATTGTATGTATATTCCACAGTTTGCTTACATAGTCGTCTTTGGATGGACACCTGAAATCATTTTGGCTATTGCCAAATAAAGCTGATATGAACCTTCTTGAAAAATGTTTTCTGTCATTATACATTTTTTTCTCTTGGATAAGTAACTAGAAATGGGGTTGCTAGGTAAAAAATGGATAAATTAAAAAAGACCCACACAAAAAAAAAAAAAAAAAAAAATTGGAACCAAGAAACTAGGTCACAAGAAAAAAAAAATCAGCATAGCAAAATCAAAGGTATTTCTATACACTAGCAGTGAATAATCCAAAAGTAAAATTATTAAAACAATCTCATTATAATAGCATAAAAAGGAATAAAATACTTAGACATAAATTTAACAAAAGAAGTGCAATCTTTGTACAGTGAAAACTAAAAACACCATTCAAAGAAATTAAAGACCTAAATACATGGAAAGGCATTCCATACCATAGATTGGAAGACTCAATATTGTTAAGATGGCAATTCTCCCTCCCTCTTCTTGGCCACCATCATGAATGACACAGTAACAATCCAGGCCAGGAAGTTCATGACCAACTGACTACTTCAGTGGAAACATATGGTCATTGATGTCCTTCACCCCAGAAAGGCAACAGTACCTAAGACAGAAACTCGGGAAAAACAGCCAAAATGTATGAGACCACACCAGATGTCATATTTGTATTTGGGTTCAGAACCCAATTGGGTGGTGGCAAGACAACTGGCCTTGGGCATGATTTATGATTCCTTGGATTATGCAAAGAAAAATGAACCCAAACTTAGACTTGAAAGACATGGCTTGTATGAGAAGAAAAAGACATCAAGAAAACAGTGAAAGAAATGCAAGAACAGATTGAAGAAAGTCAGGGGGACTGCAAAAGCCAATGTTGGTGCCAACAAAAAGTGAGCTAGAGATTGGATAAGAGAAGGAGGAAAGATTCTGCAATGGCTGTATCTGTGGTGATTATGCAGATTTTTCAAGAGGATTAATAAACTAAGAATGTTACTGTGTCTGGTTGTTAGAAAAAATAAAGATGGCAATTCCCCCTAAACAGTTCTACAAATTCAATGCGGTTCTTTGCAAAAATCCTAGCTTTCCAAATTCATATGGAAATAAAAAGCACCAGAATAACCAAAATAATTTTGAAAAAGAACAAAGTTTCCAAAATACTCATGCTTCTTGTTTTCAAAACTTACCACAAAACTGCAGTAATCAAGACAGTATCATACTTGCATGAGGACAGACACTGAAATCAATAGAGTGAAACTGATTGTCATAATTAAACCCTTATTTATTTTTAAGCTTTTATTTAAATAAATAAGCCTTTAAATCGATTTTTCAATGGGTGTAAAGACAACTGAAGGGAAGAAGTAGTCTTTTCAATAAATGGTGGTAGATCAACTGGAGATCCACATGCAGATGATTGCAGCCAAATGCCTACTCATATCATATTAAAAAATCAACTCAAAGTAGACTATAGACCTGAGTATAAGAGCAAGACTTAGGAAACTCATAGAAGAAAACAGACAAGTAAATCCTTGTGGCCTTGAGTTTAGCAATGGTTTCTTAGTTTTCACAGCAAAAGCACCAATGATGAAAGAAAAACATAGATAAAGTGGACTTCCTCAAAATTAAAACATTTCTGCTTTAAAAACTGAGGGTTGCTGGAGTGGGGGGTGGGGTGGGAGGGATGGGGTGGCTGGGTGATAGACACTGGGGAGGGTATGTGCTCTGGTAAGCGCTGTGAATTGTGCAAGACTGTTGAATCTCAGATCTGTACCTCTGAAACAAATAATGCAATATAGGTTAAGAAAAAAAAAAAGAAGAAGAAGAAGGTAGCAGGAGGGGAAGAATGAAGTGGGGGAAATCGGAGGGGTAGATGAACCATGAGAGACGATGGACTCTGAAAAACAGACAGGGTTCTAGAGGGGAGGGGGGTGGGAGGATGGGTTAGCCTGGTGATGGGTATTGGAGAGGGTGCATTCTGCATGGAGCACCGGGTGTTATGCACAAACAATGAATCATGGAACACTTCATCTAAAATTAATGATGTAATGTATGGGGATTAACATAAGAATAAAAAAACAAACAAAAAACAAACAAAAAATAATAAAATAAAATAAAATAAATTTAAAAAAAAAAAGACTATCACATGGGGCGCCTGGGTGGCTCAGTCGTTAAGCGTCTGCCTTCGGCTCAGGTCATGAGCCCGGGGTCCTGGGATCGAGCCCCACATTGGGCTCCCTGCTCAGCGGCGAGTCTGCTTCTCCCTCTTCCTCTCCCTCTGAGATCTCTCTCGCTCTCTCTCAAATAAATAAATAAAATCTTTAAAAGAAAAAAAAAAGACTATCACAAAGAAAGTGAAAAGACAGCCCCCTAAATGGCAAAAAGAAGTATTTGGAAATCATATATTTCATAAGGGGCTTGCATCCAGACTTAAGAACTTTTACAACTCAAAAGTAACAAGACAACACCATTTAAAAATGGGCGAAATAACTGAACAGACAATTCTCTGAAGAAGATAAATAAATGGCCAATGACTCATGAAAAGATGGGCAACATCATTAGTCATAGGGGAAGTGAAAATCAAAACCACAATGAGATACCACTTGATACCCAATAGGATGGCTATAAACAAAAAGACAATGACAAGTTTTGGTAAAGATGTGAGTAATGGGAACCCTCATACATTGCTGATGAGAAGGTAAATGGTACAAACGCTTTGAAATACATTTTTCCATTTCTTCAAAATGTTAAACATAGAGTTAACATATGACCCAACAATTTTATTCCTAAGAACTGACAATGTATGGTGAGAATACAAAAGGTATGTCTAGACAAAATACATGAATATTCCTAGTAGCCACAAGATAGAAACAACTCAAATATTCATCAAGTGATGAATGGATAAATAAATTATAGTATATCCATACAATGGATTATTTTCCATAAAAAAGGAATAAAATTCTAATACATGCTACTATAGGGATGAATCTTGAAGGCACTATGCTAAGTGAAAGAAGCCCCACAGAATTCTATGATTTCATTTCTATGAAATGTCCAGATTTGGCAAATCTATAGGGACAGAATATAAATTTGTGGATGCAAGGGGCTGGTGAAAGGCAAGAATTGGGAATGCTTATTAATGAGCACAGGGCTTGTTATGGGCTGAATTGTGCCTCCTCCCAAGTTTGTATGTTGATGTGTAACTCCCAGGACTTCAGAATGTGACTGTATTTGTAGATAAGTGCATTATGATTTGATAAAGTTAAAATGAGCCTGTTAAGGTGGCCCTAATTCAATCTGAATGGTGTCCTTCTAGAAGAGGACATTTATACACACAGAGAAACACTTGGGTGCTCGTGCACAGAGAAAAGACCATGTGAGGACACAGTGCAAGCAAAGGAGAAAGAGAATCAGTCAAACCTGCCAACATCACTTTGATCTGGGACTTCTAGCTTCCAGAAATATGAGAAAATAAATTTCTGTTTTTTAAGCCACTAAATCTGTGGTATTTTGTTATGAAAGATCTAATAAATTAATACAAAATTTCTTTTTGTAATCACAGGAATGTTGTAAAATAAGGTAGAGAGATTGGTCATGCCACACTAAATAAACTAAAATCTTCTGAATTCTATACTCTAAAAATTAATTTTATGATATGTGAATTATCTCAATGAACTTGTTTAAAAAAAAAGAATTAGAAACGTAAGTGGGTATTCTTGCCTTTTTCCAGAATTTAGGTGGAAAGCATTCAAGATTTCAACTATAGGATTTTTGTAGACTGAGTCCTATGTAGGACTGAGAGCATTTTCGTTCTTCCTAATTTAATGAGAGTTTTTCTCTTCAATGGGTGTTGAATTTTGTTAAATGTGTGTCTCCATCTATTGAAAATGGCATTTCATTGAAAATGATAATTTAGTATTTCACATTTGTTATGATAATCTGTGAAATTATTGCTGAATGCTAAACCAAACTTGTACTCTGTGTATAAACCCACTCAATCATATGGTCATAATGTATTATCTTTTTATACTGATGGAACTGATTTGCTAATATTGCTAATTTTTACATCTATATATATGAAGCATATTGAGTGTATTTTTTGGTAATACCTTTGCATAGCTTGGGATTAGAGTTATGTAAGCCTCATAAAATAGAGGACGTTTTCTTCCCTCATCTATTTTCTGTAAGAGTGTGCATAACATTGGTGTTTTCTCTTTCTTAAACATTTGATAGAATTCATCAGTGAAACCACCTGGCTTTGAGTATTTCTTCATGTTGCAGTTTTGGGAAAGGATTTTGATAATGAATTAATTTTGAATAGGTTTGAAGTTATTCACCATTTTCATTTTATCTTTTGTCACTATAATAATTCATATTCTTCGTTTGTTACATTCTTTGAATTTTAGGGTATATAATTATATCATTTTACCACTATATTATTATAACATGATTCACTGTTACCATTTTGATGTCTGTGGTAGTGGTATCTGCAGTAATAACCCCTCATTCATTAGTAATTTGTATTTTTTCATATTTTTTCTTGGACAATCTTGCTAGGAATTTTAAAAATTTTATTCATATTTTTAAACAAAAACTTTACATTTTTAAATATTTTCTAAATATTTTGAATACATTCCATTGTTTTTATTTACTTTCTATTATGTGAGGTCCATTTTCTCTCTCACTGATTGCTACTCTATTTTTCGTTACTTCCTCTCTTTATTTACTTTGGTTTTACTTTACTTTTTCTATCCCTTCAAGGTGGAACTTGAAGTCATTGATTTTATTTATTTTTTTATTTTTTTTTAAAGATTTTATTTATTTATTTGAGACAGAGAATGAGAGAGAGCACATGAGAGGGGGGAGGGTCAGAGGGAGAAGCAGACTCCCTGCCGAGCAGGGAGCCCGATGCGGGACTCGATCCAGGGACTCCAGGATCATGACCTGAGCGAAGGCAGTCGCTTAACCAACTGAGCCACCCAGGCGCCCGAAGTCATTGATTTTAGATCTGTCTCTTTTTCTAATATAACCATTTATAGCTATAAATTTCATTCTACTGCTTTTGTTGCATCTCATAAATTTTGACTCATATATTTTTATTGAATTCAGTTTAAAATATTTTATAATTCCCATCATGATTTTTTTTAATTTATGGATTATTTATTTATATTTTTTAATTTTTTTAAAGATTTTATTTATTTGACAGAGAGATACACAGCGAGAGAGGGAACACAAGCAGGGGGAGCGAGAGAGGGAGAAGCAGGCCTCCTGCTGAGCAGGGAGCCTGATGTGGGGCTCAATCCCAGGACCCTGGGATCATGACCTGAGCCGAAGGCAGATGCGTAACGACTGAGCCACCCAGGAGCCCCTAAATTTATGGATTATTTAGATATTTATTTTGTTGTTCTGTAATTTTTCTTTTTTAGTTTTCAATACTAGACATTTTCCTAGGTAGCTAATTGATGTCTAATTTAATGCCATTAAAGTTATACAGCATATTTTGTATGATTTAAATTTCCTTAAATATTCTTATACTTGTTTTGTCATCCAGAATGTAGTCCATCTTGGTGAATATACCTTGTGTTTTTAGGTATGTAATATACATAAGATATATTTTTATTTACATATATTTATATATTTCTAGTTTATATATGTATTTTAATATTTAAATATACATATGTATTTTATAATTTTGGTGTGTATTATTCTTATGTCAAGGTAAGTGATACTGTTGTTCAGATCTTTTATTGACTTTATTGTAGTCTTCTGTTCTAATGAAAATAAACTGTTAAAAACTAACGATTGTGGACTTTTCTATTTCTTCCATTAATTCTGTTGGTCTTTAGTTCAGTATTTTGAAGATTTGTTGCTGGATGCATAGACATTTGTGATGATGATGTCGTTCTGATTAATTGATACCCTTTTCATGGTATCAAATATACTACTTTATCTCTGAGGACACACTGTTTCTTGAAATCTACTTTAATTGATATGATATATTGCCACTCCAACATCTTATGCTAATTGTTTAGATTGTATATTTTCCAACTCTTTACTTTCAATCTATCTGTGTCTTTAGATTTAGCACATTGGTTGTAGAAAACATTTAAGTAGGTCTTAATTTTCTATCCATTTTAATTAGATTGGTCCATTATCTTTTAATAAAATATTTGATGTTCTTTTATCATTTGTTTTCCTTTGTTTTCTGTTGCATCCAATAATGATTTTATTATTTTTGTTTTTAAAATATTTCATTTATTTATTTGAGAGAGAAAGCCTGAGCCGTGGGAGGGGCAGAGGGAGAGGGAGAAGCAGAGTCCCCACTGAGTGTGGAGGCTGATGTGGGGCTCAATCCTAGGACCCTGAGATCATGACCTGAGCTGAAGTCAGATGCTTAACTGACTGAGTCACCCAGGCTACTCCTGATAATAATTTTTAATCATTATTATTGCTCTGTTCTTCCTTTACTGCTTAATTGGGGATTAATTGCAGATTTTTTTAAAATTCAATTTTAATATATGTACTGGATTCTCAGGGATACATCTTATCATTAATTTTTAGTATATTTTCCATATACTAAATGGTACATCCTTAATTTTAAGATTTGATATTATCCCACATCATAGAAAGTATGAAATCCTTGTAACAACATAGTTCCATTTACTATCCTGTTCTATCCTTTATGTTAAAGTTTCATTTGCATACATTATATACCCTAGAATACTATATAAAAATATTTTCTTTAAACAGCTGTATATATTCTAAAGAATTTTAGAGGGAAGACAGTTTTTGATTCTATCCAATTATTTACCACATCAAAATTTCTTTCATTTGTAAGGAATATCTGAATTTCCATCTGGTCTTATTTTCCTTCAGCCTGAGGAACCTCCTTTGCCATTCTTTGTAGCACAGGTCTGCTGGCAATGATTTATCTTAGTTTTTATTTAACTAAAAAATGCCAATTTTGTCTTCATTCTTGAATGATATTTTTGCTGGATAAAGAATTCTGAATTGGATTTTCTTTTTTCATGTTCCACTTTGACCTGTTCTCCATTGCTTTTGATAAGAATTCATTGATGAATAGAATTATTATTCCATGTGCAATGTGCTATTTCTCTGGATGCTTTCTGGATTTTCTTTTCTAAGCAGTTTGACTATAATATGCTTAGTCTGGTGTTCTTTGCAGTTAACATGGTTGGGTTTCACTGAGCTCCTTTAATCTGTAATGTTGTCTTTAATCAAAACTCAGAAATTTTTGGTCAATAGTCCTTTGCTTCTGGGGAAGCTCCATTTTCTCTTTTTTCTGCTCTGGTATTTCCCGACATTTAACCTTTCAATATTGTCCCATAGATCTCTATCACTTTATTAAACATTTTTCTATCTTTACCTCTTCAATCTTCTTTCATGTGAATAATTTCTATTGATCTAATGGCAAGTTCAGTGATTTTTTAATTTTGTTTTGTCTTGCCATTTCCATTCTGCTGAGATCATCCAGGATACAATAAATTAATACAGATATGTAGCTATAGAGACATATTAATTTATAGTTTTTTAGAATTTCCACTTGGTTCTCTTTTGTAGATTTTATTTGTCTGTTGAAATATCCTATCTTTTCCTTTACTGTGAGCATATTTTGTTTTACCTCATCAAGTATTATCATATAGCTGCTCTAAAATCTTTTCCTAACTCAAATATCTCGTTCATCTCAGAGTTTGTGTCTATTGATTGTCTTTTCTCTTAAGGATAAGTTTAATTGTGTTCCTATTTTTGTATTTCCTGTAGTTTTGTGTTGCACACTGGACATTGTGAAGGATATTTTGTAGGAGCTCTATATTTTCTCAAATTATTTTGAAGAGGACATTTGTTTTTAATGTAAGCAACCAGTTAATTTGGCTGAAGTAGAACTACAATCTCTGTTTTCCCTGAGGAGAATAGAAGTCAAATCTCAGCTTAGTTCTTTTAGACTTAGCTGGAGTGCATAGATTGTACCACATACATGTATGTTTCAGGGGATCAGCCAAAGATTTAACAGAGTTTATGCAGAAAATATGGTTCTTATCCAAGATTCTCCAAGACTTCTCATTGCCATCAAGCCCCAGTGTTTGCCAGTGCCCTAGTGTCTGTCCCCTGGTTTATCAAACCACTAGGACTGTGATTTTCCCATCAGAATTTTAGCTATGTCTTGTGGTATAGACAGAAGTTCTTTGGGGTGAGAGAAGTCATGAAACTAAGAAAATCACCCTGTTTTGTTCTCTTTCTCTATGTATCAACTCTCCTCACATTTCTGCCTCATTCTTTTCAATCATTAGTGCCTATGTGTAGTTGTTTTTAAATATTTTCTGTAAATCTAATGTTATCTGTTGGAGTTACTTAACCATATTGGAAGCAAAAATATCTGTATCTTCTTAAAGTTTGTGTTTTTGATTCTAAATAAAGCACAGAGAGAGGCTTTAGATATTTGATGAATTGATGATTAAATGAAACAATTGATAATTAAATGAATGACTAAAGAAATTAATCAATGAGAAATTTTCATCTGTGCCCATTGGCACCTAAAACTATCTCCATTATCATATGTTGTTATAGTTCATCTTTTTTATGCCCTATTTGTCTCAACTCTGACTGCATACCTCCATTCATTTAATCTATAGATACGAGAAAATCATCCATCTCATGTGGGAACTGGAGGGAAAATTTCAAAAAGGCAACTTAAATTGGGAATACAGCAAGTCTTCTCACATCCATGACTTTTTCTTCAGTTCACAAAACCCTCGTATAGACTGGGCAAGTTCCACAAGTTATGGGAGAGTTGGAATTCTGTTACATAAAATAGTAGAGCTAGTCAGATTTTTAAAAATGAATAAAAATTGGGGCACCTGGGTGGCTCAGTCATTGGGCATCTGCCTTCGGCTCAGGTCATGATCCCAGGGTCCTGGGATCAAGCCCCGCATCAGGCTCCCTGCTCCACGGACAGCTTGTTTCTCCCTCCCCCTTTCCCCCTGCTGTGTTCCCTCTCTCGCTGTGTCTCTCTCTGCCAAATAAATAAATAAAACCTTTAAAAAAATGAATAAAAATTGTTCAAGGTACCATCCCATAGTTGCAAAAAAAATCCTGAAATGCATTTCTTTAAAAAATTTTGGAGCTGCTTTGCAGTTTGATGCTTCTTTCATTAAGTTGGGGCCACTGATCCAGGACAGTCATTTGACTTTTCAAAATATATTCTTCACTTCTTGTACCATTTCAGTCTTCCTCACTGTCACTAAAGTAATTGTTTTAAAGCACAAACCTTATAATATCTTGCCCCGTGGCAAATACCTGCAATGGTTTTCTGTTATGTTAAGAACACAATCTTAATGAATTATATTAGTATGCAATATTCTTCACATCGTTACCCTAACTTGCTTCTTCAGATGATCCAGTCACATACATAATCTCAAATACCTCTATTTTATATCCGTACCTGCTTTTTAAAGTGCGCATCCCATGGGGCGTTTGGGTGGTTCAGTCAGTTATGTGTCCAACTCTTGATTTTGGCTAGGGTCATGATCTCAAGGTTGTGAGATTGAGCCCTGCAAAGGGATCTGTGCTGTGCATGGAGTCTGCTTAGGATTCTCTCTCTCCCTCTCCCCCTGCCCTCCCCCTGCTGTCTCTCTCTCTCTTTCTCCCTCTCTAAAAAATATAGAATAAAATAAAAAATAAAGCACTCATCATATTGCAATGAGAATATTTTCCATGATTTTCTGTTCTCCCTGTAAAGAATTTTACTGTTGTTATTTGTTTATATGTTTGTTTGTATTTATTCTTCCTGGCTTAGCACAGGATCCAGTGTTGGGATCTTTCAAATCAATATTTATATAATTATTAAATTTCATGCAGGTAATTATGAGTAAAATTAGAACAATCATCAAAACTTAATTTCTTTTTTTTTCTCAGAAATATATATTATTTGGACCACACCAATAATTTTTTTCAGTCATGCTTTCTGTCACCTTGGCTAGGTGTTGAACCATGACAATATTTTTAGGTAAAAGAAATCTGACCAAAAAAGACCTTAGAAGTATGTGGGGACCAGTAAGATATGAACACTATTGTTTTTAGAGACCCCAATTATGGAATTTGCAACATAAAAGAATGACCCCTTTAAGAGCACATGAGTTTAGGGATATTCCTTTGTATCTCAGTGATAGAAGGTTGAGTATCATATAATTCTTACTTCCAGAAGTTTATCCAGATTTTATGGAACATTAACTTGTAAAATTTGGAAGACTCCTTTTAAGAAAAAGGAATCTAAAATTATGAATGAAGAAACAGGTACAAAATCGAATATTTATTCCACATAAAAAAGAAACCACAACAAATTATGAATTTTAAAAAGCTGAGAAATACCATAGACACCACAAAATCAAACCAATAACAGAGAATTTGTATTACCTGATCTTCTGGCACACCTGTATAATATGCTTTTCCTCCACTTTTGGTGGCATTAATTTTTTTGTTGTTTCATGGCTTAGAGAATTCCTTTCAGACTTACAGATTATTCTTGGTTGTGTCATGTAATTTTTAGGGTTTTTGTCAGAATGGGAAAAACTCTACTAAGTTCATCTTATGTATGTATGTGTTGCCATAGATTTCCCCATAATAGTACTGCTTCAGATCCATGTCCAGCAAACACAGGGATTCTGGTACCTTTCATTTTGTGAAAATCTCATTCAAAAAAAAAAAGAAAAGAAAAAATATTTCCTGCATTTACAATTAAGTGTACTATATTCTCAGTTATATAACTGACAGAATAAAAATTTTGTTCTGACCAAGCATTGATAAGAAAAAAATCCATTGCTTATGGGTTTATATGTTTACTGACTTAAAGAAGTTCTCATACACTAATTTCTGGTTTTGTATACTTCAATTCTTATACCCTTGTTCTGGCCACATATTTTAGGTGCCATAAGACTTGTTCATACCAAGATAGGTCCTCTGGACTGAATTCTGTGTCACAAAGCTGGGTGAATTGACAAAATGAGATAGAGAAGTATCCTTGGAAGCTGTTCCAATAATAGTACACTTATGCCTAAACAAGGAGGTAGTTGTGTGTATGTATTTTACATATATTTATTAAATACATATACACATATATATATGTATATATTTTATATATTTATCTATTAAATATATATATTTTGAACAAATAAATGAAATATATATATATATATATATATATATATATATTTCCCATTAGACTCAATCTAAATGAAACCGTATGTTCAACTTTCCTGTAATCAAATCTCCCAAAATGCCCAAGGACCCCTCAGTGATTTAACAGCTATAGGGAAATATAATAGAGGATGTAATGGAAAATAATAGTCAATTACAATTGAAATTTCTTTTACAAATTTTACAAAAAAAAAAAATGACCACACAATTTGCTCTGAAATTTGTGGGTTTTTGGTGTTTTGTTTGAGTTCCACAGTAAATCCACCTCTGCTTGTTTTATCTTTTTGTGCCACTAAGTTTTCCATCTCATTAGGGAAAGGAGACAGCACTCAGTATATGCTCACTGAAGTCTGTTTAATAATTAATTAATTAATCAATTGATTAATTAATTAATTAAGCTTGGGTGCATTTTGTCATTTTTATGGACTCAAATTCCCTTTCCTGTGATGTTACCTTCAGTATGTTTTACACATTTTGCTTGCTGTGTTCTGAAGATAAAGACATGTTTCCCCTCTTTACTCTCCAAAATAATTTGTAAAAAAGTCATTAGACTCACAAATGAAAATGTGAATATCCCATCATAAGATTCTGGACATCAACATGTTTCTGCTTTTTGACTAAGAACAATGAGAAAAGGCAAGAAAGAGAGCTCAGTTTCATTTTCTCTGTCTTTGTTTATCACTTGTCTCGCTCACCATTCTGTACCCGTCAGTTTATAAGCTCTCGCCCAAATAGGGAAACAACAAAGAGAAAGAACACTGATGGAGCGGCAGATGTGATTAAATGTAAACCCTGGCCGCAGTGCCTCGTTTCACTGGAAACCCACATCACATCTTGTGCGGAGCACTGCCGGTTAGATTGGAATAAGCTCTGTGTGTTTTACCCATCTCTTCAACTTAACTCCATGTTGAGCGCATAAGCCTCCCTACTTGGATGTTTGATCCAAACTCTTACTTACTAGGGAACGGAATGACTCCCACTGGGGTACAGTAACCACAGAGATTGCTGCTAAATTGCCACCATTTTTACCAAATCACCTTCCAGATACCATCTCTTCAGTCTGGCACCTGAGAAGATATTAAGCAAGGATGCAAAATGAGTCAATGTATCTCATTGGGGGCCAGGTCACCAGGCCTGATGCAGTGAACTGAATTCATCTTCTGTCAAGTCTGGAGACCTTCTGGGAGGCATTTCTCTGAAGGGAGCTGATAGCAGACATCCAGGCTTGTTGTGTGTAAAAATGCCTTTCCCTGTAGTAAGTGTGAATGATTCTGTCAAAGTAACTGCTTCTCTGAAATGACTCAAATTATGCTTTTACTATTTTGGTGCTTTAAAAAAAAAAGATTTTATTTATTTATTTGAGAGAGAGAGAGCACATGAGCTGGGGGTGGTGAGTGGGGGGAGAGAGGCAGAGGGAGAGGGACAGCAGACACCCCTCTGAGTGTGGAACCAGATGCAGGGCTCGATCCCAGGACCCCAAGATCATGACTTGAGCCAAAGTCAGACCCCTATCTGACTGAGCCACCCAGGCACCCCTTTTTTGATGTTTTTTAAAAGCATAATTGATTATGATTTTAAAAGTTTTAAAATGCATGATATTTAAGGGTGAAAGCTTATTTAATGGGATTACTTGTAGTCAAACAACTTGACTCTGAGGCCAATTCATAAATGTAAAAGCTTAAGAGAACTGTTGGTAACATTCAGATTTTATGTGCTCCATATTATAAAATATTGGCTATCTAATTAAAAATTAGGACATCATTCCAAAAGTCATTTAAAATATGACCAGTTTAGGGGATCAGTATTGTAGCTAACACAGTAATGTTTTGTTTTAGTAATCACCAGCATTCAAATATTAAGATATTTCATGTCTTGTTCTGTATTAACATATTAGTGACTATTCTCTTTGAATGGAAAGATGCTATATACTAAATGTATACTCACTTTGTGTTATTCAGTATATAAATATGCTATATCTAGGACAAGGGCAATCAAACAGAGGAACCCCTCTTTGTTAACATTCTAATATTAAAATAACTTTGAGGCTTGAAGTTTCTTTTTTTAAGTTTTTATTTATTTTATTTTTGAGAGAGAGAGCATGAGTGCCGGCGGGGGAGGGAGGCAGAAGGAAAGGGAGAAGCAGACTCCCTGCTGAGCAGAGAGCCAGATTCAGAGTGATCCCAGGACCCTGGGATGACCTGAGCCCAAGGAAGATGCTTAACTGACTGAGCCACCCAGGCACCCCTGAAACTTGAAGCTTCTTAAAAGAGAAAGTGGAAAAAGACATTTTTGGCTTTAGATTGAATCTGGTTTTCTTTTTTTTAGATTTATTTACTTACTTGAGAGAGAGCAGGTGAGTGGGGTGGGGCAGGGGCAAAGAGAGAGGGAGAGAAGGAGACAAGCAGACTCCCCGCTGAACCTGGAGCCCAACGTGGGGCTGGATGCCAGGACACTGAGATCATGACCTGAGCCAAAGTCAAGAGTCAGAGGCCCAAATGACTGAGCCACCCAGGTGCCCCAGAATCTTGTTTTCCATAAAGGCAATCTACTTTCTATCTTGTTTGAGCCTTTCTGAATCTCAGATCCCTCATCTTTTTTTTTTTTTTTAAGATTTTATTTATTTATTTGACAGAGAGAGACACAGTGAGAGAGGGAACACAAGCAGGGGGAGTGGGAGAGGGAGAAACAGGCTTCCCCCTGAGCAGGGAGCCTGATGCGGGGCTTGATCCCAGGACCCTGGGATCATGACCTGAGCCGAAGGCAGATGCTTAACGACTGAGCCACCCAGGTGCCCCAATCAGATCCCTCGTCTTTAAAATAACATAGTACTCCCTTCACTGGGTCATTAGGAAGATGGCATGAGAGTACACATTAAGTGCTTTGCGTGGTATTTGGCAAAAAGAAGTACACAACAGTTTTGTCTTCCTCCTCCACAGCTTTGTCAAATTAGTTTCTTGAGTAGGGCTGCTTTACTGTGTTATACTCAAAAACTATGAAAATTGTGTGTACAAAGCTTAGAGGAGCATTCTCCATTTTTCTTCCAGAGTGGGAATACACACACACATATGCAAACATTTTAAAACTCCTCCCCCCTTTTATTGATCCACTTTCTTGGGTTTATCATTGCCTTAATTCATTCTTACTCCAGTACCTACTTCAATCATTTAAAACACATTTGGTTTGTATGCAGGTTTTTTGGTTTTTGTTTTGTTTTGTTTTTCATTTTAATTTCAGTGTAGTTAGCATACAGAGTTATATTAGTTCCGATGTACAATAGAGTGATTCAACACTTCCATATATTACTCAGTGAACTATCAAGCCATGAAAAGACATGAAGGGACCTTAAATGTATTTTATTCAGAAACCAGTCTGAAAAACCTACACACTATATAATTCTAACTATGAAATTTTGGAAAAAGACAGAGCTATAGAGACAGTTAAAAGATCAGAAGTTGCCAGGGTGCTTGGGGAAGGGGAGGAAAGGGATGAAAAGGTGAAGAACAGGGAATTTGGGGGGGTGATGAAACTATTCAGTATGATACCATAATCATGGGTACATGTCATTATGCATTTGTCAAAACTCATAGAAGTGTACAACACAAAGAAAGAACCTTAATGTGAACTAAGGACCTTAGTTAATAATAATGTACAATAGTTGTAACAAATGCACCACAGGAAAGCAGGATGTTCATAATAAGGGAAATGGTGTGCTGAGATGGGGGAGTAGGGGCGGGGCTGTAGGTAGAACTCTCTACTCTCTGCTCAATTTTTCTTCAAAACTCAAACTGCACTAACAATTAATTTAAAAAAAAATACACAAAGACAAAAAAGCCCACATTAGCTTTGGTCTTCTAATTCCATTTGAAATGAAAGAAAAATACAGCTGTGATGAGCTTATAGTGAATACTACAAATAGAATTCAAGAATCATATATGGCTTAATAAATGGGAAATCTCCCTCTGACATATCTTAACTAGAAACATTTGTTATACAGCAAGAAACACAGTTATAGTTTGTTTCTGGTTTTTGGATTTATTTATTTATTTATTTGAGAGAGAGTGAGAGAGAGCATGAGCAGGAGGGGCAGAGGGAGAGGGAGAGAGAATCTCAAGCAGACTCCATGTTGAGAGCATGGAGCCTGACTCAGGGCTCGATCTCACAACTCTGAGATCATGACCTGAGCCAAAACCAAGAGTCCAATGCTTAACCGAATGCGTCACCCAGGAGCCCCAACAGTTACAGTTCTTTAATAGAAAAATACCACATAGAAGTGACAAATAATTTACATGTGTATCTCTCAAACTTCAAGCTCCTATAAGTTCAAGCTGACAACGACAGCCATGGGAAAAGAACAGTGCTTTAGGATGCTTGGTTCTCCCACTCACTGCCTGTTTGACCTTGAGAAAGTTTAATTAACTTCCCCATGCTTCAGTTTCCTCTTCCCTTAAAGGGAATAATAATAATAGAACCTACCCATCAGGGTTGTTTAAGGGTAAAATGAGATGGTGATGTGAAAAGCCTAAAGTAGGATCTGGCTACATCAAGGTTAGCTGTTTTTCTTCATAGTATGATTATACCACTTCATACTAAATAGTATTAATTTTCTCTCATAGACACACCAGCACTCAGGCAATAGACCAGCAAACAAAATAGATTCAAATACTCATTTTGAAATCTAAAGTTTCATTCCCCCTATTTTGTTTTGTCAGAGTGAATAGGTTGTTGTATTCAAAATTCAAGACAAAAGCAGTAAGCAGAACAAGAGAGAATTTAAAACAAAAATTTAGGTGAGCAAATGCAACTCTAATTTGCTAAAAGATATGAAAGGGCAACACTAACTTAGATTATTAAATAAGTGTTTAACTATGATTTAGATTTAATAAAACAATTATGTACATTAACTTATAATTGATCATTATTAAATGTATAATTAGTGAGATTGAATAACCTGGGAAAAGATAAAAGTCTATCTTTAATCCATTGTTCATTCTCAATATGTAAGATTCTAATAATCATTGGCATATAATATAATTATGAAGTTATAAATATAAATTAGATTACATGAAGGATAGATTTAAAATCCTTATGCATTTTATATAATTACTATAAATTTGATTATGGATAAATAGCTAAACTATAATATGGTATTTGAGAGTAAAGCTTTTCTGACTAAAACCTTGAATGCTAATCTCAAGCTGTTCAATTTTATAATGCTTGAGCATCTGATGGCAAAAATTAGAGAGTAAGACAAAAATGTAAATAATAGATTATGGCTAAATTTGAGTTTACATGCAGCAAGATAAAAACTCTGGAAAGATAAGACTGAGAGAGTCTTACGAAGTTAAACTATTTTTTATTTTTATGAAAGCTCTGGATGGATTATTCCTTTTGATATCAGCAAGCTCCTCATTATAATTAAACTGATGATATTCCCTGCTACAATAATGCCTAAAAATAAGGCAGCATGACCCATGATGCAGCCCACACCATAGCAAACATAGAGACAATTTCAGTATCTCTTGATCATCAAAGGGCTCCAAAAATATAGTATGCACTTTCCCCTTTGGTACTGAACCTCTCATTTCCTAGTGCCCAAAGAGAACTTTTAAAAAACTATAATTAAGTAGAAATCTTCACATTAATTTGAGTTATTTTTATTTCAAATATTTTTTTCCATGGATAGGAAAAAAAAAACTTAAAATTCATTTTAGGTGAGTAATCTAACTCATAGTTAAAACCTATAATCAGAATAAGAATAATGGCAAAGTTTTCATTCCCATCTAGTAAATTGATCTGCTACTCAAAGGGAGGTGAATCAGTCTGTGCCTGGATGAAGAACTCTCACTCACCTACGCCAATCAATTCAATGGCTTTCAGTGGGAGAGGTGGGAGATACTGTGGAATGCCATTTCCAGCCATGATCCCTAACTGGGGATATAATAGTAACTCATATTGTGAGTTGTGAGTAGCAAATCAAGTATGTACTTCAAGCTCCTAACACAGTCATTGGTACATACAATTACCTATTTAAAAGTAGTAAAATTCATGTGATTATAATTTCCTCCAGCCTATACATCTTGAGATCTTTATTAAGAGGAATAATGTGAGAGGAAAACACATACCTATTTTCCTACTTCTGATTTGTCAGGTTTAATAAATTCTGTTATCATCCTTATTTCTAATACTATAGTGTCTTAATTACTATAATTTTATATGTTTGGCTTTGGAATAGAACATTTTATTTTTATTTTTTATGACTAGCATGTCTACTTTTGGTCTTTTATATTTTCAATATACATCTTTGAATCCATTTACAAAGTTCTACATACACACCCTATTAGTATTTGATTAGAATTTAATTGAATCTGGGTGCCTGGGTGGCTCAGTTGGTTAAGCGACTGCCTTCGGCTCAGGTCATGATCCTGGAGTCCCGGGATCGAGTCCCACGTCGGGCTCCCTGCTCAGCAGGGAGTCTGCCTCTCTCTCTGACCCTCCCCCCTCTCATGCTCTCTATCTCATTCTCTCTCTCAAATAAATAAATAAAATCTTTAAAAAAAAAGAATTTAATTGAATCTATAGAGCAATTTAGTAACAGTTATATATTTACAATAATGGGTCTTTCAATACATAAATATGTTCTCTTACACATTCATGTCATACTTTTTATGTATGTTTTATAGTTTTCTTTATAGATGACTTGAACATTTTTTATTAGAATCATTCCTAGCATTTAATATTTTGATGCTATTATAAATCATATCTTTAAAAAATTTTGTTTTCTAACATAGTGGTATATGAATTCACATTTTATGTTTGTACATTGAGCTTATTTACAGAAAACTACTAATAAACTGCTAATACAATATCCATATTTTAATTACCATGTAAATATATGTATATTAATATAATAATATAGATAATTGTATTATTCATAGCCATAATTATATCAATTGCAAATAATAACTTTTTTTTCTCTCCTGTACTTTAATCTAGCACTGGGTAGGACTTTCAGCATGATATTTAAGAAATGTGAAAATCATAGACATCCTTGTTCTCTACCCCTGATTCTAGAAGGACATTATTAACATTTTATCAATAACTACATTTGCTCTAGATTTTGCAGATGGCATTAGTCAGATTTAGAAAGTGCCTTTATATTCCTAGGTTGCATATGATTTTTATAATGAATGGATCTTAACTTTTATCAAATATTTTTACTGAATTTTTGAGGGTGACAATATAATATTTATTTCTTTTGTCATCTTGTTTAGGTCAACTACACTGAATAGTTTAAAAATATTAAACCATCCTTGCATTCCAGAAATAAAGTCAACTTTGTCTTGTATATTTATCTCCTGTATTGTTGGGCTGAATTTACCAATATTTTGCTTTTTTTTGTGGATCTATTTTTATGAAGACTTACTATGAATTTTCCCATTTTGACTGTCCTCAGATTTGGAATTAAGGTTATAGTAGTCTCACTGTCTAAGTTAGAGAATATGTCCTTATTTCTACTTTCTGGAAGATTTAGCAAAAGACTGGCATTAAAAATTTCTAGTAACATTAAAATTCTATCTGAAATCAATTAATCATTTGTATCTTTTATTTCTTATATAGTGTTTATATTCTTTGATCATTCGTTTTTCCCTGTGGGAGAGCTTATTATTTATTGACAAGTTAGTAAATAAAATTTATATTTCATAATTTAATATAAATATACATTACATATATATTTATAACTTCTGCTTATATATTACAATGAACAGCTCTAATGCTATCATGCATGTAAATTTATTTTCCAATTTTGTTTTTCTTAAATTTAATAACAATTACTTGAAAACATAAAAATGTAAATAAAGGTATTGTAAAGGGGAAAAAAATCACCTTTATTGACTAATCTACATTTCTCCAGAGATTTTATATGCCATTTTTATTATGCATTTCATTCCCATGTGGGATTGTTTTCCTTCAGGGCTGTCTCTTTCCACTGAACAGAATGTCTACTTTGGAACTCTGACTGAGGTATGATGCTTTGATGACATTTCAGTATGTTTGAAAACACGTTATTTGATCATCCTTATTATTCTTTTTCAGTCTATTGCTGCATATTTCCATTATTTGTTCACATGAGAGAACTTTAGATTTATTTTGTCATGGTATCCAAAATTTTCATTTAGGATTTTAATTGCAATTGTATTGAAACGATCAGGTTTGTAGAGGGCTTTTTTAATGACTGTTACTTTTTATGGAGTAATCTGAATTTACTAATTTTCCTTTCTTTTCTTTTTTTAAAAGATTTGATTTACTTATTTGAGAGACAGAGACAGCATGAGCAGAGGGGAGGGGCAGAGGAAGAGGGGGAAGCAGACTCCCCACTGAGCAGGGAGCCCAACCCTGGGCTGGATCCCAGGACCCTGGGATCATGACTTGAGCAGAAGGCAGACACTTAGCCGACTAAGCCACCCAGGTGCCCCTCTATTATTTTCTTAATTAAAATTTCCTGTTATCCTTATGCTCCCCTTGCAGATATTTTCTAAGTTCTTTAGTTAAATATTTTATTCATGTAAAATATTCCTTCATAATTAATATATTTAATATTACAATTTACATGTCTTTTATAGTTTGGGTTCTAATGTACTTTTGGATCACTTTAGCTCTGATTTTTCTTATTTTTAAGTCTGCAGATGTAGATTTAATATACTCCTGATTTGTTAGATATTTAGAAAATGTTCTTCGGTTTAACATTTGAAAGGTTATAATTTTGGGGCTAAAAAAAAGTTATCAGTTTCTAGCTTTCTTTTCTTTTGTAATGTGTTCATCTGAATTTTCCTGTATAATGTGTACTTTGAGGCTTCTGGCATAGACAGTCCTGAGTTTGTATATTATTATAGCATTTGTAAGCTACCCAACCCAGGGAAAATAACTGATCTCTCCAGTCTCAGTTTTTTTTTTCTTCATCTGTCAAACAAACGTAATAGAAGTAATGCTCTCAAATTGTTATGAGCACACCTTGAATAACCCTCACTGAACAGACCTTCAGGCAATCTTAGCCCTTATTTGTATAGGGTAGTAAGGAGCAATAAATATATATTAAATCAACCTTAGCATATTTCTTGCATTTTTCCTATGTAACTGTGGGGGGTATATATTTTTGGGGGGGTATATATTTTTGAAATACCTGAAAATGTGTCTCAACATCTCCCACAATAAATGTGTTTCTGTTCATTTTCCTTATATTTCTGATAATGGATTTGCATTTTGTGTTATTTGGCATATGATTGTTTATTGCTTTTATGGCCATTATAGATGGTACCTTAAATATAAATACAAAACGACTTCTTTCTTGCTTAATGACTCCTGATGAAATCATATTTGTGACAATACTATGATTCTCTTTATTTTTTGGTTTGATTTTTCCTATAAAATCTTTGCCCTTTTTTTTTCATTTTTCTTTTTAATTTTGTCTTCCATACAAGTTCTGCAAATAGCAGTTGTGCACACACATAGAGAAAAAGTGGAAAGTATGAGTGGAAAATATAAGATGAGCCAAGCATGAAAATGGTTTAAACTTCAGATATGTTCCCCTAACCACGTGTAAGTTCATGGGCAATGGCTGACCACTGAGCTATGTCAACACAGGGACAACTCATAGGTAGAACAAGAATAAAAATGAACAAAGACATCGGAAACTGCATACAAGAGAGGAAAGAGATTGCAAAGATTAGGCAAGGAAAACTACTAAACAAATAAATGAACAAAAGTAACAACAATCAGGGCACCTGGGTGGCTCAGTCGTTAAGCGCCTGCCTTCGGCTCAGGTCATGATCCCAGGGTCCTGGGACTGAGCCCCGCCTCGGGCTCCCTGCTCCGCGGGGAGCCTGCTTCTCCCTCTGCCACTCCCCCTGCTTGTGTTCCTGCTCTTGCTCTGTCTCTCTCTGTCAAATAAATAAATGAGATCTTAAAAAAAAAGGTGACAACAATCTTCAGTAACTGTAGGAAAGCTGGAGTGACCATAGTAATAGGTATATATTAAAAAAAGAGACTGAAATAAGAGATATTACTAGAAACAAGCAAAGATATTTCATTCTGATAAAAGTTCAGTGTATCAGGAAACATACCAGTTGAAATACATGAAACAGTGATTTTGACTGTCTTTGGTTGAGCAGTCTCTGTGTCTTACGTCTATGGGTCTTATAGACGAAAGTCAGCTCCACGTACTTGCCATACTTGTTTGTTGATCCTGAGGAACAATTAGTGGAGGTATACTCGTGTTGTCTAGTGCCAGATAATTACACATCTTGCCTATCCTGAGATTTTGATGTGAAAATGCAGTGTTAATATGTGAGATTAGAATTCAAGTAAAATAGAATAAAATAAAATAAAATAAAATAAAATAAAATAAAATAAAATAAAATAAAATAAAATAAAATAAAATA
>NC_058411.1:127885370-127907545 GCF_002201575.2 Neomonachus schauinslandi | reverse complement strand
TAAAATAAAATAAAATAAAATAAAATAAAATAAAATAAAATAAAATAGGGGCACCTGGGTGGCTCAGTCGTTAAGCGTCTGCCTTCAGCTCAGGTCATGATCCCAGGGTCCTGGGATCGAGCCCCACATCGGGCTCCCTGCTCTGTGGGAAGCCTGCTTCTCCCTCTCCCACTCCCCCTGCTTGTGTTCCCTCTCTCGCTGTCTCTCTCTCTCTGTCAAATAAAATCTTTAAAAAAATAAAAAATAAAAATAAAATAAATAAAATAAAATAAAATATGAAACAAACCTGACAAAATTGAATGACAATAGTGTCACTTTTTCATGAATAGTTGGACACTTGAATACCCACTCAAAATAACTGAGAACACCAAGGGATAAAAAAAAAATTTAGAAGACTTAACCACAAGTTTTACAGTGGAGGGGCACCTGGGTGGCTCAGTTGGTTAAGCAACTGCCTTCGGCTCAGGTCATGATCCTGGAGTCCCGGGATCGAGTCCCACATCGGGCTCCCTGCTCAGCGAGGAGCCTGTTTCTCCCTCTGACCCTTCACCCTCTCATGTACTCTCTCTCATTCTCGCTCTCTCAAATAAATAAATAAATCTTTAAAAAAAAAAAAAGTTTTACAGTGGAACATTTTCTAGGGTATACCATACGCTAGGCCACAAAACAAGTCTTTTTTTTTTGAGTTTTTATTTTTTTATTTTTTTAGTAATCTCTACACTCTACATGGGGCTCGAACTCACAACCCTGAGATCAAGAGTCACATGTTTTACCAAGTGAGCCAATGAGGCACCCCCAAATAAGTCTTAATAAATTCACATAAAATTTGTTATCTGATCACAAAGGAATTAGAAATTAAAAAAAGAAAGAAATCTGGAATATCTCCAAATATTTGAAAATGTACACAATTCTAAGTAACCCATGGATTAAAGAAAAAGGCACAAAGAAATAGAAAATATTTTTAACTGAGTGAAAATGCATGTATAACATATGAAAAATTTGCATAAATGCAGCTAAAGCATCACTTAGCTGGAACTTTTTAGTTTTAGAAGAGAAGAAAAGTCTCAAATTAATTATCTAAGTTTTTACCTTAAATAATTAGAAAAAGAAGATCAAACCAAAGCCAAGACTAGCAAAATAAAAAGAGTAATAGAGATTAGAAGTGAGTAAAACAGAAAAGGGACAAAAATAATCAATGAACTCAGAAGTTGGTTTTTTAACAAGGTCAAAAAAATATCGACAATCCTTGAATATCTTTTAGCTAAACCAACAGGACAAAAAAGGGACAAGATATAAATTTTCAAAATCAGGAATGAAAGAATAGACCTTAGCACAATGCTACAAAATTAATATTATTACAAAAAAATATGATGACCAAGTATATGTCAAAAAAATTAGACAATGCAGTTGAAATAGACATAATCTTAAAAAAGATATAAATTGCCAAAATTGAATCATAAAGAAATAGAACATTTGAATAAATCAACAATTAAAGAAATTGAGTATGCAATTAAGGAGGGTGCTTGTTGTGATGAGCACTGGGTGTTGTAAGGAAGTGTTGAATCACTATATTGTACACCTGAAAATAATAGTATACTGCATGTTAACTAACTGGAATTTGAATAAAAACTTTAAAAACAATAAAAATATTTCCAAAAAGAAAATTCCAGGCTCAGAGGATTTCTTGGGTGAATACTGTAAAATATTTAAAGAACACCAATTTTTCAAAAGCTCTTTCAGGAAACAAAGGGAGAGGAAATGTGTCCTAACCTACTCTATAAAGTCATTGTTACTCTGAAAGCGAGGAGGAATCATAAGAAGAGAAAACGATAAACCAGTATCCATCATAAACAGTGACATGAATATCTTTAACAAAATATTATTAGTAAACTGAATCCAGCAACATATAAAAAGCATCACACATCATGACAAGTAGGGTTTATTCCAGGAGCGCAAGCTTAGATTAACAAGCCAATTAATGGATTGTACCATATTGTTAGAATGAAGAACAAAACACATAGTATTATCTCAATAGATGCAGAAGAAGTGCTTTACAAAATTCAGCACACATTTGTGATGAAATATCTCAGAAAATTGAGAATAAAATGGATTGTTCCAATTTTATGAAGAAACAAAACCACAAACTAATGTCGAGCTTAATAAGGACTGAATTATTTACCTCTAAGACTGGGAGCATGGTAAGGATGTCAAGTCTCACCACTTCTCTTCGACTTTTTCCTTGAAATTCAAGCAAGTGCAATAAGGAAAAGGAAAAAAAAAATGTAAAGACATTGGATTTGGAAAAGAGAAGTAAAACTGTCTTTATCTGCACATGACTTAGTCCTATACAGAGAAAATCCTAAGCAATCCATCCCAAAACTACTAGAACTAATGAACACACTTAGCAAGTGCAGAGAATATAAGCTTAATATTCAGAAATCTATGGCATTTCTGTGTATAAAAGGAACCATTCAAAACTGAAATTAAGAAAATAATTCCATTATAATACCACCGAAAGAAATCAAAGGTTTAAGAATAAATTTAATAAAAATATTGCAAGATTTTTATATTAAAAAAGACTACTAAGAGGAATTTTTAAAAGATTTAAATAAATGAATATATATTTAATATTTATCAGTTGAAAGATTTAATTTTATTAAAATAATGACCTGCCAATTCAATGTAGTCTTGCAGACCTCTTTGTGGAATTTAACTAGTCAAACCTAAAATGTATATGGATATGTAAAGTATTTAGATCATCCAAAACACTTTTTTAAAAGATGAGCATAAAAGTTGGAAGAGCTATACTACCATGGTTAGTTTTCTTTTGCCTGTTAGAAATTATCATAAAATTAGATGCTTAAAAAAAGGCCATTTCGTAGCTGACAGCTATGTACATCAGAAGTCCAGCATGACATGGCTGGGTTCTCTGCCCAATGTCTCACGAGGCTGAATTTGGATTGTTGGCCAGTTTTGTTCTCAACTAGACCTCAGAGTCCTTCTTGCAACTCATTCCAGTTCTTGGAGAAATTTACCTTCTTCCTGCTGTAGAACTGATGTGCCTGTCACCATGTTGGCGGTCAGTCAGGGACCCCTCAGTCCTTCTAGAACCCACCTGCATTTCTTGTCTCATGGCCTTCTCCATCCTTAGGAAGGAAAAGTGTGCCACATCTTTCCCACATGTGAAGTCTCTCTCAGAGGTTTTCTTCTACTATATGTCAGAGAATACTCTGTGCTCAAAAAGCACTACATGATTAGAATAGATTCAGCCAGATGAGTTCACTTTTGATTAATTTAGAGTCCACTGATTAGTAACCTTAATCACATATGCAGAGCCACTTTTGCCATGTGATATAAAATAATCAAGTTTTGATATTTAACATAGTCACAGTCCCAGGGATTAGAGCAGGAGATCTTGGCCATTTTAGGATTTTGCCTACCATACTACCTTGTAAAAAAGATTACTATAAAGGCAGAATAATCAAGACAGTTCTGTGATTTTGCAATAATAAGCATTTAGATTAATGGAACAGATTTGAAATTCCATAAATAAATCTTTACATCTATGGTCAATAACTTTTTTTTTCTTTTTTTTTTTTTTTTGACAAAGGTGCCAAGGTATTTCAATCAGGAAAAGATAATTTTTTTCAACAATATTGCCAGGACAAATAGATACAAAATGAGCTTCATTTTTTTTTTTTTAAGTAGTCCTCACACCCACCTGGGGCTTGAACTCATGACCCTGAGATCAAGACCTGAGCTGAGATCAAGAGTTGGACGCTTAACTGACTGAGCCACCCAACTCTCGCAAATGAGCTTGACTTTTACCTCACACACTAGACAAAAACTAACTCAAATGGATCATAGGCCTAAATGCAAGAGCTAAACAGTAAATAAAACTTCTAGATTTCAACTTGTTCAGGAATATCTTTCTGACTCTCAAATGCGCAAAAGGTTCTTAGATATGATACCAAAATCTTAGTACATAGGAGAATAATTTGATAAATTCAACTTCATTAAAATTCAAAAATTCTGCTTCAAAGGACATTAATTAAGAGGATGAAAAAAAGAAGTCATAGCCTGGGAGAAAATACTTTAAAATCATATATCTGATAAAAACAAACAAACAAAAACAAAACAAAACAAAAAACTTAGATCCAAAGTATTTAGAGAACTCTTACAACCTTTTAGTAATAAGAAGATAAACTCTAATTTAAAAAAATGGTCAGGGGCACCTGGGTGGCTCAGTCATTAAGCGTCTGCCTTCAGCTTGGGTCATGATCCCAGGGTTCTGGGATTGAGCCCCACATCAGGGCTCCGTGCTTGGCGGGAAGCCTGCTTCTCCCTCTCCCACTCCCCCTGCTTGTGTTCCCTCTCTCACTGTGTCTCTCTCTGTCTTAGTAAATAAACAAAATCTTTAAAAAAACGGTCAAATATTTCAATGAAAGTTTCACCAAAGGCATAATAAACCCTTAGAAATGTACTCAACATCATTGGTCATTATGGAAAAGCCAATCTAGACCACAATGAGATAGTACTACATACCCAATAGAATCATTATAATCAAAAAGTCATACAATAACAGGTGTTAGTGAGAATATGGAGAAAGTGGGCCCCTTATCCATTGCTGATAGAAATGTAAAATGAGGGCGCCTGGGTGGCTCAGTTGGTTAAGCGACTGCCTTCGGCTCAGGTCATGATCCTGGAGTCCCTGGATCGAGTCCTGCATCAGGCTCCCTGCTTGGCAGGGAGTCTGCTTCTCCCTCTGACCCTAACCCCTCTCATGTGCTCTCTCTCATTCTCTGTCTTAAGTAAATAAATAAAATCTTAAAAAAAAAAAAAGAAATGTAAAATGACACAGCCACTTTTGAAAACTGTGTGGTGGTTTCTGAAGAAGTTAAACATAAACTAGCCATATGACCCAGAATTTCAATTCCTTGATATCTACCCAAGACAAATGAAAAAATATATCCACACATCTTACATCCAAATATTCATAGCCACATAATAATAGCCAATAAATTGAGAAAATATTCTACAAAAATTTTTAAAATACATAATGAGATGTTTTACTGACTTACATGCTTGAACTCTGAATGTCCAATATAATAGCCCTGAGCCATGTGTGACTACTGAGTCATTGAAAGGTAGCTAGTCCAAATTGAAATGTGCCACAAATGTAAAATATATAAGATGTTGAAGACTTGGGCGCCTGGGTGGCTCAGTTGGTTGAGCTACTGCTTTCGGCTCGGGTCATGATCCTGGGGTCCCTGGATCGAGTCCCGCATCGGGCTCCCTGCTCGGCAGGGAGCCTGCTTCTCCCTCTGGCCCTCCCCCCTCTCATGTGCTCTCTCTCTCTCGTTCTCTCTGTCTCAAATAAATAAATAAAATCTTTAAAAAAAAAAAAAAAAAAGATGTTGAAGACTTAGAATAAAATATGGAATTTAAAATATCTCAATAACATTTTTTATAGATCAGTGAAATTTTAATATACAAGATAAATCTGATTAAATATATATATTATTAAAAGTGAATTTGGTGTACCTGGGTGGCTCAGTTGGTTGAGCGTCTGACTCTTGGTTTCAGCTCAGTTCATGATCTCAGGGTCCTGGGATCAAACTCCATGCTCAGCAGGGAGGCTGCTTCCCCTCTCTCTCTCCTTCTGCCCCTCCCCCCCACTCGTGCACATGCTCTCTCTAAAATAAATAAATAAATTTTTTAAAAAATGTGATTTCACCTGTTTCTACTTTTTTCTACTAGAAAATTTTAAAATACATTCACAGCTTACACTCATGGGCTCATCTCATATTTCCATTGCACAGCACTTCAAGAACCTTTACTAGTGGACTTTGGTATTTTCAGTAACTAATGGTAAATATTCAAAAAAATACCATCATGCATTTAGTGACTGTGTGAATTTGAATGTATTTTCAGAGCTAAATCAAGTCCATTGATCAGCATTGCTCTTTGAAAGCAAAACTAGGGGCGCCTGGGTGGCTCAGTCATTAAGCGTCTGCCTTCGGCTCAGGTCATGATCCCAGGGTCCTGGGATCGAGCCCCCATCGGGCTCCCTGCTCCGCGGGAAGCCTGCTTCTCCCTCTCCTCCTCCCCCTGCTTGTGTTCCCTCTCTCACTGTCTCTCTCTCTCTGTTGAAAAATAAATTTAAAAAAAACTTAAAAAAAAAAAAGAAAGCAAAACTAATAATTGTAAAAATTTATATTAGAGGAATGACTATATACTGCACATTAAAACATTCAAAGAGTTTACAAATAGGTTAAAAATGTGTTTAAGAAAGAGACTAGGCAGATTTAAATGTTTAGGATAATCATTTTCACGGTGTACACATTCAGTGATTAGATATATAACCCAATTATTTGTTATTTCCTTAAAATTAAAGAAAATGTGGCCCTTAAAAAGCAGAAATAGCTGGATTTATGGGCATGAGAAGGAAAAATCTCTTCCCTATTTCTTTCCTTCCCCACATATCTCTTTCTTTCTCCCATGTTCTTCCCTCTTTTCTTCCTTCCCCTTGTTCTCTCATTTTTTCTGTCTTTCCTTTCTCTTTAAAACTAATCACAATGATTGGCTAATATTCTGTAACAAGATATTAAAACATTTTAAAGGTGTTAATTTTCAAACTAATTCTTTAAAGCCAATGCCTTTTGGGGGTGGGGGAGGAGGGACAAAGGGAGAGAGTCTTAAGCAGGCTCTGTGACAGCACAGAGCCCATTGTGGGGCTCCATCTCACGACCCTGAGATCATGACTTGAGCCGAAATCAAGAGCCGGATGCTTAACCGACTGAGCTACCCAGGCCCTCCAAAGCCAATGCACTTTTTATAATTTGTCAACAATATCCCTGAAATAGCTCATTAATTGAAAGATATAAACATCCTCCTTTTAATTATCAAAGAATGGATAATATATAGATCTTTTTTAAGTGGCAGATAAAGATCTATACTCTTTTTTTTTTCAAGCTGGATAGATGTTTAGTAATAAATTACTCCTTAGAACCACGTGGTATTGTTACAATTTTGCTGATATGAAAATGGAAGCACAACAAAAAGAAATGATTTTCTCTGTTTACTTCGATCAATGGACTCATCGCCATGAAGGCCGTTGCAGTACAAGGCCCAAATCATGGAAGTACCAAGGGAAGGGTACTGAGGCTTCAGTTCTGATTCTGCCAACCACTAGCTTTTCCTTCAAGCCCATCACACCCCCATTCTGGCCTAGCCCCCGAGGAAGATGGCAGAGCTGCTCAATGAGCTATGAAATACCCTTCATGGTTTGCCTCATTAGAGACCATCTGATGCCTTAGGTACAGGTAATCATAGGTCACCATTTAAATGTGGGTGACTTCAAATGTCTTTCATCCATAGTGTCCATATAATTAATTGTTCAAACTGGGACACTTTCGAGAGAGAAGGAGATGCTGTTATAATTATATTGAAACAACGGGCTTTGCTCAACAGGCCTGTCTCGTGTTAACTGGGACATATGGTCACCCTGCCCATCCATGACCATGGGCTCTCACACACACAGCATGAGGTCTCAGCTTGCCATTGAACCAGTAGAATGGTAAAATACAAACAACAGCAATGACAACGTTAATAATAATAAAGAAGAGAGCCATTTGGTAGAAAATTGCCAGGGTTACCTGGTTGGATTGATGGGTTAATTTCAGAATTGGGTAATCATTCTCAAAGACTGTTTTTGCATTATCTAGACATGGACACATGTTTACACACATATGTATATATCCGTGCATGAATGCCTGATGGGTGTAGCCCTGTATTTTTCATAGGTTCTGTGGGGAATCAATTTTCTCAATCTGTGCTGCATCCCAAGCTCAGATCGGCCTGCTTTCCTGTGGGTGGCCAACAGCTCTTTTTGGGGGAAGTTTTTGTCCAGCTGATCCCTTAAGGCTTTGTCTTTCCGGAGATTAGTGTAGGAGCACACTTCATTTCCTTAAATGGGATGTAGTGCTTGGCTCTTCATTCCACACACAGCTCTGTGGGAGGCGTGGGGCTCAGTGGATCAGCCTGTCAGGTAAAACATTATCTCTCCACCCGCAATCCAAATGTGTGACTTCGCCTAAGTACTTTGGTCTCTTCATTTGAGAAACAATAATCTCTTGTCTCATGTGGCTGTCATGAGTTTTAGCTCATGCCAGCAATTATTAAAAAAAAAAAAAAAGAATGTAAACTTTGTAAAACTGTCTGTCCCACACAGATGATCTTGAACCTTAGCCTCAGCATCAAACATGGTTATCCTGGTACATTTTTTTTTAATACTTCCCTGACTTTGGGCTTTTGAACCTAAACTCTGTGAAGATATCTTCTTAACATGTTCCTTAATGTATTTGAAATATAAGCATGAATGAGATAGCACACACCATAACAAAGATGTGACTTTTAAAATCTCATGCCATATAAAATCTGGCCTCAATCCTTTTAGAGATGATGCTTCTAAAACAGCGCTAAATAGTAACAAGCAAATAACTGAAAAATATCTAAATATATTTATAAGTCTATTCTCTTAGGAAGGGAGTAAAGAAGAAAGGAAGGAAGGAAAAGAAGGAAGGAAGGGAAGGAAGACATCTTTGATATATCATGTGATAATGATTTTTAAAAAAAAGAAAAAAAATCACTGTTAAAAAATGAAACCGAAAGATCCAGATTAAACCTTTCCCTATCTTTACCTCTTTCCCTGCCAGACTGATTTAGCTCAAGCAGCTGCCACAGAGGCTATTAGTAGGGGAAGCAACAGAGAAAACAGTCTGGGCCACGGGAATTTCAGCTCCTGCTTAATTTCTAGTCAGAAGTCTGAGTTGCGGAGTAGGGTGGGGAGGGGGGATGAAAACCTACAGATGTTTCACTTTAAATGACAGGAAATGGTCTCCTACAAACTCCTTCCCCTCCAGGAATTGCCTCTTAGTTGCATATTTAAAAGGATGATGCCTGGGCAACATTATTCTCCAATTTTATCTGCTTAAAATGAAACGCTATGCCCCTTGCACACTGACGAAAAGTTCTTCCCTGCTTCTTGGAATGATAAATAATTCAAGTGGTGTGTTCCAGAGAGGGCCACGGATGAGTTTCCTATCTTGTTGCAGTAAAGATATTTTCCTAATCTGGAGACATCTAAAAAGGTTCTTGAAATATGTGTTTATGTATTATTTTGAAACAAAATGAGTATCTGTGTGAGTGTATGTCTTGTATTATAAGCTTCTGGAAGATAGGAATCAAGTCGGCTTACTTTGCTTTTTTAGGGTACATTATACATTTGGGGTAGCTTTTAGTGAAAATCATTATTTTCTAAAGCTTCCCTTGGCACACCACCACCGGTAAATTTGCATAGCCATATTCTTCTCTCACCTCAATAAAGGGCATACATAACATCACATGCAGGCTACTTCTGCTCTAAGCTATGGTATGACTGTCCGTTTATTAATTGGAGGGCTCCCTGCGACTGGACAATCAGAAATCTAGCCCGAAGTCTAGAAACGCTGCTACTCTGTTTCTTTGGAAAATAACTTTCCATCGATCAAGTCAAGTCAAAGAAAAAACTGACTTTTTCCTGTGTGAGTCATTTTCACCAACACAAATTTCCCTGCCGAGGAAAACAGGACTAATACAGCAATCTGAAAGTCCGTGTGATGAAACTGTGTCACCATGTGCAAACTGTGAAATGTAATTGAAAGTAAAATGTTTAATTAAAATGGACGTATCTGAGCCTGCTTCTGGCAGCGGCCGTCTTGCTGAAAAATTATATTTGTTACACGGGCAACCTGGGAGAACAGTTCAAGAGCTTGGGAGTGCCAGGTTCCATCGAAGAGTAAATGGGGTGAAAACCAGAAGGAGCTTCACTGCGGATCCTTCGGTCGCTGTGCACGTCCCCAGCACCTGGGCCCCTGGTACAGACCAGTCTGAGCAAGAAGACCCGCCACGCGGAGCTGTCCTTAGGTCAATATTAATTATAACAAAGCATCTCGGTCCCTCCAAAGAATTGTCCCTTTCTCTCATGTCAGCAAGTTTCCTGAACAATTGGACTTTCAGACGCTGGGCTTTTTTTTTTTTTTTTTTTTGTCCAGCCTGAAATGTGAGGAAACTCATCGCTTCTAAAGTTATTTCTCCTTTGAGACCACGAAGATCTTTTTTTTTTTTCCCCACCACTCATAAAAGCCACTGATCCCAGGTAATCCTCAGACTTGAGTGGGGATGAGCTTCACTGACTTTTTCAGTTCAAATGTGAGAACAGAATTGGAAGACGAGATTCTGTCTGGCATCCAAAGGACAGCTTCTCCTCCCCGAAGTCTGGGTCCATTCAACAATGGTTGATCTGGTTGCGGAGCACCCCGCCTGAACTGGGCAGGTTTGGTCCTCCGATGAGTGAGTGTCGAGGTCTCAGAAAGTGTCCTTGTTGGAGAAGGATTTCTTTGGCATTTTATGAAGTTCAAGTGAAATCAAGCCCCTTTCGGTTGCATTTCTCATGCTATCTTGTAAAATCTCGGTGGCCAATAGCGGATCCAAAGCCTACCACAAAATGTGTGTATTCTTTCATAAAGCCAAAAGTTCCGATTTCCGACCCAGGTTTTCCAGCGTTATCGGGCTTACTGGTACTTCTTGTGCGTCTACCAGCTCTGGAATCCCGTTACCATCCGTAACAGTGAAGGCACAGACCAACAAATAGGTACATAAATAAAAATCTGTAAATAAATGTAAAACTCATTAAAAATGTCAACAGCCAAGCCTTGCCCGGAAAAAGTTCAGAAGATCTGATACACTGTTCTGCAATTCATGATTTGGGTATGAAAACCACTCTCATTGTCGAGATCCAGCAACCATGACATTTGATCATTTTTTCCTACCTGACCTTGTTTAGTGAGCTTTTTCTCTATAATATGTTCTTTATTGCCCAAGGAATGCTCTTTGAATTTACTTTCTTTATGGTGTGATTATAAATCTTCATGACATCCCTAATGATTCATCTCTTTTGGCACTGGGCAGAAGGATAACCATTTCTATAATGCACACATTTCATTTAAGGTGAAACCAGAAGGAGATTTATCAATCAGCACAGGGTTTTCAGGCATTGGCTGAACTCTGTCACTGTAACCATTTTTCCCTCTCTATAAACACATTTAATTTTAGTACACTTTCTGCCTTAAATGACCCATAATCCTTTAAACAAGAGGTTGTTTTTAATTTGTACATGATCTAAACCACTGCACTTTACTTCTACCGAGGAACAGATGTAAATTTTAATCTCAGTCATAATATGGAAATATTTAATGTAGAAATATCCACCAGATTATTTCGCATATCTTAAACAAAATAGACTGCTTCATTGGAACTCTGATTAGCGTCTGCTGTCTGGGTTTTGCACTTATCACTAAAAGTAAAAGAGCTAAATGATTTTAGGGGCACTAAGAGGCACGTGATCCTCTTCTTTATTTGGGGGTTCACTGCAGGGAGCCAAGTGCCTCATACTATAGACGTTACCGATCATGTCTCAGAGCCCTGGGTCCTAGCTTTCAACCGTCCTAGCAAGGTGTTCCCCATGAATGGAAAATCCCCGAATCCCACGAGGTAAATACCTCTCCTGAAATATTTCTGGGATTGAAATCTTTCCCCCATGGTATATGATTTCTGTAAATCAACGAACGGTGTTTGCTTCAATCAAATGTTCCCTGTCCACAGTCTTATGAAAACAGTAAACTACATGAACAGATTACAAACCCATACAGGAGAAACCAGCAACAGGGGGGAGAAAACTTCTGCAAAAATACTTTTTTAACTTCAGAGGACAAGACGCATGCTTGGCCCACGGAGCTGGAAGAAATGCAAGATTTTTCTTTCTTTCTTGTTTTTTTTTTTTTAATAGACATATGTAGAACATTTGTTTCCGTTTTATTTCTGCTGTCATAATATGATGGTTTTATTCAGTTTTTAAACATGCTTCAGCTGGAAACACTACATCTTTAAATCAGGCAACCCTGGCGTCTGTGTGAATTCCCTTGCTGCTCTCCCTCACCTTACCCAGGTGCATGTTAAATCAGTATTAATGACAATATCATTCTTGTGCAGTCATCTCCTGCCTGCAATTTGGTTTTAATTACCCGCCACGTTGTCTTTCCCCCTCACTGACAGCCATTAAATAGGGAATGACACCAGAGCCATAGTTGTGTGGAATATTCACTTCGCCAGATTTCGTCCCTCTCATAAAGCAGGCTGCAGTGCCTCCTAGTGGCAGGGACCGGGCAGGGCCGTAATTTCCATCGCAGACTTTCGTGCACGGTTCAGATCAGTTTGGAAATCCGGGCGGGCTGGGAACCGGATTGACTATTTTTAAAGAAAAAAAAAAAAAAATTAAAAATCATTGACCGATTAAGGAAAAACTGTGGTTCGGTAAAGTGTTTTTTTTGTTTTTCCCCCCACTAAAATATAACAATAAATGGACACACTGTTTAAAGCCTTGTCTGGCCGTCTACAATGGAGGCTCAGAAACAAGGAACTTTTCACCTAAAATGTAACTGACCAAAATTCTCGAAGCAACTTGTTCAACAAAGGTGAGTGGCAACTTTTCAATGAATTCGCACTTCAGCTCCTTCCCCTTCAGTGTGCCATTTTCTCTTTGGCCACAGAAAGGGTTGTTTCTTTTTTCTTTCTCCTTCTCTATCTTATTTTATCTTTTCCTTTCTTTTTTCTTTTCCACTTTACAAACTCTTTTTATTTGAATACGAGTTAAAAAAAAAAAAAACCTTTTTAAGATACTAGTGCGTAACTACATGTAAACGATACCTTTCTGTGCAATTATGCAGCCCTTAAGTGTGTTTTAAACAAAGTTCTCCCTTACCCAGGAGTTTAAAATTGAAGTTGTTTGTCCAAATGTTCAAGTGAGACACAGTACAGATGCGTGGGATTGAAGATGTCCATATAATGGCTAGCACATCATGCATGTTTTAAAAAAAATGTGGTTAAAATAAATCTGCAGGCATGTGCATTTCACAGGAAGGACGTTGGACCTCTGGCGCTATAAATTAAGAACATGGCTTGTAAACAATACATCACAGCGCGCTTGGAGAGGGAACACTGATAAGGAGCCAGATTCAGTTTCTACTTTCTGATTTTTGCTCTCGCCAACTTCCCTGTGGTTGGGAGGTCGTGATTCCATGGGCTGCACTTTCACAGTTGTTTGCTGGCGTCTTTCAACAAGCATAATTACTCATTTTACGTGCTACTAAATAAGAGTCATTGTTAACTGCTTTAATCAGAATTTTAAGCATACATAGTATATGCAGTAACTTGTACATACATTTATTGTGTGCATTTGTGCTGTATGCTTGTGTTTATAAAAACTCAAACATAAAATAGAGATGCTGATAATTAAAGTGTAGCTTCCCCATTCTCTACTCTCCCAACCAGCACAGCAATGCTACACATAAATTCATGTATGGTTATTGCTGCTTCTTTTCAGACTCTGTATTCACATTTTCTTTTCTTTCTTTCTTCCTTCCTTCCTTCCTTTCTTTCTTTTCTTTCTTCCTTCCTTTCTTTCTTTCTTTTTTTATTTAAATGCAAGTTAGTTAACATATAGTGAGTGTATTATTAATTTCAGGGTAGAATTTAGTGATTCATCAGTTGCATATAACACCCAGTGCTCATTACATCAAGTGCCCTCCTTAATGCCCGTCACCAAATTACCCCAGTCCCCCACCCACCTCCCCTCCAGCAACCCTCAAATAATATGAACCTCTGAGTATTTTGTTGAAAAAATGGAAATATTGAATAGTAAAATGAAGTAATATTAAAATGGTATCAGAACTTGATCTCAAGTTAAAGAAAAAAGCACTGGAGCAAGAACTTTTTTGCTAAATGAGAAACTTTAAATTGCCTCATAAACTGGTTTTTAGCACTCATGATAGCATCACCAAAAGAATAAAAAAAAAATCATTGTCTTTAAAACTTAGGAAATTAACATATATCTTTAAAGGGGAAATGTTCTATTGGATGTATGCTTTTCCTTCAGAGAAAATATTTGATCTTTTGAATGTTGCCTGAATTGATTCAATGTATTATTTTAAGGAATATTTCCCATCATTTTTTTAGCACCTTTCTTTTTTTTTTTTTTTAAAGATTTTATTTATTTATTTGAGAGAGAGAATGAGATAGAGAGAGCATGAGAAGGGGGAGGGTCAGAGGGAGAAGCAGACTCCTTGCCGAGCAGGGAGCCCGATGCGGGACTCGATCCCGGGACTCCAGGATCATGACCTGAGCCGAAGGCAGTGGCTTAACCAACTGAGCCACCCAGGCGCCCCGAATATTTCCCATCATTAAATAACAGCTAGGAAAATTGTTATTCTTTCCAGACTGAAATGGGAAGCTTATAAATGCAATGATGAAGGCTTAATCTCTGATACAGCTTACATATATTGGTTTATAGCTATATTGAGTCCAGTTAGACTGATTTTTTTTTTCATTCCTAATATGAAATTTGATGCTAGGAAATCTGATAAGTGAGTTTCATTACCCTGGAAATTTATTGCTTCTACATCCAAGTGCAAAGAAATAGCACAAGTAAAAACAATGAGGAGTCTGTATGCAAGGCATTAATGATGGCCACTATTTTCTCAGGAAGATTCTGCGTCGGGAACAAGGGGTATTTGAGCTATTACAATGACAAGGCATGCTCTTCCTTTTAGGACAGATCATCATTCCCCTTTGCACCCTTAGTGGTGTAAGATCACATCGGCATGTTCTTCAGGCATTCTTAGATCAAGAAGAGTAAACACGGTGAAAGACAAGAAGGTATTTGTATGCCATTTTCACGGCGCTTGGGCGGAGAAGCAGCCATGTGCTCTGTGGCGTGGGGCAGGTGCTAAGCGCCCCAAACCTTCTGCGCGCCGACCCCCACCTCGACTCAGCCCTCTCCCCACACCGCTGCTGTCTCGTCCCTGAAACATGCTTTGCACATTCTGATCTCCACTAGGTTGCGTATGCCTACGGCTGGCTCACTACATTACAGATGGAATGACAGAAGCTGAAGAACTTTGCAGAGAGCAAACAGTATCATTACATTAATTAAACCAATGACTAAAATTGTTCCCTGACTATAAAGACCCAATGCCGGGCATCATAGGAGGGAGACAACAACAATGTGAATGATATTCGTTGAGTGTTCTTTGTATGCCGGATGCTGCCCAGGAAGTACCTTACTTTGTACTGGTAGCCAATCCACAGGCGATGTTCCGAGGACCCACTAGGGACTGGGGCTTCGAGGGGAGAGACTTGTCTGAAGTCTACCACCAGGAAGAACAGAACTGGGCTGTGAGGTCTCGTTCATCTGCCTGGTTACCCCCAGTTGATGCTTTTTTATTTCACTAAACGGCGGTGGCTGATTGCAAGAAACTTAAACTCTCAACTTGGATTTGTAAAAGATGATGAACAACATGATGCCAGACATAAATGGCAGGTAAGTATTTATAAGCAGAGACTGAAGACATCTTGAGTAGAGAGAACATCACTGTCAGCTTAGACGTGATAGGGGAGTCTCTGGGAGGAGATGGGAAGACACAATTATGTTGTGTCAGGGTGTTAGTGAAGAGCATCCCTGCGGGGATGTTTTGAGAAGACACCTACACACACAAACTTGCACAAATGTACACACGGATAGGAAATAGGGGTAGGTGTGTGTTATTTGGAAGGACAATATCACCCAGTCTCGCTAAATACATTTTTCTTTGAAGACTGTGTTTGTCCAATTGGTTTGGTTCAAAAGGTTTGGAAAGTTTGAGTGACATAAAATCAGGCAGGTTTCTTTAATACAGGACTTTTCAAAAACTTTAACATGGTACAGTACGATATGAATGAGAGAGAAATTTAGAATACATATTTCCCAAACTGATGTGTCATCAAATGTTAATTTTTTAGAGTGCCTCTGTCAGGAAAAGGTTATAGACACATTGTAGAAAATATTGCTAGAAGGAGGAGGGTAAACTGAGCTAATGGACTGGAATCCTTAAATACTTGATTAAGACACATTTTATTCTGTAGACAGTCAAGAGCCACCTTGCACAGGGTCTTTGCACAGGGAGGGTCTTTGCACAGGGAGCTGATTTCTACTGTTACGTTAATGATAGTTCCAATCTCCAAGGTTGAGACAGCAAGAGTAGCATATTCTCCAACACGGTGGGGCCAAACTTGTCAAAACAAATACTATACGCTTCCTTCTTGGTTTACATCGTAAGCAAGCATGTGCTTTGCGGTGTTGATTTCCTGGAATTAGTCCAAACGCTGTGGTTGGAAATAACCCACGCTTTACAGGTTTTATAGAGTACTGGGTTGATATTTTAATCTTGCTGAGTATTACGGATCGTTAAGAGAAGAAGCTGGTGTAGATCACCAAGCAAAGCCTCTCAAAGGTTTTTGAGCACATATGGCATCTCACAAGAAGAAGAAAGCAGGAAATGTGAGCCCAAAGGAAAACGAGGACTGCTTTGGGGGATGCTCAGACATTTGTTGCCCCTTGTTTAATACTTATGGTTCTGAATTCTGAAGGTTCCAGACTTCTCCCCAGAAGATAATTTTCTAAACATTGCCCATTTTCATGCACATTTCTCAAAGTTTCCAGGAGCATAGAAGTACAACAGGGGCTTTTATCTTAATACTGTTATCTGCTGTGGAACCATAGTAAAACTTCTTGATGTAAGTGAATAAAAAAAGCTAATGTTTATGGAGCAGTCGCGTGTGTCCAGCTCTGTCCTAAGCACTTAAACATATTTATACCTTTAATTCTATAACAACCTCAGAATAAATGCTAACATTGTCCTTGTTTTACTTATTAGGAAATGACAACAGAAAGAGCTTGCCAAGATCTCGCAACCAGATTAGTTAGTGAGTGGGAGTTAGTTAGGGTTCGGCTTGGTTGGGGTTGGATCAGCTTCTTGACTGTTGAGCTCAGGCAGTCTGACCAGATACCCTGCTCTTAACTACTCTGCTTTTCAGCCATTTTCTACTTAAGGGTGTGGTTTACAAGGACCTACCTTCTGGCTCAGTAATAGAACAGTAATAATAGCTAACTGATTTAACTAGGCACGAGACACCACATTAAACCATTTACATTGTTTAGCTCATTTAATTCTTGCAATTATTTTGTAGGACAGGCAGACTTACTAACCTCATTAGCCTATGTGAGAAGGCTGAGGCCCAGAAGGTATGAGTCCCATGTCCAAGGTCACACAGCTAGTAACGTGTAAGTTTGCAAGACAAACGCTGGTCTGACTCCAGAGGCTGTTGTCACAACTGCTGATTCTATTTAACCATATCGTCAGGAAGTTTGTTATGTTATGGAAATTACAGATGAAAATTACAAATCAGATCTTGTGTTTGGTCCTTTTAATTTTCTTCCTCCAGTTAAAAAAAGTGTGGAAAAATATTTAGTACTCTGTTCACTTGCTTTGGCAAGCTGTATTTATCTTACATAGACTGATGTATCTATTATGCATCCACAAAATTCATTATGACCTTTTAAAATTGCTCTTTTCATTAAAAAAGAAAAGTTCTAAAAAAAATCATACATGAGTGTTTTTCCTGAAAGTCAAACACTAATGAAGCTCAACTGCCCTATTTATAGCATTTTTTCCTGTATTGATCAAGGCAATTGGACGAAAATGGATGTGCAAGAATGGCAGGTTATATATAATAATACACCATTTGACTATTTTAAAAATTGAGAGTTGAAAACACCACGATCAAAATGAAAGATTCTTACACCCAAATGATTTCTTATGTTGTCATCTTTCTTTGAAGAAATCATTTGAATATTTCTTTATGAACTCTTTACTATAAAAAGGAATGGCTTATAAAAAAATACTATGTGTAATTTCTTCTTTGAATTAAATATTTAAACAATTTATAATGAGTTCTCCCATGTTCTTTTTGTCCTTCACAACATTTTATCCAAATTACTGGGAATGTTGATATGTGACTCTCAGATTCTTATTTTTCTGCCCATGAAAAGGAAGCAGTATTTATTTCTGAATAAAGCACTACCATTTTTTTTGGGGGGGGTGGAGAGAGTGAGCATATGTGAGAGTGGGGAGGGGAGGAGGGAGGAGCAGAAAGAGAGGGAGAGAGAGAGAGAGAATCTTAAGCAGGCTCCATGCTCAGCGAGGACCCAGACTCGAGGCTCAATCTCATTGCCCTGAGCCAAAATCAACAGTCAGATGCTTAACCAACTGAGCTACCCAGGTGCCCGTAATGAAACACTACCATTAATCTGGAAGGCCCAAGAAGACAGTTTAGGAAGATCCTGAGCTCACCTCCTCCCATCATGAATCTATATCTACATATAGAGCAATTCCTCCTGAACAAGAAAGGAAGGCTGATAGAAAAGCTTCTGCACAACCACAACTAATAGGGAGACCACAGAGAGAAGGCTAGGAGAGATGGAGACACAATAATGATGGGAAACCCACCCAGAATGTGGCAGCCTACACTAGGGAAGCTATCACTGAGGGGCCCACACACAGACTCACCTACCTGAGGGCACAACAACAAAACAGCAGTTTAAAAAACAACTTGACTATAAAGGAAATCCATTTAATAACCCTAAAGCATCCACCAGAAAGTAGGGAACTGATGGAACTGTTTCTGGAATTGAAGGTACTAGAAAGCACCAGTTTTTATACCCCCTTACACCTTGATAGCACAGGTGGGATCAGGGTCCACACACTCCAATCAGCATGCTAGGCCCATCCCAGACAGAGTACCCTGAGCTCCTAACCCCCATCAGCTACAGCCAGCCCCCAAAGCTGGCCCTGGCAGAGCATGCCCAGGGATCCCCCAGTGGCACGCAACTTAGCTCCAGCTGTCCCTCCAAGTCACAGCCCTGTCACAGTGTGTCCCAGGACTGTCCCCAAGCCTGTGCCCACTCTAGCTTCAAAGCTGCCAGGCCCATGCAGTATACATGGGAAATGCTCTTACTCAAAGCCACTCCTTCAATACTGGGAGGGGTAAGTGTTCTCCTTATTCATAGAAACAAACAGAAAGTCAACCCAAATGAGGAGACAGAGAAATATGTTCCAAACAGAAGAGCAAGATAAAACCCTGGGGGGTGGGGGGGGGAGGGCATGGGCAGGGAAACAACTAATGAAAAGAGATAAGCAATTTACATGATAAAGAGTTCACAGTAATGTCATAAAGATGCTCATCAAACATGCAAGAATAATGGAGGAACACAGAGAGAACTTCAACAACGAGTTAGGAAATGTAAGAAAGAACCCATCAGAGCTGAAGAATACAATAACTGAAATGAGAAATACACCAGAGCGAATCAACAGCAGATTAGATGACACAGAAGAATGGACCAGCAAACTAGAAGGCAGAAGAGTGGAAATCACTCCATCAGAACAGCAAAAAGAAAAAAAAAAATTAAAAATGAGTATAGTTTAAGGGACCACTGATACAACATCAAGTGTAGTAACATTCACATTACAGAGGAGAAAGAAAAGAGGGAAGAAAACTTATTTGAACAAATAATGGCTCAAAAATTTCCTAACCTGGGGAAGGAAGCAGAAGTCCAGGTCCAGTAAACGGAGAGTCCTAAACAAGATCAACCCAAAGAGAGCCACACCAAAATGTATTATAATTAAAATGGTAAAATTTAAAGATAAAGAGAGAATCTTATAGGCAGAAAGAGAAAAACAAATAGTCACATTTGAGGGAAACCCCATAAGACTATCAACTGATTTTTCAGCAGAAACTTTGCAAGTCAAAAGGGAGGGGCAGGATATATTTTAAGTGCTAAAAGGGAAAAACTTGCAACCAACAATCCTTTTCCTGGCAAAATTATCACTCAGAGTTGAATGAGAGGTAAAGAGTTTCCCACATAAGCAAAAAGTAAAAAAGTTTATCACCACTAAACTGGCCTTACAAGAAATGTTAAAGGGTCTTTTTTAAGTGGAAAGGCCATAACTAGAAACAAGAAAATTATGACAGAAAAAGAATATCTCACTGGTAAAATCAAATACATAGTAAAAGCAGTGGATCAGTCACTTAAAAAGCTAATATGAAGGTTAAAAGGCAAAAAAGAGTAAAATCAACTATAAATACACAAAGTAGTTAAGAGATACACAAAATAAGATATAAAAAGCATAAAACATTGGGGGGAGTAAAAATGTAGTGCTTTTAGAATGCATTTGAATTTAAGAAAATTCACAGATTATAATAGGCTGGAGATATATGTGAACCTCATGGTAACTACAAAGCAAGAACCTCGAATACATGCACTAAGAATAAAGAAAAAGGAACCCAAACATAATGCTAAAGAAAACAATCAAACCACAACGGAGGAGACCAGGGGAAAAACAGGAACAGATAAAAACTACAAAAGCAACAAAATGGCAATAAACACAAACCTATCAATAATTACTTTAAATGTAAATAGACTAATCAAAAGGCATAGGGTAGCTGAATGGATAAACAACAACAATGATAACAAAGCAAGACCTATCTTTTTGCTCCCTAAAAGAGACTCACTTCCCATCTAGGCACACATAGACTTAAAGTGAAGGGATGGAAAAAGATATTCTATGCAAATTAAAATGAAAAGAAACATGGAGAAGCAACACTCACATCAGACAAAATAGATTTTAAAACAAAGACTGTAACAAAAGACAAAGAAGGGCATTACATAATAATAAAGGGGTCAATCAAAACAGAGGACATAACCAGGGCACCTGGGTTGCTCCCTCCGTTAAGCGACTGTTGGTTTTGGCTCAGGTGGTGATTTCATGGGTCCTGAGATAGAGCCCTGCACTGGGCTCTGTGCTCAGCCAGGAGTCTGCTTGAGGATTCTCTCCCTCTGCCCCTTCCCCTACTTGTGCACATACATGCTCACACACACACTCTCTCTTGCTCTCTCTCAAATAAATAAATAAATCTAAAAAAAACCCCATAAGATATAACCATAAATGCTTATGCACCTAACATAAAAGTACCTAAATATATAAGTAAATATAAACAGACGTACAGAGAGAAATTAGCAATAATACAATAATAGTAGGGGACTTTATTTTTTTTAATTTTTATTTTATTTATTTTTATTTATTTATTTGACAGAGAGAGACACAGCGAGAGAGGGAATACAAGCAGGGGGAGTTGGAGAGGGAGAAGCAGGCTTCCCGTGGAGCAGGGAGCCTGATGCGGGGCTCGATCCCAGGACCCTGGGATCATGACCTGAGCCGAAGGCAGACGCTTAACGACTGAGCCACCCAGGCGCCCCAACAGTAGGGGACTTTAATACTCTACTTGCATCAATGGATAGATTGTTTAGACAGAAAATCAACACAAAAATATTGGCCTGAAATTACACATTACACCAGATGAATTTAATAGATATATAAAAGACATTTCATCCCCAAACTGCAGAATACATGTTCTTTTTCAAGTGCACGTGAAACATTCTCCAGGGCAGACCATGTTAGGCTACAAAACACATCTCAATACATTTAAGAATATTGAAATTATATCAAGCATCTTTTTTTTTAATTTTATTATGTTATGTTAATCACCATACATCATTAGTTTTTGATGTAGTGTTCCATGATTCATTGTTTGTGTATAACATCCAGTGCTCCATTCAATACATGCCCCCCTTAATATCCATCACCAGGCCAACCCATCCCACCACCCCCCTCCTCTCTAGAACCCTCAGTTTATTTCTCAGAGTCCACAGTATCTTTTTTTTTTATCACAGTGGTATAAAATCAGAAATCAATTACAAGAAGAAAACTGGAGAAAACACAAACATGTGGAGACCAAACAACATTTTACTAAACAACCAATGTGTCAATGAAGAAATCAAAGAGGAAATGAAAAAAAAAATAACAAGATAAATTAAAATGGAAACAGAATATTCCAAATTTATGGAACACAGCAAAAGCAGTTCTAAAAAAAAAATATAGTGAGGGGCGCCTGGGTGGCTCAGTTGGTTAAGCATCCGACTCTTAATTTCATTGCAGGTTGTAATCTCAGGGTCCTGGGATTGAGCTCCATGTCAGGCTCTGTGCTCAATGGGGAGTCTGCTTGAGATTCTTTCCCCCTCTCTTTCTAAAATAAATAAATTAATTTAAAAAAAGTTTATAGTGATGCAGTCTTACCTCCAGAACCAA
>NC_058411.1:127856724-127885360 GCF_002201575.2 Neomonachus schauinslandi | reverse complement strand
TAATTTAAAAAAAGTTTATAGTGATGCAGTCTTACCTCCAGAACCAAAAAAAAAAGTCCCAAATAATCTAACTGTATAAAGAAACTATCTATATATAAACATTAAGTCCTTGTAAAACAAGGACAATGTTAGCATTTGTTCTGAGGTTGTTATAGAATTAAAGGTATAAATATGTTTAAGTGCTTAAGACAGCATCGGGCACATGTTACTGCTCTATAAATATTAACTTTTATTATTCACATATATTTCTCTATATTAGTAGACATATTCACTCCTATGTTCATTGCAGCATTATTTACAATAGCCAAGGTACAAAACAACTTAAATGTTTATCAATAGATGAATGGATAAAGATGATGTGAGATATGTATATATACACACAATAGAATAGCACTCAGCTGTAGAAAAGAATAAAATCTTGCCATTTGTGACTCTGTTGATAGACCTGGATGATATTATGCTAGCAAAATAAGCCCAACGAAGAAAGGCAAATACCATGTAGTTTTATTTATATGTGGAATCTAAAAACAACTGTATCAATGAAACAAAATAGAAACAGGCTCATCAATACAAGAAACAAAATATTGATTATCAGTTGGGGTAAACAAAGAGGTGAAGGGAAATATTAACTTATAAAATAAACGTTATGGGAATGTAATGTATGGTATAGGGAATATAATCAATAATTTGTAATAGTTTTGTATGGTGACAGATGGTAAGTAGGCTATCATGGGAATCATTTCATAATGTATATCAAATCACTATGATGTATACCTAAAACTAATAGAATATTGTATATCAATTATACTTCAATTCAAAAAATCCTCTATCATCAAGAGAAATATCAATACATTTTCTTCCCCACAAACTTTTTTTTAAAAGTTTATTTATTTATTTGAGGGGGGGGAGGGGCCGAGGGAGAGGGAGTGAGTCCCAGGTAGACTCCGCACTCAGCGTGGAGCCTGACATGGGGCTGGAACTCCCAATCCTGAGATCATGACCTGAGCTGAAACTAAGAGTCAGAGGTTTAGCCAACTGCACCCCCCAGGTGCTCCTTCCCCTCAGACTTTTTAAAGAATGGAAATAAAGATCTTTATTTATTGTAAGATATCTCAGAGTTTTTTGTTAGTGATCTTTGTGATTCTGTAAAGGGGCCTATAGGTGCTACATTTTAAAACATGTCTCGAACATTTTTATTATGAAATATCTATTAATGATCCTAGTATAATACACACAACATACACACACACATATAATACCCATGCCTTAGAAAATCTGGAAACATCTATACATTTGTTGGGTGATGACTATAATTAGCTGTAGATGTTTGAGTGTATGAAGGTAAATATAATGTGTGTTCAGTTTTGACTAGTACTATAAGTCATCTCAGGAAAGAAAATTATCTTGGGGCGCCTGGGTGGCTCAGATGGTTAGGTGTTTGCCTTCAGCTCAGGTCATGATCCCAGGGTCCTGGGATCGAGCCCCGCATCGGGCTCCTGGCTCAGCGGGGAGCCTGCCTCTCCCTCTCCTTCTGCCTCTACCCCTGCTCGTACTCCTCTCTCTCTCTCTATCTGTGTCTCAAATGAATAAACAAAAAATCTTTAAAAAAAAAAAAAGGAAAGAAAATTATCTTCAACAGATACATGCAATTGACAACAATTGCAATCTGTACCTACACAAAGTTTTTTATACTAAATGGATGGGAATATGTACTGTTCAAATTTCCAAATGGTAGTGGTTATTTGTTGCGTAAGAGAGTACAGAGATGTGAGCTGTCTATCTAGAAAATAGAAACTAAGGATTTTAAGCAGAAAGAGATTTTAGAGAGGGGATTAGGTACTTTCCAAGCAGTTGAAAGGGCTGGAGGAATCAGCTCTCAGCTGGGCATTCAAGGATGATTCCAAGCACTTGGCAAACGTGACACAAAAGGGAGGCTACAAATCTCTGCGGGGATCAGGAAGGTGGGATCTCCAGATGTGGTCAGAAATGTTAGATGTGGCCAGAACTCACCGTGAATGCTATGGTCTAGGGGTCACAAAGATGCCACTATTACCACGGCAACCACTGCCATTGCTGCCCCTGGACAATGTGGATGCTGAACACTGATCCTTGGATTGTGGAGGCAGGTAAAGCAACGACCACCACCCTCAATTTCCCATAACCTTGCTTTGGCAGGAGGAGCCAAAAACCATCAGGAATTGGCCTCTACCTGATAAGCTTCTTTAGGAAAAAAAAAAAAAAAAGTGCATTTTATTGGTGTGATCGAATTTGTATCTGAGAAGGTAGGAAATGCACTTATTAGCTTTCCAGCCTCCCTAGTTTCGGAAGTCACACTAGAAAGGGTAAGAGATACGGAGGGCCAAGCTACCATATTCAACACCCTTTGAAAGATGGTGTATTATATTCAAAAGGCTGGATGGTACTTACCCACTCTACGGCTCAGTAGATACTCTGGGACGGTGGTATGCTTCTATGTCAAAAAGTAACAGTAAAAATGAGACATGAGAAGGGACAGTTTAAAGGAAATGATGCTTCTGAGGAAGACACTTTTCCTAGATTTTTATACTTTGTTCTATACTCGAAGTTTTTTTTCCTTTGTATGACTCCAATTTAATTCAACAATATTTTTAATCTGAATTACCACCTCCAATCTTTCTAAATCTTTAAACATAGCTTAATTAAAAAAAATCAAACCTCTTTGGGACGACTGGGTGGCTCAGTCGGACAGGCGTCTGCCTTCAGCTCGGGTCATGATCTCAGGGTCCTGGGATGGAGTCCCTCATCGGGCTCTCTGCTCAGCAAGGAACCCGCTTCTCTATCTGCCTGATGCTTGTGCTCTCTCTCTCACACACAAATAAATAAATAACATCTTAAAAAAAAAATCAAACCTCCTTGTTTTACACTCATATCCGCTGTAAAGGAACTCATTCCTGGTGTCTGAGAATTCCCTTGAAATTCCAAAGACTAATGAGGGACAAGGATTGTGGAATTAACATTTACACATGTGGCCTTAATTTATTTTCCTCTCTCCTTCCTCCCTTCCTTCCTTCCTGTCCTCCCTCTCTCCTCCCATCTCTCCCTCCTTCCTTCTCTCCTTTCTTTTTTTACACAAATTCCCTATATTTGAAAATATATTGTATATTCCTCATTTTATCTGAACTCTCTTTCTCTAAATACACACACACAGAAGTATACTTATATATGAATGTTTTTTTCTTTTTTTCTTTAAGCTAAATTAGAAGATGATTATTTACTTCAAGTTACTGCTTACATACAAATGTTTTAAAACTTTTTCTAGAAAAAAAATATTTACTTTATAAATTGACTTTAAATACATCCCCTGAATAGAAACTTCAAAAACTCCTCTACATTTCTTCATCTACAGAAATTCATTTTACCTGCTCCTTTTAGTAATGTAGTTTAAAGATAAAATGAGTTAGCCCTGTAAATACAGAGAATATAGTTATTTTAATGCACCAAATTTAGTGAACATAACCAAAATTCCTCCCCTTGAGGAGTACTTCAGGTTACACTAAATATTCTCTGAGGACAAATCTAGTTTAAAAATACTGTAGTTAGGGGCACCTGGGTGGCTCAGTTGGTTAAGCATCTGACTCTTGATTTTGGCTCAGGTCATGATCTCAGGGTCCTGAGATTGAGCCCCACATGGGGCTCCTGGCTCAGCAGGGAGTCTGCTTGAAATTCTCTCTCTCTCTCTCTCCTCCACTCCTTGCCACTCTCACTCTCACACTCTCTCTCAAATAAATTTTTTAAAAAATCACCTTAAAAGATGAATAAAAATAACATGGTTATTGTTAAAATAACATCTCTATAAATAAACACGTTGAGTAAATAGAAATGAATAAAAAAATGATTCAGGTCTCTTACCTGTGCAGCCTCAATTTTTTTTTTTTTTTTCTGGAAAACGGGTACTATATAATAAATGATTGCATTTTCAATACCAAGTTCAAGCAATACATACAAACATTAACTTGGGTGAAACCTCTAGAAGAGCAGCAGCCTAAAAGAAACAATGAGGCACCAGAGGAATGCCAAGAAAATGACTATCAGAGAGAATACATGAAAAATGAGGTCAGCATCATGAAGTCAGGTTACAGCGTGTAGATGAAAGCCAGTTCCACGACCACATGAAGAACGCAAGCAAACCTCAATATGATAATGGGAATTTCAGCACCACTATATTGTGCAACCTCAGGGGACACTATTGTCATAGACTATAACGTGAATGATGCCCTTTGCATTTGTACACATCCTGGTTCTGAAGCTCTAAACATATCAGATGTGATTTGGAGGGGGATTGTAAGTGTTGCATCAGCTAGGTGCCATAAGTAGCTAAGAAGAGTGCCAATGAGAACACAAGCCTGCGAGAGGTATGGCAGTTGGATGGTGACATACTAGGTCAAAGAGAGTTGGGATAGGAAATTCAGAGAGACAGATGGAACTAAGTGATCCTGGGCTTTTATATAATTTCACTTTATTGGTGGAGCCTTGATGACATGAAAACTCTGGAATCTGGTCTAAGTCTTGCTAAGAGAATTTCGGACGTGTGGGTGATTACAAAATGTGTGATGATCTCTATCCAGTAGAAAATAAGAAATGATAAATGATTTGGGGGTAGAGAATTACCATGATCATACTGGTGCTTCAAACAAACTATTCTATAAATGTAGGATGAGTTTCAATGGAACAGAAGTGGATTACAGTGGCAGGTTATTTGAGAGGTTTGGAAATGAGATGTTTAGCACTTAAAAATAGTTTATGAAAAAAAAAAAAAAAAGAAACCCTGAACAACCAAAGACACTGAAATAAAAATCAATAGGACTTGATCACTTTGAAGTTCTTTTCAAATTGGGATGATTAGAAGAATGATAACGCTATCCACAGAAATGGAATCGTGGTTTCTGGCATTGGACATAGTAGAAAAATTGCTTTAATACTGAGATCATACTCATCAGCACAAGACCCATAGCCAAGCCCAGAGTCTGTGTGGGAAGACCTTAGAAAGAATGTGGTAGAGGAGTTGTTAAGGAGAATGCACTTCATATAAAGGCTTGCAGAGTCCCTCCATGGTGTTGCTAAAGAAGATGTGGCATCAGCCAGCTGTCATTATGATAACATAGCAGAGGGCCCTGGGATTGGCTTGATGATTTTTCTAGTGTATGGCCACAACCTTATCCTTGCAATTGGGAAAACTGTCCTAGTCTTCTTGAGTTTCTTTCACTGACATCTGCTGAAATAGCATGAAAATATTATTAGAAGTTTCTTCTGCTCACTGTTGCTACCTCAGGTTATTTAGATGGTCTTCTGAACAAAGGAGAGTTCATATTCCCATTGAAAATTATCTTTACAAGGGTTGATGCGTGTATTTAAGATGCATTTTATTTATTTCAAATGGTCAGACTATTTTTCCCTAAACATCTTTTTTCTTCTAGAATTAAATAGCCAATGTGTAAACAATGTGCTATTTTAAGTGTTGGCATTTTCATTTTAATCCTGAATTTTTTTTTCAGAGATCAATGTCATTTTTAACAGTGACCATCACTTTGGAAAAGACTTTACACAGCATGTTCAGTCGTGGGATACCATGTGGACAAAATATAACATTCCATTCTATACTTTTCAGTTTTCACTCAAATATTAGTTTTCAAATGAGCAAATATCTAACCTTCTACCAGGGTTTCCTCTGTGAATTGCAGGTCCATCAAGGTGTGAGAGATATGTTGACTTTCTAGGTTAGAAGAGCCTTCCGGAAGATGGGTAATATTACCTTTATTTCCTACCCACTCTCATTTAGGTATTGTTTAAGAGATTGAATTGCTTTAAAATGTATAATTTAAATACTTTAAGTGGCCTTATGTCCTGAATGCAACTTTTTAAAAGGTCTCACTAGTGTTTAATTAGATAGAATCATGCTTATCTTCCCTTTATGTTCTATCAAAAAATCTTATTACCTAATCATTTTTCCTTAATGTTATCACTTTGTCTCACCAATATATATGCATCAGTGTTGAAGACAAAATAAATGAAATTAATAATAATAACAATAATAATAATTAGTAGTTGTAGTAGTAACAGTATTATATAGGAAAGATACTTATGAAAATTTTAACAAAGGGGTGTATATGAACTAATGGGGTAAAAAGGGCCATCAGCATCCCAAACACCCAATTTTATTATTCTTCCTCTTCCCATGTGGTTTCCATCTGTTGCTTGTGAAAAATTTCACTGAGGTCCAGTTCACAGTAGGGCTAACTGAGCCTGACCTTCAACTGAGCATTTGGGTCTAAGGTGTAAGTCTTGGATCTGATTATGTCTCCAATTCTGGCCCAGTTCAGGAAATTAGAACCTGACCAGCTGCGTTTCCCAGTTCGTAGGTTGGAGGCTGTTACCTGGCTCTTTTTCATTCAGCTTGCTATCTTTTACTGGGAGTAGACACAGATGTATCCACTAAACCAGTTATCCCCAATGTTCAATCATGATTTTGCCATATCAAGTACCACCTACATTTTTTTTTTTTTTGCTTAACAGTTTAAGTGTGTGACATTGAGCCATTTCTAAAATATTTAAATGTTTTAGATAAAATATTGTGTGACTAATACAATGGAAAATAATTACTATTGTCTTGACTAGGAAGTAGATAACCATAAAAAAATACTGTGGTGAAATCAAAGCAAAGTTTCCTAATTTGAGCTATATATATTTTGGCAGGCCAAAGCTCTGAGCCTGAGGTCTCCATATGTGAAAAAAGGAAACAAATGATCAAGTGTTTAAAAGATGAGCATCAAATGGAGCCTTCCTTCTTGATAGAGCAAAGAGATGCAAACATCTTTGAAAGGAGAATTGCTTTTTCCCCTAGTGCTTTGTCATTTGTTTAAGATTTTATTGGACCACCATTTCTAATCACTTTCTATAGCTGCAGTGTCTTCTTCCTACATTTGGGGAAATACCATGTTAATCCAATTATAGCCCAAGAAGGCAACACTGGCCTCATTCAGCTGGTGATGTCTAGAGTCCTGCAGGGAAGAGAGGCATCATGAAATGAAGCTTCTGTGCATCCACGAACTCCTTTGCCATCCTACACTCTCCAATCACAGATTCCAATGTCTTCTTTTTCTTCACTGTTTTTATTTAGGGCCCTCTCCATGACCTTGTTCCAAGCCAAATGATATTCCTTTCTTTATGAACTAATTCTGGACCCTGGCTCCTCATATGTTTAAGACCCTCTATAACCTAGTATATTCAATTCCTTGGTGGCTAATTTAGCTCTGAGAGGTTAGGAACTGGTACGGCTGAAGCAATTGTGTACAGTATCTGGTGATGAGTAAAGTGCAGATTAATTTGTGAGATAGAGTACTTCCACCTTTTTCCCTTTGGCTTGAAGGTTTATTTAGAATTCATGAAGTTGTGTCTGTACTAAAAAGCTTTGAACCATTAAAGAGAATTATTTAACAAATTTCTAAAAATGCCAGTGCAAATTGGTTTGTCTTGAATTTCTGGTGCTTTGTTATTTTGCCACTGAGAAAAAAAGCTTAAAAAAAAAAAGCTTGAGGGAGAATATGAATGTAATAAATATTTCATTTTTGTAGCACATCGTGCATTGTTCTTCAGTTTCAGACCTTGCCAGCAGTCAACACAGTAGTAAATTTCAGCACCTGTGGACCTGTTTCAGTAATTTATGATTTCCATTAGATTTCCATTAGAGATGGGCAGAAACAGTTCAGGCAAGTTCATGCACCCCAGCCATGAGCATGGTTGGCCTGAGGGATTGTTTGCATGTGGGTGTTTGGCAGCCTATGCGGTCTTTGTTGTCTTTTGCTGTCATTGTTATCAGTTGGGGGCTGCTCAGAACACAGGGAGATGCTACAGACGTCTGCCATTTAGGATTCCTCTGCTACCAAAATCTGTGCTTGTTTTATTCATTCATTTAACAAATATTTAGTGAGCACTTGTTGAGCCCATGGTCCTGGGATCCACAGATGACTAAGAGATGGCCCCTCATATCAAGGGGTTTCTACGGGAAGAAAAATACATTGAAAATAAATGCAATTAAGGACTACATCATAGTACAAAGTACAGCTAAACAAGTAGAGTACATGGCCAGTGCAATAGAAACTTCTGGAAAGAACTCTTGGAAGAAATACCAAGTGAAAAGGTAGAGGCAGCACTGAAGATAGGAGGAGGGCAGAGTATTCTTGGCAAGAAAACTGGTGTTGAACAAATACTCAGTGACAGGAAGCCTCATTGGTCTGCACAAGAGGCAAGGGACTTTTGGGAAGTGGATTGGCAAGATAAGCCAGGAGCTTAGGAAGCCGTGAGCATTCCTAGAGAGCACTTGAGGGGTTGATATAATAACGGGAATATATTTAAACTATATTTTCTTTCATGAAGTTTTGTGGACTGTACTTTTTCCCTAATCATTTCAAACTATGTGTTAGCCTGGTAGAGAAATAGAATTAGCATTGTTAAAGCAGTAATGAGAAGAAACAGAGAGTTCATGCTCCTTTGACATCCCAAAGGGGGTTTTGTCTTCATAACAGGACAATGTACTTGAAATCCTGACTTTGTCAAAGGGGAAAAAAAAAATGATGTCCCAGTCTCTCCACCTTGAGCAAAGGGCAGCCTGACACTTGATCTTAGAATTTCACTGGATTCCCAGAGTTGAAGAATTACAGGACATGGCAGAGGAAATGAAAGTTCTGGAAATGGCTCAGTTCTGAGCCAGTGGACTGTGGGCAAAAGAAGGGAAAAAATAGAAAGTCAAGAAATGAGAGTACTCGTTCTTATTTCCCTTCTAAACCTCATTGTGTTGAGGGAGGAAGGATGGTACTTTGATTTCAACACCTATGTGTGGGACATATTTGTATAGGAGCACTACAGAAGAAGCCTATACTTTTTTTTTATTATTTTTAGCAGACTCATATGCAGCCATGATACAGAAATAATGGCAGGACGTGGTAAGAGAAAACAGGTAGGAAGCTGAACTTAGAGCAATGCTCCTATTCCTTCGGGGACTGTTCTTGGCATGAAAAAGGCCAAGTTTGCAAGTGGCCCAGTAGAGGCCTGGCATCCAAGGAAAGAAGCACAGGATGTGGGATTTTTGCAACAGGAACCAAAAGATTGAATTGAGTCTGTAGACATCAGCTTGTGTCCCTGAAAAGCTAAGCAGAACAAATGTCCCCTGGCACCCAAGTTAAGCAGAGGCCCAGACCAGCCATTCAGGAGCCCAATGAAAATCCACAGGGATTACCGTGACCTTCACTTTCCCCAGCCTTTGGCCACCCAGAAGTTACATAAGCCTAATTCCACTAAACACAACTTGGAGAGAACTTGAGAAAGGAAAGAAAATCTAAGACAGTGAGCATTTTACTTACATAACTGATCATGTGCTTAAAGGACTATATAAATATTTACATTGGGCTAGGTTTATTAGGAAAGACAGTCGATTATTAAAAAAATACTACATTATATGTGCCTATCAACCTTGATGTAACTTTTAATGAGTAGATATGCTACATTTTGCTAAAATGCGTAGCATAGTTTGATTTAATCTATGTTTTAATCATAGTCTGTTAAAGTCTAGGGACCTGGCCAAAAAAAGAAAAAATCCTAAAATGAAAAAACTCTTTGGGCATAAAGATGTTCATTAAAGCATTATTTATAATGGTAAAAAAATAGCAACAATTATATCTTTAACCTTAAAAAATTAATTATGCATACCGTAGCCAAAACATAAAATTGAAGATCACATAGTTGTTAAAAGTCTTATGAAAAATGTTTAATAGCTTTAGAAAACTTGTATTTACATCATTAATTTAAATATATAAGATAGGATGCGCCTAGGAATAAATTAGTGATCAATTAAGAAAATTGCAGAACATTAGTAAGAAATACACCAAAATATCAAAAGAATTTATTGCTGAGCATAGGTTTATGGGTTTTTTTTACATTGAAGAATTTAAAATAAACTTTATTGTATTATATAGTGCACAAGTCCTATTTTTGTCATTGGAAAACCTAAAACAAATTTACCTTATATAAACAAAAAGTGAAGAAGGAGGCAAGAAGAGGAGGTATGGCATAAGAGAGATCTTATCCCCATTTTTGGGGGGATCTTTTATCCCCATTCTTTGATAAATGTTGATAAATGGAAATCTAGCAGGTGGAAACACTTATCCCTGATAGACCGAAAGCTAGTCCCAGGAAGCTGGGACCTCTCACAGAACGTATGAATCCAGCAACATTTAACTGATACTGTTAACCTACTATTTTTGTTATCTTTCTGATGTCCTCTCTCTATTCTCCTAAAACTTTAACTTAGCATAAATCTAAATCATTTATTTATATGTCTTAATGTGCCTTTCCCACTAGTCCTGGAAAAAGATAAAATTTCATCAATTTCTTTCAACGAACAATTGTCAACCCTTCCCCAAGTAAATAATAAAGGCATTATTGCTGTGGTCTTTAGTAGTTTTGCAGTCCCCAGGAGCTCAGGTATCATTAGACATCTGTTCTCCAGCATTTCCAAGGTGTGTGTCCTTGGTAGGAGATTAGTAAGCTTTCCATGGTCAGATGACTTTGGGAAATTCTAGGTTACACAAAATTACACAGGTCACGTTATGGGAGGATTTCTCATAGTTTGTATCTTGCTCAGGCATAAATTTTTGAGGAGGAATTAAGCATATACCATGTCATAATTTTATTTGACCCAGAGTTTTCCTATCCCTTAAGAAAGGGAATTAAATTTCTTTTTTTTTTAGGAATCATATAATCTTTTTTTCTTTTTTTTGAATTTTATTATGTTATGTTAATCACCATACAGTACATCATTAGTTTTTGATGTGGTGTTCCACGATCCATTGTTTTCGTATAACACCCAGTGCTCCATGCAGTACGTGCCCTCCTTAATACCCGTCACCAGGCTAACCCATCCCCCCTCCCCCCCCTCCTCTAAAACCTTGTTTGTTTCTCAGGTCCATAGTCTCTCATGGTTCATCTCTCCCTCCAATTCCCCCCCCCTCATTTTTCCCTTCCTTCTTCTAATGTCCTCCATGTTATTCCTTATGTTCCACAAATAAGTGAAACCATATGATAATTGACTTTCTCTGCTTGACTTATTTCACTTAGCGTAATCTCCTCCAGTCCCATCCATGTTGATGTAAAAGTTGGATATTCATCTTTTCTGATGGCTGAGTAATATTCCATTGTATATATGGACCACATCTTCTTTATCCATTCATCTGTTGAAGGGCATCTTGGCTCTTTCCACAGTTTGGCTATTGTGGACATTGCTGCTATGAACATTGGGGTGCATATGGCCCTTCTTTTCACTACATCTGTGTCTTTGGGGTAAAAACCCAGTAGTGCAATTGCTGGGTCATAGGGTAGCTCTATTTTTAAATTTTTGAGGACCCTCCACACTGTTTTCCAAAGTGGCTGTACCAACTTGCATTCCCACGAACAGTGTAAGAGGGTTCCCCTTTCTCCACAACTTCTCCAACATTTGTTGTTTCTTTCCCTGTCCATTTTTGCCATTCTAACTGGTGTAAGGTGGTATCTCAGTGTGGTTTTGATTTGGATTTCCCTGATGGCTAATGATGATGAACATTTTTTCATGTGTCTGTTAGCCATTTATATGTCTTCTTCAGAGAAGTGTCTTTTCATATCTTCTGCCCACTTTTTGACTTGATTATTTGTTTTTTGGTGTTGAGTTGGAGAAGTTCTTTATAGATCTTGGATACCAGCCCTTTATCGGTAGTGTCATTTGCAAATATCTTCTCCCATTCTGTGGGTTGCCTCTTTGTTTTGTTGACTGTTTCCTTTGCTGTGCAGAAGCTTTTTATCTTGATGAAGTCCCAAAAGTTCATTTTTGCTTTTGTTTCACTAGCTTTTGGAGATGTATCTTGAAAGAAGTTGCTGTGGCCGATGTCAAAGAGGTTACTGCCTATGTTCTCCTCTAGGATTTTGATGGATTCCTGTCTCACATTGAGGTCTTTCATCCACTTTGAGTTTATCTTTGTGAATGGTGTTAGAGAATGGTCGAGTTTCATTCTTCTGCATGTGGCTGTCCAATTTTCCGAGCACCATTTATTGAAGAGACTGTCTTTTTTCCATTGCATGCTTTTTCCTGCTTTGTCAAAGATTATTTGACCATAGAGTTGAGGGTCCATATCTGGGTTCTCTATTCTGTTCCATTGGGGAATTAAATTTCTAGGACCTCCAAACACTGGCAAGACTGCTGCTTCTATGAGAACATCAGAGAAATACACAGATAAGATATGCAGTTCAGGTTTATCTCCAGGGGGAAGGGGAGAGAACTGAAAATTCCAGAGACAGACATCTGAAAGAGGGAATAGATAATCTCAGAAGCCAGACTGAGGGATGGAGGTTAACCAAGAGGCTGGAGGTGTGCATGCTCCATGGCTCACAGAGGAATATGGGAGCAGGTTTAGCCACTCAATCTGCTTCTGTAATCTCCAGAGTTCCCCAGAGTCACCAGGCTTCCTTATAATCATCTAGGCATCCGTATGAGAAAGAGCAACAAGATCTTGGTAGCAAGGTTTGGTAACGTCTAGAAATCTCCCAGGATGCATCGCATGTCTCAGAACTTTGGTACTGCCAAAGATGGGAGATCAGCTCCCCAGATCACAGCAGCTTCAAGTCTTTTCAAAGCTAACAGGCAACACGCATCTTACCCTTTCCTGGTCAACTAAGCTGAGTCAATGGCAAATTCTGCTCTGGCATGGATTTTGTGACGGAATCCTGTTTCTGGCATTGCCCATTTCTTTGAGTAAGTTCATTATCCCCTTTAAATGTCAATTTTATCATTTCTAAGATAAAAATGTATCCATTTATGTGCCATAAGGTTATTCTGAGGATTAAATGACATGATATTTATAAAGTGCTCAGAGGACGCCTGTCACTTTTCAAGGGCTTAATAAACAGTAATTATTAGCATTGTCATTATCGTACTTAATACACAGTAGTTACTTATACTGGTGTTGCTATTAATTCTATATATTTATATCACATTAAACCTGAGAGGGGGATTAGATATTATCACAATATTGAATTGACCAGAAAATGTTTAAATCACGGAGGTTTTTGGCATGAGTACTCATTTTCATTGTATTCTATTTTGGCCTACTAATTCCTTAAACATATAATAAATTCATGCACAGCTACAAGCAGCGAGAATAAGGCACATGTTGGTAATTAAGTCCTCACTGGCTACCGAATGCAGAGACCATTTGAATAACTCCTCATGGGTCGTTGTTTTGACATTGTCAAGAACCACTTATCGATTTCAGTTTCCAAATATTAAAGTTCAACTATGGCAATCCCTTGTCATGCAAAAGAAACGTTGACTCTATAAGTCGTTCAGTGTTGTTCACCAGGCTGGAAACACAGACATGAGCAGAACCCACCAAACACCTCCCTCATGAAACTTTATTTAACCCCAGTGTAACTTAAGCCTGCGGTCATGAAAGTCAAGTGAACAGTCAAAATATCTGCCAATTTGACTCTATCATAAAGGTTATAGATATTTCGTCCTAACCAACTTCCCTGAATTTGCAACCATTTTAGTCAGATGCTGCTCTAAACTTCTCCTACATGGATGACGGAGGGTAAGGAACTCCTTCACACTGCTTCTATTAAATTCAAACCTCCTACCGCTCACCATGACCAGACATAATATTCTCCTTGTTTGTCCAGTTATCCGCCCTCTTTAATTATTCTAATGGACCAGCAGAGTCACTGTCCTGGAAAAATGCTCTGACAAGGCCATTCTGAGGCTTTTGAAATTTCAAAACCTCTTTGGTACTGAATATAGTAATCATGACTTGAATTTCCAGCCCCAGGCCCTCCTCTTTCCATGCCCTGTTCTCCAGTCCAGTTGAATTCCTTCTCCTTCCTGCAAACATTCTGGGCTTCTGCCTTACACTCAGACCCAAAGTGCCATGCCCTGCATCTCCATGTGAGCAAATCCCAACTGTTTCTCCAAGCTCAGGACAAATGTACTCCCTAAGTCCTTCCCTGTCAACAATAATTTATACCTCCTTGACTTCACCTTATGCACTTAGGGCTTTGGGGGTACACACACACACACACACACACACTTATGTTTTAGTATTTATGGTACTAATAACTAGAGTTGTATATTTTCTATCATCAGGGCAAGAAGGCGATTGAAATGATAGGATATTTGTGTGTATCTCTGTTACAAAAAGGACACCCAAATGAGATGGACTCATAGAGTCTTGTGGTTCTATGACTCAATTGACTCTAATTTTTCTATTTTGGATCAGTTGTGGTCCTTTATCCATAAGGATATTAATATGGCTTATGCCCCCTCCCTCAAAGCCTTTAGTGATCCTATTCCATACATTTTTATTTTAGCATAGGAATGGTTAAAGAAAAAAATACTTCTGTTTCACTGTATCTTACAAAGATGTTCAGCAATAATGTATGGCTTCCTTTTTTTAAAAAAGCTTTCTACCACCTTCTATGCATACAAACATGAGAGTACTGCGGGGATAACGTCAGTCCTATCATATTCTTGAAAACAAAAACTCCTGATATCATAGCAAGTCGTGAGTTGCTGTATTTAAGTGCAAACATTCTGCTCCTTACATGCTACACTTGGGAAGCTTTCTAGAATCTGTGGGCCATCCTAGGGGGCATGTGTGTTGCTGTCACAATGTCTTACTACAAGTGCATTTTACAGTGATTTTCAAAAACCTGAATCCTGACATTTTCACAGTAGGATTTCCATCCAGCACCTCATGCAGAAGGTCTGTATGGCTGGAGTTTAAAGCAGTGTTAAGCCACCAAGGCAGCAAATTTAGGGAGGTGTGGGAGTGACAGCTATAACCCTCCCCAGGTATGACTCACATCAGATAAAAAATGAGGTGCAGGAGGTTTGCTTGTGTGTTTCTTCCTACAAGTTTTAAGGAATTTATTGAGGTTTCCTCACAATGAATTCCTGTGCCACAAAATTGGAGAATAAAAGAACAAATTGTTATTCCATATAGTTCCTCACATAAATGAAAGAACAAGAAGTGATCAATGATAGATAGATAATAGATGATAGATAGATAGATAGATAGATATAGATAAATTTAAAGCATGTTATTGGGTGACTTTTTCAAATATACATAGTTTACCTTGAGGATGTTGCTCTTGACAATATCAACATGTCCATAAGGTATGTGTAAGTGTTCATATATTCTTAAGTAGGAATATATTAATTAATTAATTAATTAATTAATTATACAAATATTTATGCATTGCCAGGTACATAAAAAAGTTCCCTAGTACTCGGAGCTTTGTAGGTAAAATGATTAATTAAACATAGGTCTTCTCTTAGTAACTTGGATCTGAGGTTTGCTGTGAGTGTTCTCAGTTTGGGTCAGTCCATCTTGGAGAGGGTTTTGAACCAGTGCCTGCTCTGCATACCAGTGTTCTAATTCATAATTCTGAGCCTGTTCATTTCGATTCCATGCCTTCTGGCTGCTCTGCTCCAGCCCAACCAGCCAGCTCTTTGCTGACTCTCTTATGTTGTTTATGTATTTATTTACCCCTTCCTCAAGTTAAAACCCCTTTGAAGGCTGGGAAAAAACTCACTCAAAAAGATCCTTATTTTGTGGTATGCTCTCCTTCTCCCTCCATCTAATTGCAGCTACTAGAGATTTACACCTGTTTATTCAATCAAATACCAAGTATGTCTATAGCACCTTTTCAGATTTAGGTATCATTTTATCCGGGAAATAATTTGGGGATACTTATAGAAATTTGGAATTTTTATTTGGAATTTTATGCCTTCAAGGCTTTTAAATGCAGACGGAGAGAGAAGATTTGCCTAGTGCAACATTTAAAGGAGAACAGATTATTGCGACTCATGTTTTCATTGTATGTTCATTAAGACATCCGATCAGTACTAAACAAGGCTCAAAGGAACCTTAAAATTAATGTCTTTAAAACTACATCTCTGGGCGCCTGGGTGGCTCAGTTGGTTAAGCGACTGCCTTCGGCTCAGGTCATGATTCTGGAGTTCCGGGATCGAGTCCCGCATCGGGCTCCCTGCTCAGCGGGGGGTCTGCTTCTCCCTCTGACTCTCCCCCCTCTCATGCTCTCTCTATCTCATTCTCTCTCAAATGAATAAATAAAATCTTAAAAAAAAAAAACAAACTACATCTCTGATCTTCTTTCCCACCATTCTCTTTCTGAGATTTGTTCTCACCCCATCCGGTTGCTCACCCCATACAAGTAAGAGTTCTAATCAATCCTGCTGCTTCTCCAACTTCCCACATCTGATTCATTGTTAAGACCTCTCTCCAAATTCATACTTTTTTTCCATTTTGAGACTCTAGCCCATCTACACTTCTCCAGTCCATGCAAACACCTCTTGCACTTGCTTTTGCCTCCTGCCAATCTATTTTCCAAAAGCAAACATGATATTTTTCCATTTTGTTTATTATTGGAGAATAATTAACATAGTGTTCTATTAGTTTCAGGTGTACAACAAAATGATTCAACATTTCTATACGTTATTCGGTGCTCCTCACAGTAAGTGTGCTCTTAATTTCCTTTATCTATTTCAACCTTCCTCCCCCACCTACCTCCCCTCTGGCAACCACCAATTTGTTCTCTGTGTGTAAAAGTCTGCTTTTTTTGTTTGTCAGTTTTTTCTCTTTGTTCATTTGCTTTGTTTCTTGAATTCCACAAAAGAGTGAAATCATATGGCATTTGTCTTTCTCTGTCTGATTTATTTCATTTAGCATTATACCCTGTAGACCTATCCAAGTTGTTGCAGATGGCAAGATCTCATTCTCTTTTATGACTGAGTAATATTCCATATTCCATCTTCTTTATCCATTCAACAAACAATGGACACTTGAGTTGCTTCCATATCTTCATTACTGTAAATAATGCTGCAATAAACAGACAGGTGCATAAATCTTTTTGAATTAGTGTTTTTGTTCTCTTCAGGTAAATGTCCAGTAGTGGGATTACTAGGTCATCTGACAATTCTATTTTTAATTTTTTGAGGAACTTCCATACTGTTTTCTGCAGTGGCTGCACCCATGTGCATTCCCACCAACTGTGTATGAGGGTTCCTTTTTCTCCACACCCCGATATTTTTAAAATGCAATTCTGATCACTTAAACCCTTCAAGAGCTTCTCTTCAATAAAGACAGAGTTCTTTAATATGACTTCTACGAACCTGCTTGAGCTTCCCCTACCCATCTTTCTCCTTCTTCAACATCAGCTAGTTTCTCCACTTAGCCTGGCTTTCTTTCAAATCTTACTAAGCCTGCTTTCTTTGTCCAAGACCTTAGTACATGCTGTTCTACCTGGAGCACTTCCCATTCCTCCTTTTGTCTGGAGAGTTCCTTCTCATTCATCAGATCTCAGATGCAATGCATCCTTCCCCGACTGCCAAGGCTGCTCAGAAATATTACTGACCCTTAATCTACCACAGAGTTGCAATTTTACATTTAGTTTATTTCACTTAATGTGCTTTATTAAAAAAAATAATGTGCCTTATTATTGAAATCTAAACTCTGTTAATGCATATTTGTTGAATGAGTAAACAAACAGAATTCAATAAAGTTGATCTCTGTACTACCTGTGATGCTAAGCTACCATACAAACACATCTGAATATGAACTGTCTTAAATGAGATAGAAACTTATTTTTTTTCCTCCCCAAATAGTCTCCGTGGCAGCAATCCATGGCTGGAGGGGTGGCTGCTCTGCTCCAAAGGCCTGATCTTATTTCTCTGCCATCTCCCCAGGTTGTCCTGGTGATTATGATTGAAGCTTGGATGTCTGCCAAATCCTCATCTCCTGTTCGATGAGGTATCTGTTGAAGTCTTTTGCCCACCCTCCAATTGAACTGATTTCTTACTACTGACCTCAGAGAGTTTTTTATTTATTCTGGAAACAAGTCATTTGTCAGATATTGCAAATATTGTATCCCAGTATGTGGCTATCTTTTTGTTCTCTTAAGAATGTCATTCATACAACAAAAGTTTAAATTTCAGTGTTGTCCCATTTAACAGTTTTATAATTTTAAGGGCTCTGTTTTGGATGTCATGCATAAGAATCTATCACCTACCCATAAGTCACAAAGATTTTCTCTTGTTTTCTTCTAAAGGCTTTATACTTTTATATTTTAAGTTCAGATCTACGTTACATTTTGAAGAAGTTGTGGTATATGGTGTGAGGTGTAGGTCCAGGTTCATTTGTTTTCCAGTGGATGTCCATTTTCTCCAAGACTGCCCTTGAGGATTGCTTTCTACATTGAATTGATTTTGCAACCTTGTAAAAATTCAGAAGGCTGTCTCTGTGTGGTTCTATTTTTAGCTTTCTATTCTTTTCTATCCATTGATCTACCTGTCTCTCCTTCCACTAACACCATTCTCTCTTGACTATTGGAGATATACAGAAAGTCTTAATTCCTTTGTCTTTCATATATATTTCAGAACCAGTTTCACAACATCTACAAAAAAATCATTCTTTGATTTAGGAATTGCATTAAACTGATTTGGGGAAAACTGACATTATACTACATTGAATCTTCAAAACCATGAATACCATATGTCTCTCAATTTATTTAGATTTCCCTTTCTTTCATAAGCATTGGTCATTTTCAGCATATAGATACTGGTTATGTTTTTTAGATTTACATCAAAGGATTTCATTATTTTGGAGCTATTGTAAAATGTATGCTATTTTTCTATTTTTGTGTCTACGTACTTATTGTTAGTATATAGAAATAAAATTGATTTTTGTGTGTTGATCTTGTATACTATGACTTTGCTGAACTTATTAGTTTTTAGGTTTTTTTTGTGTTTTTTGGGGTTTTGTTTGTTTGTTTGTTTTTGCTAGATTCCTTTTTACTTTCTACATAGAAAAATCATGTCACCTTGAAGAAGAGATCAGTTTTATTTTTTCATTCTAATCTCTTTGTCTCTGATTTTCTTTCCTTGCTTTCTTGCACCTGCTAGGATTCCCAGTACTACATTGAATAGGAGTAGTGAGAGTAAACATCCTTGCCTTACCCCTAATCTTAGTGGGGTAAAGAGTCAATTTTTCACTACCAAGTACAATATTAGCTATACATTTTTAAAATCCTTTTTGTGAAACTGAGTAATTTCCCTCATAATGTGTGAGTCTTTTTTTTTTTTTTTAAAGATTTTATTTATTTATTTGACAGAGAGAGACACAGCGAGAGAGGGAACACAAGCAGGGGGAGGGGGAGAGGGAGAAGCAGGCCTCCTGCGGAGCAGGGAGCCCGATGTGGGGCTCGATCCCAGGACCCTGAGATCATGACCTGAGCCGAAGGCAGACGCTTAACGACTGAGCCACCCAGGCGCCCCTGTGTGAGTCTTTTTATCCTATATGGTGGTTGAATTTTGTCCAGTGTTTTCCATGCATTAATCAAGATGGTTATACAATTTTTCCTCTTTAAACTGTTAATATGTTGGTTAGCCCGGTGATGGGTATTAAGGAGGGCACGTACTGCATGGAGCACTGGGTGTTATACGAAAACAATGGATCGTGGATCACCACATCAAAAACTAATGATGTACTGTATGGTGATTAACATAACATAATAAAATTAAAAAAATAAATAAATAAACTGTTAAAATGGTTGTATATGCCAATACATTTTCAAATGCTAAATCAGTCTTCCATTCTTAAAACAAACATCTCTTGGTTTCCATGCATTATTATTTTTCTATATTGTTAATCCAATTTGTTCAGATTTCATTTTGGATTTTGTGTCTATATTTATATGGAATATTGGTTTATCTTTTTCTTTGCATTGTCTTTGGTTTCCATATCAAGTAAAGTCTGGACCCATAAATTGAGTTATCACTTCTGTTTCCTGGAGGACATTGTGGAGAATTCACATTATTTCTTCATTAAATATTTGTTTGCATATTATAAGTGAAATCATCTAGACCAGAGGGTTTCTCATTTAGGTGTCTAATAATAAATTAAATGTCTTTATTAGTCATAGAAATATTCAGCTTATCTACTTCATCTTGGGTGAATTGTGATAATTTGTGGTTTTCCAGGAATCTGCCCATTTTACATAATTTCTTGCATTTATGTGATAGAAGGTTTTTTTTTTTTTAATATTCTCTTATTATTTTGCTAATATCTTAGCTTCTGTAATGGTAACTTTCAATCTTGATATTTGTGAGTCACATATTCCTCTCCTTCTCCTTGGTCATTCTTGGCAAGATAATGTGGATATCTTATTGATATATGAAAAGTATTAGCTTTTGGTTTGATGCATTTTCTTTATTGTTTTTCTGTTTAAATTCTACTGATTTCTACTGTAAGCTTATTTCTTTCCTTCTACTTGTTTGGGATTTATTTTGATCATTTTTTTCCATTTCTTGAAGTGGAAGTTTAAATTATTGGTTTGAGACTTTTTCTGTTTTAACATAGGCAGTTTATACTAAAAATTTCCCTCAAAGCACAGCTTTCACTGCATCACATGGCTTTTGACATGTGTATTTTCATTTTCACCCTAGTAAGTATGTGTGTGTGCAATTTTGTTTTTTTGTGAAATAATTATAGGCTCACAGTAAGTTGCAAAAATAATACATAGAGAACCTTGAGCCCTTCTTCCATCTTTGCCTAATGGTGGTATCTTATTTAACACCTATTCCTGGTATAATATCAAAACAGGAAATTTACATTGGTACAATACTGTTGACTACACTACAGATCTTATTCTGTTTTCACGAGTATTTACGTGTGTGTGTGTGTGTAGTTCTATGTAATTTGAACACATATATGTTTAACGTATTCTTTTCTAATTATTCTTAAGGCTTTTTTCTTGGTCCATGAATTACTCAGAAGTGTGTTGATTAATTCCTATGTATTTGGATATTTTCCCATTTTCTTTTTCTTTAATTGATTTCTAGTTTAATGTCATTACAGTCAGAGAACATACTTTATATGATTTTAGTTCTTTTTAATGTAATAGAATTTTCTTATGAGCCAGATATAGTCTATCTTGATTACTATTTCATATAGACTTGAAAATAACATGTACTCCTCAAAACTGTTAGGATCATCCCAAATGTCTGAGAAACTGTCACAGCTTAGAGGAGGCTAGAAAGGCATGCTATCTATATGTAACATAGTATCCAAGCTAGGATAGAAAAAGGTTATTGGGGGGAAAAAAAACCCAATATAATCTGAATAAATTATGGGCTCTAGTTGATAATAATGTATCAATATTATTTCATTATTTGTGACAAATGTATCATAGTAATATATTAATAATAGGAGAAAATGAGTGTAGGTTATATGGAAACTTCGCAATATCATTGCAAGTTCTCTGTGAATATAAAACCATTGTAAGATAAAAATGTTACTAAAATATTTTTTAAAACTAAAAACACTGCTAAATGGGAGAATATTTATTAGATTATTTTTCTTTGTTCCTTCAGAGGTAAGATATAGGAACAATAAACAGATGCTAAAAGGAAGTACATTTTAGTTCTGTGAAAGAACTTCTTTTCAAATAATTCGAGCTGTCTTCTGAGCTGATTTAGCAGTGGAGGTAATCGAGTTGTAGTTGGAAGAACATTTGCTCAAGATTCGGAGGAGTAGATTAAACTAGAAGGGGTAAGCTAGACATATTGAACAATGTCATGTTCAATATTATTATATAATATTCATTCATATAGTAATGTTCATTATTTAATCCTCCTAATACTTCCACTTACAGACAAGGAAACTGAGTTCCTATGAATGACAGGGACTTGCCTGAGGCTACCAAGAAAGTACACAGCTCGATAGAAACCATTGCTGTCTCAATCCAAGTCCATGATCTTTCCATTCACGAGCATGTCTTCTTGGCTGAGAAGATGTGACTAGGATGTGACCAAGACGTGACTAAGAAGAAGGGTTGATTGAAGAAGAAAGAATTTCATGGAAAGAGAAGATGACAAAGAAGCAATCTAAAGAGCTTGGAAGATACTCAGGTCCAGGGAAGAAACTAAGCAAGCGATTTGTGATGGATTCCAAGTTAAGTGTAGAGCAAAAGGAAAATAATATTCCTGCAAAGGTACTTAATCCACCTTAAATAGTTTTCTTTGGACTTTGTCACTAAATATCACTAGTTGGCAGGAGATACAGACATTTAACCAAATGAAATACATTGGAGTTCAATCCACATTTTTCATAGTATGGGCATAATCATGTGTGTTTAATTAACATTGCAGGGCACTCTGTCCCAGCAATAAGCAAAAATAAGGCTCACATCGGAGGCATTTCATGCTGTGAAGACTGGTATTTATCACCAGGGAGGAAGAGAATGTGTCGTGGTCAACTAATTTTATGGGAAAAAAATATACACGATAGATTTCATAAGATTTTACAGTGTCTATGTTGCCTTTGAGAAAATTGCCCAGGGCTTATGGAACACACTTATCTTAATCTCCCCTACCACCATGTTCTCCTGCAATTAATCAGTAAGCAGAAAAGAAATAGTCAGAATTACCAGCATTACCGACTTAGACATGTGAGCATTTCTTTTGTAAATGGTCAGTTGTTCTCAGAGTCTTGAAGTCTGTTCTGGGTGACTGTGGGTTATTGATCTCCCTATTGTGGAATGTGTCCTAGTTGAAGGTTAGCCAGGAATGCTCACAATGGTCTTTCTGCAGGCTAGCTGCCTTCCTCTGTTCATGATGAAACTGTTTAATTCATAAAGCTTTGATGCTTAAACTGCTTCTGACCTTCTGTGAGCACTTCAAAGGGGAAAATTAGCTGCCTAGAAAAATATAATGACCTAAATCCAGCAATTTGGGACATACATGCTATAGTCTGTTGAACTCATGTTGACTATTTATACTGTTTCTTTTGGGAACAGATGGTCTTGGAAGCCCATAATTGGAGAAAGGTGCTAATTTGAAGAGTTTGGAAATGACTATGTATTGATCCTTCATTTAAGTGTCATTCCTCTTAGGGTCCCCGCTCAGAAGCAAGATGTTAGAAGCTGTGCATAAAGGTTGTTTCTCTGCATTTGGCCTTTATTATTGACATTTGCTAAAGTGAAATGACACTCATGATAACATACAAAGCAGCATCTGTGCAGTTGTGTTTTTTTTTGCTGTTTTGGTTTATTTTTGTTTTTCCTTTTCTATCATTAATAAAATTTATTTTTGGAACAGTTTTAGATTCACAATAAAATTGAGAGGAAGGTGCAAAGAGTTCCCACATACCCTGTCTCAACATATACACAATGTCCCCCACTGTCAATATCCCACACTACAGTAGTGCATTTGCTACAATCAGTGAACCTACACTGACACATCATTATCACCCAAAGTCCATAGTGCTCATTAGGATTCACTCTTGGTGTCATACATTCTATGGGTTTTGACAAATGTGTACTAACATGTTCTCAGCATGATAAATCCTACATAATAGTTTAACTGCCCTAAAAATCCTCTGCGTTCCACCTATTCATCCCTCTTTCCTCCCTATCCCATGAAACTACAAATCTGTTTGTTGTCTTCATAGTTTGGGCTTTTCCAGAATGTCAGATAACTGGATCATAAAGAATGTGGTCTCTTCAGGTTGGCTACTTTCACTTAATAATATGCATTTAAGTTTCCTCTATGTCTTTTAATGTATTGATAGCTTGTTTTTAGTGCTAAGAAATATTCCATTGCCTGGATGTACCACAGTTTATTTATCCATTCACCTCCTGAAGACCATCTTGGTTATTTCCAAGTTTTGGCAATCATGAACAAATTTTCAAGTACAAGTTTTTGTGTAGACATGTCTTCAGTTCATTTGGGTAAGTAACAAGGATTGCAATTCCTGGATTATATGTTAAGAATATGTGTAGTTTTGTAGGAAACTACTTAGCTCTATCATTTAGCATTCTCACCAGACATGACTGAGAGTTCCTCTTGCTCTACATACTTGACTGTATTTGGAGTTGTCAGTGATTTAAATTTTGGCTATTCAAATATGTATGCAATTTTGTTGTTTTAATTTGTAATGCCCTGATGGTATATGAGGCTGTTTTTATATACTTATATTCCATATGTATATCTTGTTTGGTAAGATGTCTGTTCAAGACTATTGCCCATTTTTTAATTGGTTATTCATTTTCTTATCGTCAAGTGTTAAGAGTTCTTTGTATATTTTGAGTAAGAGTCCTTTATCGGATGTTACTTTGGCAAATATTTTCTCCCAGTCTGTTACCTGTTTTCTCATTCTCTTGATACTGTATTACATAAAGCAGAAGGTTTTTTTTTTTGTTTTAATAAAGTCCAGCTTATAAACTATTGCTTCCCTGGATTGTGCTTTGGTGTTGTATCTAAAAATCATGGTCATACCCAAGGTCATTTAGATTTCTTCCTGTGTTATATTACAGGAATTTTATAGTTTTCCATTTTACATTTAGGCCTACGATTAATTTTGAGTTAATTCTTGTGAGGGGTGTACGATCTGCATCTTGCTTTTTTGTTGTTGTTTTTTGGTATGTGGATGTCCAGTTGTTCCAGCACCATGTCCAGTTGTTTTAGCACCATTTGTTGAAAAGATTATTTATGCTCCACTGTATTGCTTTTGTTCCTTTGTTAATGATCTATTAACTATATTTATGTGGGCCTATTTCTGGGCTCTCTATTTTGTACTATTGATCTATTTGTCTGTTCTTTTGTTAATACCACACTATCTTCTTTACTGTAGTTTGTAGTAAGTCTTAAAGTTGGATTCTGCCAGTTCTCCAACTTTTTTTTTTTCTCCTTCAATACTGACATGGCAGTGTGTGTCTTTGTCTCTCCTTATAAAGTTTAGAATCAGTTTATTGAATTCCTGTATGAGTTCTAGCAAGTTTTGGTGTGGAGTCTTTTGGGCTTTCCACATAAAGTATCATATCATTTGCAAAGAGTGAGGGTTTGACTTCTTCTTTGCTGATTCTTATTTCTTTTTGTTGTCTGATTGCTGTGGCTAGGACTTCTAGTACTATGCTGAATATCAGTGGTGATAGTGGACATCCCTGCTGTGTTCCTGACCTTACAGGAAAAGCTCTCAGTTTTTCCCCATTGAGAATGATATTCGTTGTGGGTTTTTCATAGATGGCTATTATGATATTGAGGTATGTACCCTCTATCCCTACACTCTGAAGAGTTTTAATCAAGAAAGGATGCTGTACTTTGTCAAATGCTTTTTCTGCATCTATTGAGAGGATCATATGGCTCTTGTTCTTTCTTTTATTAATGTATTGAATCACATTGATTGATTTGCAGATGTTGAACCAAACTTGCAACCCAGGAATAAATCCCTCTTGACTGTTAGAACTCATACAGGAATTCAGTAAACTGACAGGATATAAAATCAATGCACAGAAATCAGTGGCATTTCCATACACCAACAACAAGACAGAAGAAAGAGAAATTAAGGAGTCGATCCCATTTACAATTGCACCCAAAACCATAAGATACCTAGGAATAAATCTAACCAAAGAGGCAAAGGATCTGTACTCAGAAAACTATAAAACACTCATGAAAGAAATTGAGGAAGACACAAAGAAATGGAAAAATGTTCCATGCTCATGGATTGGAAGAACAAATATTGTGAAGATGTCAATGCTACCTAGAGCAATCTATACATTTAGTGCAATTCCCATCAAAATACCATCCACTTTTTTCAAAGAGATGGAACAAATAATCCTAAAATTTCTATGGAACCAGAAAAGACCCCGAATAGCCAGAGGAATGCTGAAAAAGAAAAGCAAAGCTGGAGGCATCATAATTCTGGACTTCAAGCTCTATTACAACTGTCATCATCAAGACAGTGTGGTACTGGCACAAAAACAGACACATAGATCAATGGAACAGAAGAATAGAGAGCCCAGAAATGGACCCTCAACTCTATGGTCAACTCATCTTCGACAAAGCTGGAAAGAATGTCCAATGGAAAAAAGACAGTGTCTTCAACAAATGGTGTTGGGAAAAATGGACAGCCACATGCAGAAGAATGAAACTGAACCATTTCCTTACACCACACACAAAAATAGACTCCAAATGGTTGAAAGACCTAAATGTGAGACAGGAATCCATCAAAATCCTAGAGGGGAACGCAGGCAGCAACCTCTTCGACCTCAGCCACAGTAACTTCTTCCTAGAAACAAAGGCAAGGGAAGCAAGGGCAAAAATGAACAATTGCGACTTCATCAAGATAAAAAGCTTTTGCCCAGCAAAGGAAACAGTCAACCAAACCAAAAGACAACTGACAGAATGGGAGAAGATATTTGCAGATGTCATATCAGATAAAGGGCTAGTTTCCAAAATGTATAAAAACTTATCAAACTCAACACCCAAAGAACAAATAATCCAATCAAGAAATGGGCAGAAGACATCCAAATGGCCAAGAGACACATGAAAAAGTGTTCAAAATCATTTGGCATCAGGGAAATCCAAATCAAAACCTCAATGAGATACCACCTCACACCAATCCGAATGGCTAAAATTAACAATTCAGGAAAAGACAGATGTTGGCGAGGATATGGAGACAGGGGAACTGTTGGTGGGAATGCAAGCTGGTGCAGCCACTCTGGAAAACAGTATGGAGGTTCCTCAAAAAGTTGAAAATATTGCTACCCTATGACCCAGTAATTGCACTACTGGGTATATACCCCAAAGATACAAATATAGGGATCCGAAGGGGTACGTGCACCCCAATGTTTATAGCAGCAATGTCCACAATAGCCAAACTATGGAAAGAGCCAAGATGTCCATCAACAGATGAATGGATAAAGAAGAAGTGGTATATATATACAACGGAATATTATGCAGTCATCAAAAAACCCCCAAAATCTTGCCATTTGCAACGACGTGGATGGAACTAGAGGGTATTATGCAAAGCGAAATAAGTCAATCAGAGAAAGACAAGTATCATATGATCTCACTGATATGAGGAATTCTTAATCTCAGGAAACAAACTGAGGGTGCTGGAGTGGTGGGGGGTGGGAAGGATGGTGTGGCTGGGTGATAGACATTGGGGAGGGTATGTGCTATGGTGAGCGCTGTGAATTGTGTAAGACTGATGAATCACAGTCCTGTACCTCTGAAACAAATAATACATTATATGTTATAAAAAAAAAAAGAAGAAAGTAGGAAGGGAAAAATGAAGGAGGGAAATCGGAGGTGGAGACGAACCATGAGAGACTATGGACTCTGAGAAACAAACTGAGGGTTTTGGAGGCGAGGGGGTGGGGGGATGGGTTAGCCCAGTGATGGGTATTAAGGAAGGCACGTATTGAATGGAGCACTGGGTGTTATATGCATACAATGAATCATGGAACACTACATCAATAACTAATGATGTAATGTATGGTGATTAACATAATATAATAAAATAAAATTAAAATTAACAAATAAATAAATAAGGGGGCGGAGCAAGATGGCGGAGGAGTAGGAGACCTGGATTTCGTCTCCTCTCAGGAATTCAGCTGGATAGGGATCAAACCATTCTGAACACCTACAAACTCAACAGGAGGTCGAAGAAAAGAAGAGCAACAACTCTCTCATCAGAAAAGCGACCACTTTCTGGAAGGTAGGACGTGCGGAGAAGTGAATCCGAGGCGATATTCGGGAGGATAGACGGCGGGGGAGGGGCCTCCGGCGGCCGCTTCTAGCAAGTGATAGAGCCGCGGAGCACAAAATCGGAACTTTTAAAAGTCTGCTCCGCTGAGGGACGTCACTCTGGTGGCTAAGCGGGGGGTGGAACCCTCCGGGACAGTGTGGTCTCAGGACCCACGGGTCACAGAAAGACCGGGGGTGCCTGAGTGCGGCAGAGCTCCCAGGTATCGGAGCAGGGAAGCCGGCTGCAGAGGCGGAGCCCAGGCGCGGGCTCTCAGCTCGGGGTTGCCATAAACTGTGATCCGCGGCACAGTCAGGCCACTGCTCCTCCAGCAGGGACCCAACAAGCGGCAGATCCGGGGAGACTCACCTTCCTCCCCCGGGAGGAGCCGCGCGGGAGTGCACCGCAGGGATCTGCTGGGTTTGGAGACTCCACCCGGGGTCGGGTGCCAGAGATAGAAACGCGCGGTCACAGGCCGGGTGAGCACGGAGTGCGGCTGGAGACCGGGGAGACGGGAGTGACTGACGGCTTTTCTCTGGGGGCTCACTGAGAAGCGGGACCCCGAGTTCTCGGCTCCTCCGGGGCGGAGATTGGGAGGCCGCCATTTTCACTCTCCGCCTCCAAAGCTGTACGGAAAGCTCGCAGGGAACAAAAGCCCCGGAGAGCAAACCCCAGCAGATTACTTAGCTGGGAGGGGGCAAGGGCGGGGCAATTCTGCCTCCGGCAAAGACATTTGGAAACCACGGCAACAGGCCCCTCCCCAGAAGATCAGCGAGAACAGCCAGCCAAGACCAAGTTTACCCATCAATGAGAACGGCAGAACTCCAGCTCTAGGGGACTACTGCACATAGAATTCATGGCTTTTTTACCATGATTCTGTAGTCTTTCAAAGTTAATTTTTTTTTAACTGTCTTTTTTTCTTTTTTTATTCTTTTTGAATTTTTCTTTTTCCCTTTTTCAACCAACATCTTATCAATCCC
>NC_058411.1:127850917-127851724 GCF_002201575.2 Neomonachus schauinslandi | reverse complement strand
CATCAGGGAAATCCAAATCAAAACCTCAATGAGATACCACCTCACACCTGTCAGAATGGCTAAAATTAACAAGTCAGGAAATGACAGATGTTGGCGGGGATGCGGAGAAAGGGGAACCCTCCTACACTGTTGGTGGGAATGCAAGCTGGTGCAGCCACTCTGGAAAACTGTATGGAGGTTCCTCAAAAAGTTGAAAATAGAGCTACCATATGATCCAGCAATTGCACTACTGGGTATTTACCCCAAAGATACAAAAGTAGGGATCCGAAGGGGTACGTGCACCCCGATGTTTATAGCAGCAATGTCCACAATAGCCAAACTGTGGAAAGAGCCAAGATGTCCATCAACAGATGAATGGATAAAGAAGATCTGGTATATATATACAATGGAATATTATGCAGCCATCAAAAGGAACGAGATCTTGCCATTTGCAACGACGTGGATGGAACTGGAGGGTATTATGTTGAGTGAAATAAGTCAATCAGAGAAAGACAAGTATCATATGATCTCACTGATATGAGGAATTCTTAATCTCAGGAAACAAACTGAGGGTTGCTGGAGTGGGGGGTGGGGTGGGAAGGATGGGGTGACTGGGTGATAGACACTGGGGAGGGTATGTGCTCTGGTAAGCGCTGTGAATTTTGCAAGACTGTTGAATCTCAGATCTGTACCTCTGAAACAAATAACGCAATATATGTTAAGAAAAAAAAAAAAAAAGAAGAAGAAGAAGAAGAAGGTAGCGGGAGGGGAAGAATGAAGCGGGGGAAATCGGAGGGGTAGACGAACCATGAGAGACGATGGACTCTG
>NC_058411.1:127656479-127850817 GCF_002201575.2 Neomonachus schauinslandi | reverse complement strand
ACCAAAAAAAAAAAAAAAAAAAAAAAAAGAGTATAATGCTAAGTGAAATAACTCAGAGAGACAAATACCATATGATTTCACTCATATGTGGAATTTAAGAAACAAAACAGATGAACATACGGGGAGGGAGAAGAGAAAGAGAGGGAGTCAAACCATAAGAGACTCTTAAATATAGAGAACAAACTGAGGGGTGCTGGAGAGGAGGTGAGCATGAGGATGGGCTAAATGGGTGATGGGTATTAAGGAGGGCACTTCTGATGAGCACTGAGTCTTATATGTAAGTGATGAATCACTAAATTCTATTCCTGAAACCAATGTTACACTGTATGTTAACTAACTAGAATTTAAATAAAAACTTGAAAACAAATAAATAAATAAAATATGATTTCAACTGGCAGAAAATAAAAAATGAGTTTATTGAAATCCACAAAATAAATTGCTGGGATTTTGATTTGGATTGTATTGATAGATGATGTTGGAAAGAACTGACATACTGACAATATCAAATCTTCCTGTACATGAACATGGGCTATCTCTTCAATTTCTTTGTTTCTTTGATTTCATTCATTGGAGTTTTATAGTTTTCCTCAAAGAGATTTCATGTGTATTTTGTAAGAATTATACCTACGTATTTCATTTTCAGGGATTCTAATGTAAATGGTAATGTGTTTTTATTTTAAATTCCACTTGTTCATTGAAGATATATAGGAAAGTAATTTATTTTATACATTAGTCTTAGATTCTTCAACCATGCTATAATAATTCATTAGTTCCAGGTGGAATTTTTTGTCAATTCCTTCAGATTTTCTAAATAGACCATCATGTCATCTGTGAACAAAAACAGTTTTACTTCTTCCTTCCTAAAATGTATACATTTTATTTACTTTTCTTATCTTATTGTATTAGATAGAACTTCTAGTATGATGTTGAAAAGCAGTGGTGGGAGGGGACACCATTGTCTTTATCCTTAGCAGAAAAGATCCAAGTTCCTTGCCATTAAGTATGATGTTAATGGGAGATTTTTTGTAGATGGTCTTTACTAAGTTAAGGAAGTTCTCCTCTATTCTGAAGCTGCTGAAAGTTTTTATCATGAATGAGTGTTGGATTTTGTCGCTTTTTCTGCATCTATCAATATGATCATGTAATTTTCTTTTAGCCTGCCAATGTGATGGCTTACATTAATCAATTTTCAAATATTGAACCAACTTTGCATACCTGGGATAAATCCCACTTGAACATACTGTATAATTCTTTACATATATTGTAGGATTTGATTTGTTCAATTTTCTTGAGGATTTTTGCATCTATGTTCATGAGGGATATTGATCTTTAATTTTCTTGTAATGTCTTTGTATGGTTTTGGTTTTAGGATAATGCTAGCCTTGTAGAATGAGTTAGGAAATAGTGCCTCTGCTTCCACATTCTGGAAAAGATTGTAGAGAATGGGTATCATTTCTTCCTTAAATGTTTGATAGAATTCACCAGTGAACACATTTGGGTTTTTTGTTTTGTTTTGTCTTGCTTATTTGTTTTATTTGTTTCTTTTTTAAGGTTATTAGTTATTCATTCAATTTCTTTCATTTATATCACCTATTTAGATTATCTATTTTTTCTTGTATGAGTTTTGGCAGATTGTGCTTTTTGATGAATTGGCCAATTTCTTCTAGGTTATCAGATTAGTGGCACTGAATTGTTCATTGTATTCCTTTATTATCCTTTTAACTCCCATGGGATCTGTATCATTTTTTTTTTTATATTAGTAATTTATGCCATCTTTTTTTTTTTTTCTCTTAACTAGCCTGGCTAGAGGCTTATTGATTTTATTGGTCACTTCAAGGAACCAGTTTTAGTTTTGTTGATTTTCTCTATTAATTTCTTATTTTCAATTTTGTTGATTTCTACTCCATTCTTATTTCTCTTTTTCTGTTTACTTTGGACTTAATTTGCTCTCCATTTACTGCTTTCCTGAGGTAGAAGCTCAGACTATTGATCTTATTCTTCTTTTCTAATACATACATATATTCAGCGCTGTGTTTCACTCTAGACACTGCTTTTGTTACATTCCACAAATTTTGATAAGTTTTATTTTCATTTTGCCCAAAATATTTTAAATTTCTCTTGTGATTCTTTTTTTTTAACTGTGTGTTATTTAAAGGTGTGTTGTTTAATCTTATATATTTGGGGAGATTTTAACTGTCTTTCTGTTATTGATTTTTAGTTTAATTCCATTAGTCTGAAAGCAGACATATGATTTCTATTCTTTTAAACTAGTTAAAGTGTTATTTTATGGCCCAGAATGTTGTGGATCTTGGCAAATATTCTATATGAGCTTGAAAAGAGTTTGTAATGTGCTGTTGTTGGATGAATAATGATAGGTGTCAATTATATCCAACTGACTGAGTATACTATTGAGTTCAACTATGTCCTTCCTGATTTTCTGCCTACTGGGTGTTTTCTTCTGATAGAAGGTTGTTAAAGACTCCAAATATAATAGTAGATTCATCTATTTCTCCTTGCAGTTTTTACTTTATATATTTTGATAACCTGTTGGTAGGGGCATACACATTAAGGATTATTAATTCTTCTTGGAGTATTGACACCTTTATCATTTTGTAACACTCCTCTTAATCCCTGATAATTTTCTTTGCTCTGAAGTTTGCAATGTCTGAAATTAATATAGCTAGTCTCACTTTATTTTACTGTGAGCATGGTATACCTTTCTCTGTCTCTGTAATCTGTGTATATTTAAGGTGAGTTTCTTTTTTTTCTTTTTTCTTTTTAAGATTTATTTATTTGACAGAGAGAGAAAGAGAGAGATCATGAGCAGGGGGGAAGGGTAGAGGGAGAAGCAGACTCCCCACTGAGCAGGGAGCCTAGTGTGGGACTTGATCCCAGGACCCTGGGATCATGACCTGAGCTGAAGGCAGAGGCTTAACTGACTGAGCAACCCAGGCATCCTAAGGTGAGTTTCTTGTAGATTAATATACAAGGGTCTTATTTTCTGATGCTATAATCTTTTTTTAATTGGTCTGTTTATTTTATTTATTTATTTTTTGGTCTATTTAGACCATTAACATTTAAAGTGATTAATGACATAGTTGGATTAATATTTACCATATTTGTTATATTTTCTATTTGTTGTATTTGTCCTCTGCTTCTGATTTTATTCTCCATACATTTTTTGCCTTTTGTAGTTTTAATTGAGCATTTTTAATAATTCCATTTTCTCTTTTCTTAACTTGTCAATTATAAATCTTTTTTTTTTACCTTTTTTAATGGTTACCCTAGAGTTTGCAATAAACAGTTACAAGTAATCCCAGTCCATTTTTATATAACACTATACTGTTTCACAGATAATACAAGTGCTTTATAATAAAGTATTCCTAATTCCTCCCTCCTGTCTCTTGTAACATTGTTGTCATTCATTTCACACACACATATATATAAAAGTATAAGTATACAAAAATATATTGTTGCCATTATTGTTTTGAATAAGGTTTTATGTTAAATCACTTAAGAATAATAAGTTTTAACTTTACTTTCACTTATTCATTCTCTATTGCTCTTCCTTCTTTATGTGGATCCAAGTTTCTTTTTTTTCTTTTGTATCATTTTCATTCTATCTGTGGAATTTCTTTTAACATTTCTTGCAATGAAGTATTACAGAACAAAAAAAAAGGTTCTCTCAATTTTAGTTTGTCTGAAAACAAGTCTTTATCTCTCTTTCACTTTTGAAGGATAATTTTTCAGGGTACAGAATTCTGGGTTGGTGGTTTTGCTTTCCCAACATTTTAAATATTTCACCCCATTACTTTTTTGCTTGCATGGATGTAGTTTAAAATTTGGGCATAATTCTTACCTTTGCTCCTATATAGATAAGATACTTATTCCCACCCTGGCTTCTTTCAATATTTTTTCTTTATCTCTGATCTTATGTAGTTAGAATATAGTATGCCTAAGTGTAAATTTTGGGGGATTTATCCTGCTTAGTGTTCTATGGGTTTCCTTTATCTGTGGTTTGGTGTTTTGCATTAATTTGGGGAATTTTTTGGTCAATAATTGTTGTTTCAAATTCAAAACTTTTTGAGGTTGTCCCACAGTTGTTTGATATTTTATTTTTTTAAAGATTTATTTATTTATTTTAGAGAGAGAGTGTGGCAGAGTGAGGCAGAGGGAGAGGGAGAGAGTCTCAAGCAGACTCCATGCTGAGTGTGAAGCCCAAAGGGGGGCTCAATCACATGACCCTGAGATTGTGACCTGCACTGAAACCAAAAGTTGGACACTTAACTTACTGCATCACCCAGGTGCCCCATTTTATTCTTCTTCTTTTCTTTTTTTTTAGATCTTTTTTTCTTTGCTTTTTAGTTTTAGAATTTCCTATTATCATATCTGCAAGTTTAAAGATTCTTTCCTCAGCTATATCTAGTCTACTAATGAAACCATCAAAGATGTTCTTCATTTATATTACAGAATTTTATCTATTGTATTTCATTTTGATTCTTCCTTAGAATTTCCATCTCTCTGCTTATATTACCCATATTTTCTTGCATGTTGTCTACTTTCTCCATTAAATACCTAAAATATTAATCAGTTTCTTTAAATGCCTGGCCTGATAATTCCAATATTCCTGTCATATCTGACTTTGGTTCTGATGCTTGTTCAGTCCCTTCAAATGGTGTTTTTTCTCTTTTAATGTGTTTTGCTATCTTTTGTTGAAAGATGGTCATTATGTATCAGGTAAAATGAACTGCAGTAAATAGGCCTTCAGTAATGTAGTGATAAGGTGTGAGGGGAGGGGAAGCATTCTATTGTCCTGTAATTAGGTCTCAGACTTTTGGTTAGCTTGTACTCCTGGATTGTGAACCTCAATAGTGCTTTTCAGTTTTTTTCCTCTCCTTATGTGGGACAAGATGCTTACAGGGGTTGGAGTTGGGTGTTTCTCTTACCCCACAGGAGGGCTAGAGAAAGCTGATGTTAATATCTCTCTTCTTCCATGTCCAAGGCTAGTGCTGACTAGGATTGAATATTTCACTTCCCCAAGATATGTTAGACTCTGATAAAACCCCAGCAGGTTAGTTCTACTCATATAGTTTCTTCTGAAGCTAAGCTTTATTAAGAACAGAATGCTCTGGTATTTCAAAATGGTTCCTTTTTCCCTCCACCTATTTGAGGCACAAGGGGATTTTTCTCTGATATTTGCTATGAGGACCTGGTAGAGCTCCTAGGAGTAAGATTAACAAAAGTGTGGGGTTCCCTTTGACTGGCCCCTAGAAGTTTTTAACTCTCACACTTGTCCCCAATAAGACACCAACAATTATTCAATTACAGTTTAGATTTTCCTATGACAGAACTTAGAGCTGCAGAGGTTTTTGCTCCAGTAAGTTATGATTTTTTGTATCTGCCTGTCTATCTTACAATTTGTGGGTCAGTGGTTTGTCCCGTGACTTCATTTCTCTGATGGATCTAAGAATTGTTCATTTTTCAATTTGTTCAGCTTTTTATTTCTTGTTAGAATGAAGTGACAACTTCCACACTCTTTATTTGCCAGACTGGAAACCCAAATTCCAGTCATGAATTAGGTTAGAGGCCTGTTCATAGATATTCTTACTTTCAGTATAATTTTAAAGCAGTAATTCCCCTCAATACTCCTAATATATGAAGTTAATTTTAAATTAATTTTATACATTATATCATATATGTTATGTATTATATGTTGTAAATTATATATTATATACTATATATTATATATGTATACATAAACTTTCCATATTAGTGAATAATTTCTTGACAAAGATAAAATTCAGACCAATGAACTATTACCAGTTATAAAATTTAAGGCACAGCTTACAAAGCAATAATCCAAATCTTAGAATTCTGGGATGGAAACCAACAGGATCCTACAGGACTTTTACTATGAAAAAAAACAAGAGGAAGATATGTCAGTAAAAAATGCAATGTACATAGATGGGCAAAATTGAATGTCTACAATCCAAGATAATCCTGGTATGCCTGTGATCACCTAGAATGATCAAGAGTCATAAATAATGGATGAGCAATAGCTAATGGGATCATATTTCCAGTGTGCTCAGGACAGTCCTGATCTGTACCTATTTCCTGGGCATAATAATTAATAGCATCCCTAACTTGATTTATACACTAAATTTTACTGTCACACTAGTAATAGTTAGCATCTGCAAAGTCTCTAGCACCATGATACCAAATTTTTATGAGAGAATGGGAAAGAAAGTAGATGTTATTATGTTAGAGAAATCATTGATTCTACAGGCTAAGGGAGCATGTTTTGGGAATGATTTCAAGATCTTCATCAATTTAAGTACCTTCTGAGGCTGAATGAACAATCATACATCATCCATCATTTTTGAGATATAAACCCAGTTTTCTAGTTGCTTCCTGGACATTTCCACATTGATGTTCTACAGCATTATTGACACATTCCCAAAGAAATATCCCCCCCCACACACACATTTGCCTGCATTATTGCTATTAGTTGCATTATCATTCATCACTTACTTAGGCCATTATCCTGTGGCACCTGAATTTCTCCCTGTCCTTCATCCGCTAGAGCAAAGGGATCACCATTCTCTATTTATTATACTCTAAAATGTCTCAAAACTGCTTTAATTTAGACACTCTTTTCTTCTGTGCCTCAAAATCTAGACTTTTTTTTTTTTACCAGTCTCTGCCAACAATTCCATGTACTATGTACATCTCTAAAATAGATTATATTACTTAAAATTGTGAATGTTTTCCCACTGTCTTCAGCATAGTAAGTCATACTCCTAAGAAGAGAATAAAAGGTGCTTCACAGTATGGCCCCAATCTCTTTTCATCTTGTACCTCCTCTCTCCCTTACCCCCAAGTTGGGTAAAAGAACTGGAACCAATCCTATGGAGAGGACACTTACATCTTCATGTTCATGCTCCTATCCACATGAAATGGGTCCTTAATGTCTCCCTTTTCCCAACTGCCAAGTGTTAATTTGTTCACCAAATATATTCTCCGTAATGAAGTTTTCAACTACTACAGGCTGACTGGGATCACTCCCTTGTATGTGTCCTGCTAGAACAGCATCTGGTCTTACCATAGCTGTTAGTTCATTGTATTACATCTACTTTTTCAGTCATCTTTCTCCTCAATGAGAAAGTTAGCTACATAAGTGATGTGAAATTCATTTTTATCTTCTGCAATAGACATAGTGTCTGACCATGAGCAGCTTCTCAATTACAACTTTTTGCTTTTATAAATTAAACTCCATTTTAATTTATTGTTTATTCTAGTAACAAAATCGAAATGATGGAACAGTTGTTGGAAGGGTAAGGGGATGTGCATAATAACTTTTTTAAGACCACTCACACTGCCCAACTCCCCTTTACAAGGAAAGAACCAGGAGAAAGTTTTAAGTTGTTGCTAAGAAACAGGAAATCAGGATTCCTTCTATTCCTTGGATGAGGGTGAGGTTATAGTTAGTTTGTGTAACATGATATCTAGGACATAAAAGTTTCTCACTCCATCGCATCCAAGAAAAACTATTAAAAACTAGAATCTATTTCACTTAGCATAATACCCTCTAGTTCCATCCATGTCATTGCAAATGTATGATCTCACTGATACGAGGAATTTAAGAAACAAGACAGAAGATCATAGGGGAAGGGAGGGAAAAATGAAACAAGACGAAACCAGAGAGGGAGACAAACCATAAGAGACTCTTAATCTCAGGAAACAAACTGAGGGTTGCTGGAGTGGAGGGGGTGGGAGGGGTGGGGTGGCTGGGTGATGGACATTGAGGAGGGTAAGTACTATGGTGAGCACTGTGAATTGTGTAAGACTGGTGAATCACAGACCTGTACCCCTGAAACAAATGATACATTATATGTTAATAAAAGAATTAAAAAAAAAACTAGAATCTAAGTTAAATCCTTAATTATCAGCAGATAGGATTTTCAAATTATTCTTTTAGGTGAAAGATGTAAACTATTAAAAATTTAATGCTGTAGCAAAGAACTGAAAATGAATCAAACACAAAACCCCTTAGGGTATAATCTAGGTTTAGTATATATTTAGCTCAGTCTGCTTCCTCTAACCACAGAATCTTTAATACTTCCATGACGCTATAAGCTAACTAAAGTGTATGCACATTCCTTTGCAAACACGGACCTCTTCATAGTTCTGGAAGGTGGGTGGGACAAGTGCTACACTTCCACCTTACAGAGAGGAGAGAACTGAGTTGCAAGATGGGAACTGGTCGAGATACAGAGCAAACTAGTGACAATGATAGAAAAAGCATGTGTCTTTTATTCCTTTTCCTTTCCTCTACAGAATGTTATGTCTTTCAGAATAAAAAAAAATAAAGTTTTTATAAAATGATTATTATTTTAAAAGCTCTGCTTTTTGTCTGTACTATTTTCACCGTCAAGAAAGGTGGATTAATACATGTAAGGCAGGTTTAAGCCACAGGTGTGTTAAAATGAGAAGACATTTTGGATGACTCTCAGTTAAACTGAAAATTCAATTATGCTAACCTATTCTGGCTGTTTGTTTGTTTGTTTTACAATAATAACAACTATAATAAAACCTGACCTTGAATATCCACAGTGCCTTTCCTTTCCAGAACCCAAAATATCATCATGAAGATGATCCTACATGCTTGCGATGGACCTGAGAGAGTTTGTTATAAAAACACCTATTCAGAGTGTGCTTGCCTGCTATTTGACCCTTAAAATTAAGATATTGATGGATCTGCATTGAAGTCCATTCACTCTCATTTTCAGCAGCAGCCTTCATCTTCACTCACTTAATTCATTTGGTATTCTAAATATATCATATGCTGTACAAGTCATCTTATAAAAAGAAATACATAAACCCCACACTATGCCTCAGTTTCCCACCAATGTGATATAGATATCAAGAATATCCTTTGTATTTGTCATGCAAAAGTTAGTTCTAAATGCTTTAGTTAAAGAATAATATTTAGAGACCAAAATGCTTAATTTACTAAGGGTAGTCTTGCTCTCTGAGATATTAAATCAGATAAGCTTTTTTTTTTTAAGATTTTATTTATTTATTTGACAGAGAGAGACACAGTGAGAGAGGGGACACAAGCAGGGGGAGTGGCAGAGGGAGAAGCAGGCTCCCCGCGGAGCAGGGAGCCTGACGCAGGGCTCGATCCCAGGACCCTGGGATCATGACCTGAGCTGAAGGCAGACGCTTAACGACTGAGCCACCCAGGCGCCCCTAGATAAGCTTTTTTTTTTAACCCAACAACTAATTCTCCTTGTCCCCAATTCTGCCCAGGGGAGCATATTAATTATTTTAATTCATCATAAGCCAATGTCTGTGAATAAATAATAAACCTACTTTTCTCCAGAAAAATGTAACTTATCTTTCATCTCTTTCCAAGATGAATGAAGGTTCACATCCTCTCCTTAGTTGTAGACACAAACCCATTGACTTCAATGGAAGATTCTAGCGTAATAAGTACATTGTGCTCACGGACTTGCTCAATCAATGGAACAATCCTTCACATTCATCATCAGTAAGGAAGTCACCCCAAACTTGGCCCATGGCAGAATATGGGCACCAGCAAACCTGGCTTCTGTGGGGACTTATATTGGTGTTTCAGATGGTTTATATTTTGCTTCAATTGAATCTCATTACTCTAGCTTGGAGGTCAACTCCTAAGTCAATTAAATTACTTTTGCAAAGTCACAGAAAGTGTAGGAATTTTTTCTTAAAATTCAAGATACTGTTGACTATTGAATAACTAAATAAAAAGTAAATAAATTGTATTAACAATAACAAATTGAGAGTTGGAGTTGGAGGATGGGGGAGATATGCAGCTGAATAATCAAGCATCTAAGCAACAATTAATAAAATAGTATGACTGATTTACCTTCTCATTTCATTCTATTTTATCACTATCATTAACTATATTTTCACTACAATGAAATATATGCATAATGGAAACATGTATATACATTTAAGCATTTGACATGTTTGAAATAAAATTGAATGAGGTTTCACAGGATACTTCAAGATATCAGATTCTGAGGCTTTGGAAGGGTATCCCTGTGGGAAAGTGGGATGTATGACATTTTTGTTTAAACTTAAAATGTGAGGGTTCCTTGATGAAATGACAGCTAAAACTTTGAACAGAGTTCAGAATTCTTGGCAGGGATCTTCAATTGGAATAGGCCTTGGAAGTTGCCTTGATGGTGAAAATTGTGAGTGATATGGTTGAGTTGCTAGGGATTTAAGATATATTTGCTGAGAGTTATTATTTCTAATGACAATAATATCAGGATATGACAAGTTTATAACTAGGCTAACTTTTGGAAATAGACCTGGAAGTCATCTAAAATCATTGTCCATGACCAATTTCAAGATGAGCTTGTTTAAAATTCCCTCCCGCTTTAATCATTGAAAAGAGGAAGGAGGGGAAAGAAAGAGATGGGAAGAGAGAGAAAAAACCCTAAGCTAGAAATTTACCCATAAATGTGATTCCCTGTTTTACTGCCATATTGTTGCTTCCCTGAAATGTTAAAAATCAATTATGAATGAAGGAAATTCCTCTGCTTGTGCTATAGTTCAGTAGCTTCAAATTTTACCCTCTCAAATCACCCATAGTTCCAAGTTTGAGGAATATTGCTTCATTAACAATGATGTTTTTTGTCATCATCATCATCATCATCATCATCTTATAACTGGTGAGATGGATGAGGTAACACTGCATAAAAAGGGATCTCTTGATGATTTCTACTCCATTTAGGCAGATATTAAAAAAACTGGACTGATGTATACAAATAGGCATCACATTCTTCTGAAGACTTCAAGAAGGAAATTTCTCAGTAATCTACTTTATGCCAAAGCTATTCTTTATCAAGTTATACATGGTTAAATACTGTGTTTCTGTCACTTAAACTCAGCCATGGGTTGAGATGGCCCCTCCTGTGAACTTGCACAGTAGGAAACTATCATGGTCTTTTTGATGTTGATGCGATAAACCTCTTCTCTGTTCCTCACCTTCCACTTTTAAAATAAGTAGCTAAATATTTTACTTATTTATAATTTTATTATTTATAATTTTATTTACTTATAATATTATTTATTGGTATACTTAAGGTGTCTATATTTCTTGGACATGCATACATACCTATGTACTATGAAAAATAAAATATATTTTAATAAGTCAAATATCCATATGGAATAAAGTTCAAAAGGTGAAAAAGAGTAGTTATTAGAAAATAAGTCTTTTTTTCCCCTTATGCATTAGGTGTCCAGTTGTTCTCGGGTACCTAGATTCAATCACCATTATGAGTTTATTGGTGATTTTGAGAAACTTTCAATGCACTTGCAAGCATAAATTGTATATGGGTATATCTGAGTGTATGCATGTTTAATGCTGGCAAACATTTCAGTTTTCAGTAATATATTTATGTGTGCACACACGTGCATGCATGCATGTGTGTGTGTGTTTAACTATAAAAATATATTTGGGGGATAGTTCTTTATAAGAATCTATAGACTTGTCCAATTATTTTCAAAGTTGGTATAGCATTCCACTGTACAGTAAGATGATCTTATTATTTTATAGTGCTCTTATTTATCCCATTTAATTATGTTTGCCCTAAATTCAACAATTTTAAAAATTAAGATTATAATTATATTGTTTGATTTATATTTATTTTAAAAATTTCCCTAAAATTTCATAATGAACCAATAATTATAGTTTTTTTCTTAGAGTCAAGTTTTACTGAGAAATTGCTTTCATGCTGTTGAATACACGGTTGTTTATCTTCCCAGTAACCATCCTTTCTTAATTTCCTGTGTCTCATGATGGAAGCAGAAAAGTCTAGCTACTCCGCTTTATCCTCCCTTGGGGAGAGGATTATCTATGTGGACCAGTTCTTCTAATGAATGTTGGCCAGCAGTGTTCTGGGAAAAGTATCCTTTCAGAAAGAAAGGGTGATGTGCATGAAGGAGGCCCATGTTGATCTCCCTTTGAAACATGGCTGTGTGGGGTTAAAATGCTTGCAACCACTTTGAATTCTTGATGTGACAAGGTTGTAGACAGCATGACAGGGGTGGGTATGTGAAAAGAGTGAAAAAACGTTATATATGAACCATAATCCCACACTTAGTTCACCTAATGTTAGATTTCTTCTTATGTATGAAAAATAATCTTTATTTTTATATGACTTTTTTTAAAGATTTTATTCATTTATTTGAGAGAGAGAGAGAGAGAGAGAAAGCAGGAGCAGAGTGGGGGTGGGGGAGAGTGAGTGGCAGGAGAAGCAGACTCCCCGCTGATCAGGGAGATCATTGCGGGACTCCATCCCAGGATGCTGGGATCGTGACCTGAATGGAAGGTAGACACTTAACCGACTGAGCCACCAGGTGCCCCCTACATGACTTTTGGTTAGCCATTTTATCACTAACAGTCAAAGACATTCAAGCTGAAAGAGACTCTAACATACTCTCAGGGACTGAGCATAGAGCATACAAGAACAAATAGAACACTTCACCCCCTGTATGAGACACATTATGTCTTTCTGTATCAATGTTCTAGTTCTTTACTTGTTGACTAACCCATATCTTTGCTAGAATCTATGCTAAAAACTATTGTGTTTGGTTATTCTGGATTATAAGCACTAGCAAACTGTATTTTTAGACTGTCATAAAATGGAAATAATAGTAATTAGCAATACTACAAATGACTTTTTCTTAATGGGTCTTAAATTCGTAAATTTATTTTTGGAAGGTAATAATAATATATTACTACATAAAATATCATTTTTACATAATCTTTATTTCCTGGCAAAAAAAGATGCTGATTTCACTTATGAAATGAAAGTGACTACAAAAAAAGACCTTAATGGTATATGCGTTTTTACATTGTATTTTTTGATGCTAATATATAATAACTGCAATATAAGGTGCACTTATGGGTTTTACTTTAGTATTTTGGAGAAACAACATTCATGAAATGTCAATAACATAACTTTGGTCTCTATAAAGAAAGAATAGAGTATATTTTATGTGAGGTTTTTTTTTTTTCAAGAAAGAGAATGAAAGTAGTAAGAAAAATGTGATTTTGGTAAAAGTATATCTGAGTTCTGTTTCCTGGACCATCCAGAGATGTCTGCAAAAGATACTGAGCAGTAGGTTGCACCAGAAGTTCTGGCTAGATGCTCTCTGGCACAACAATGTAGACGAGAATTGCTGACATGACAAGCTCCAAGCAAAACCTTTGGGAGAAGGAAGGATTCAAGCCTAAACAACAGAAATCAGCTTGGAACATGAAATGCAGGGGCTTCTGGATTCCTCCAAGGAACATTAGCCAGCTTCAGACAAGACTGGAAAAAATGCAGGCCAACAAGAGGGACGATCCTAGATGTTTACTATGAATGCTTTTACCTACAGATGAGTAGATGGTAAATGAACACACCAGACAACTATACCAACATTACAGAATCTGAGCAGAAAGGAAACTTATATTCAGAAATTGACTTAAAAATATGTTTTATTTCTAATTCTTTAGACCTTGACTTTATACTATTCTATCAAATGGTATGGGTACTTAAAGAAATGTGACAAAACAAAACATAAAAAACTACCAAATCATATAACAAAAGTCAAAGTGAATAGATATTTCTAGAAGATCTATTCCATAAGGAAACAGGTGGGAACCTCTTCACCTTAGTAAGATCAGAGGAGAAAGTAAAGAGTTGTCAGATTAAAGTGCCACCAAAGATTTCTAAAGGAGAGGATAATATGGGACTAACACAATCACTTCATATTTATTTGATAGCCATAAAGCTCTAACGTTCATTGAGGAAAAAAATGCAGTTAATTATGTGGCAACACAATTAAAATAACTATTAAATTTTAGAATCACAAATATTTTTATTGCCACAATTAGATGGTGAAAAAGAATTGCTAAATTTCGCTGGCATCCTTCAACATTAATCTGCATGATCCTGCTTTATAATGCATTTACAATCGCGTAATCTCATCTCAACTATGTAAATCAAGTTAGATTCCTTTTTCATTCATTTGCAGCACATTTTGCTGGTGGTGGCTAGATAAATGTTTCGGTGAGGGATAATTTGGTTGCCCTCCAGCACTTGAATGTCTGATATTGCACAATCAAGGAATCGGTGTCACATTAAGTCAATTCTTATAATATAATCAAAGTTCTCATGTTGCACTCTCCTTCAGATGAAACAAACTAATGAAATGTATTGACCCTCCTCACGCACTTCTGAAGCAAAATGACTAAGCAGTATTGAGACTACATGAAATACACTGACATTGATTGTGAAGTCGGCTTTTCCCAGTCACACTGGTGGCTGATTAAAGTGTCACATTGACAATATAGCCCCTTTTGAACAGGAAATTAATACCAGCTTGGTGGCAAAAAGAATCATCTTCCACAAGGAAACTCGCATCATCGTTAATCCTTCTTAGGAAAAAAAAAAGTCCTGTCTTTTGCACGAGCACAACCTTGAGTTTTCTTGTTATGAAAGAATAATCAGAAGGTCATCACTCCAATTATTTCAAAAAATAAGATGCTTCCGGTATTTCATGCTTATTTTGGTTATGAATAACTCTCCAAAATAAGGAGCCAAAGAAAGAGTAAGACGTTTTTGAACCTTTCACTAACTCATGTGAATGGGCATTTAGTTTAAATAGTACAAGGTAAAGGTTTTACCAATATTACATCAGTATTTAGCATGATTCATTTCTGATACATGAAATATGAGAAGAAACAGCGTAATTCTTAAATTCTAGTCATTTAATGTTATACTCAAACATGTAATTCTATCCAAGGTAAATTTCTCTTTGTAGAAGCTACCACACGCCACTATTCTAGGATTCCAAATGTGAATGAACCTACAAGATAAAGGATCCAAGTGTGGACACACTTGATTTGCCAACTCCCTAACATTCTGTTCCCTTCTTGTCATGGAGGAAGTAGTTACTCTACATTTCAGGTTTTCTGTTATTTCATTAATTTCCCTTTTAATCTTGCTTAATAATTCACTCAATAGATAATACAATGTTGACATTCCTTACCTTAATTAACATGTAATTGACTTGAGTTCAGGCATTGTCACTAGGCTTCCTCCAGCTTCTAGAAGGGGTATGGGAGGAATGAAGTGGATGAAGAAGGTGAGGGAAGGGATGGCTATGTTACTAGGGCTATCTTTTTAAAAATTCAACAGTAAGATCAAGGGTAAGATCACATGCAGACTGAAGTTCTTCTTGCTGGATGTAGAACCCAGCCAAGTTCTGCATTGTTCTCACATGATTTCCATTCCCCTTTTGCTAGCTCCCTTCCACTGAGGTCCCCTCACTTCTGTCCTACAAAGTTGGACAATAATTTCCATGTGAGGCTGTCCTCCCTTTCCCACCTTCCTGCAGAATTTGATAGATTTTAGTCACACTGTGTTATAATGAAAGAGTAAGTGTTTAGGAATCAAGATTCCTGTTCCTCCTTCCTCCAACCCCCACCTCCCAAAGTTATGGCATCTCCGCCTTGAGTATCTTTTGCTTGGGCCAACCTGCTTTTCTTCTTAATTACTTTCTCATAAACTCACCAGCTTTTCGAGCTAGTAGTTAAGTAGTAATTAAAGTAGTAAATGCCTCCTCTATTTCTAAATGCCCACATAGGAGCAAAGAGAGCTGTTTCCTTTATCTGATAATTTGTAACACTAGAAAACAAATGCAAAAAGAAAAAAAAAAACTCAAAAGAAATAGTTTCTCAGTCTAGGGATGCCTTCAATACTTTGCCTTCAAAGTTTAGATCCCACCAGCACATCAGTTCAGGCTTCCTGGCCTGAATTAGGTGAAAACCCCCGTTTAAAAGGGGGGTGGGGAGTTATAGTTACTGTGAAGGATATTTAAATGCTCTGATGATTACACTTGGTCCAACATTTCAAACACTGAGTGAGTTTTAGGAGTTCTATATATTCTGGATATCAGTCCCTTTTCAGATGTGTGACTTGCGAATATTTTCTCCTATTCTGTAGACCATCTTGTTACTCTATTGATAGCGGCTTTTTGATGCACAGAAGTTTCACATTTTAATGAAGTCCAGCTTTACTTTTTCTTTTGTGGCTTATGCCTTTAGTATCCTATCCAAGATATCATTGCCAAATCCAAAGTCATGAAGATTTTCTTCTGTGTTTTCTTCTAAGAGTTTCAGTTTTAGCTCTTACATGTAGGCCTTTGATCCATTTTAAGTTAGTTTTTGTGGGCAAAGGACTTGAATAGACATTTCTCCAAAGAGAGGCAAGTGGCCAAAAAGCATAAGAAAAGATGCTCAACATCACTAATGAAGGAAATGCAAATTTGAACAACAATGAGATACCGTTCACACCTATCAGGATGGCTATTAACAAAACAAAAAAGCAGATAATAACAAGTATGACAAGCCTGTGGAGAAATTAGAAACATGGTACCTAGCTGGTAGGCATGCAAAATGGTGCAGTCGCTATGGAGAACAGTATGGGGTCCCCTGAAAAAGTTAAAAATAGAATTGCCAGGGCACCTGGGTGGCTCAGTCATTAAGTGTCTGCCTTAGGCTCAGGTCATGATCCCAGGGTCCTGGGATCTAGCCCCATGTTGGACTCTTTCCTCCGTGGGGAGCCTGCTTCTCCCTCTCCTTCTGCCTCATCCCCCTGCTCATGCACATGTTCTCTTTCTCTCTCAAATAAATGAATAAAATCTTAAAAAATACAGAAGAATGAAACTGGACCATTTCCTTACACCACACACAAAAATAGACTCAAAATGGTTGAAAGACTTAAATGTGAGACAGGAGTCCATCAAAATCCTAAAGGAGAACACAGGCAGCAACCTCTTCGACCTCAGCCTCAGCAACTTCTTCCTAGAAACATTGCCAAAGGCAAGGGAAGCAAGGGCAAAAATGAACACTTGGGACTTCATCAAGATAAAAAGCTTTTGCAAAGCAAAAGAAACAGTCAACAAAACCAAAAGACAACCAACAGAATGGGAGAGGATATTTGCAAATGACATATCTGATAAAGGGCTAGTATCCAAAATCTATAAAGAACTCATCAAACTCAACACCCAAAGAACAAAGAATCCAATCAAGAAATGGGCAGAAGACATGAACAGACATTTTTCCAAAGAAGACATCCAATGGCCAACAGACACGTGAAAAAGTGCTCAACATCGCTCGGCATCAGGGAAATCCAAATCAAAACCTCAATGAGATACCACCTCACACCGGTCAGAATAGCTAAAATTAACAAGTCAGGAAACGACAGATGTTGGCGGGGATGCGGAGAAAGGGGAACCCTCCTACACTGTTGGTGGAAATGCAGGCTGGTGCAGGCACTCTGGAAAACTGTATGGAGGTTCCTCAAAAAGTTGAAAATAGAGCTACCATATGATCCAGCAATTGCACTGCTGGGTATTTATCCCAAAGATACAAATGTAGGGACCCGAAGGGGTATGTGCACCCCAATGTTTATAGCAGCAATGTCCACAATAGCCAAACTGTGGAAAGAGCCAAGATGTCCATCGACAGATGAATAGATAAAGAAGATGTGGTATATATATATGATGGAATATTACGCAGCCATCAAAAGGAATGAGATCTTGCCATTTGCAATGATGTGGATGGAACTGGAGGGTATTAAGCTGAGCGAAATAAGTCAAACAGAGAAAGACATGTATCATATGACCTCACTGATATGAGGAATTCTTAATCTCAGGAAACAAACTGAGGGTTGCTGGAGTGGGGGGTGGGGTGGGAGGGATGGGGTGACTGGTTGATAGACACTGGGGAGGGTATGTGCTCTGGTAAGCGTTGTGAATTGTGCAAGACTGTTGAATCTCAGATCTGTACCTCTGAAATAAATAATGCAATATATGTTAAGAAAAAAAAAGAAGAAGAAGAAGATAGCAGGAGGGGAAGAATGAAGGGGGGGATATCGGAGGGGGAGACGAACCATGAGAGATGATAGACTCTGAAAAACAAACTGAGGGTTCTGGAGTGGAGGGGGGAGGGAGGATGGTTTAGCCTGGTGGTGGGTATTAAAGAGGGCACGTTCTGCATGGAGCACTGGGTGTTACGCACAAACAATGAATCATGGAACACTACATGTAAAACTAATGATGTAATGTATGGTGATTAACATAACAATAAAAAATTTTTAAAAAATCTTAAAAAATATAAATCTAGACAAAAAACTTACACCCTTCACAAAAAAAATAACTGAAAATGGACTGTAAACCTAAATGTAAAATGCAAATCCATGAAACTCCTGGAAGATAACAAAGGAGAAAACTTAGATGATCTTGGATACAGTGATACTCTGAGATAGTAATAAATGAGTGTTTGTATCACAGGGTATGCATGGTCAAAATTTTTCACTGATATTTTGGATATTTTGGATGATCAGAAAATTTGGAGAATTGAGGAACTTAACAATAAAAGCTCAATTATAAGTAAGCAAAGAGTGTAGCAAAAGCAGAAATAAAGCAGTTCTGTCAGGAAAGAATCCTGCATTTGAACCTTTAGACATGGATTGATGTGTACTTTTTGGGCTTGTGGAGCAAGACAGGAAGGTATTATAAAGAAGAGAATAAAGTTTTATTTTTTTATTTTTTTAAGATTATTTATTTTAGAGAGAGAGAGAGTAGGGGGAAGGGGCAGAGAGAGAGAGAGACTCTCAAGCAGACTCCGTGCTGAGAGCAGAGCCCAACATGGGACATCATCTCATAACCCCGAGATCACCACCTGAGTGAAAACCAAGAGTCAGATGCTCAACCGACTGTGCCACCCAGGTGCCTTGAGAATAACATTTTAAGACATCAACAGAGGGGTGAGGGAATTTATCAACCTTGGTGAATCTCAAATATTCTGAAATTACTTGAAAGTGCAAAATGCCCTTCAGGGAATGATAAAATGTGGTTGAGCAAAGGAAGGCAAGGACTAATAATGAAAGTTTTTTCATGCTCTACTCGTCTCACACACAAAGGGGAGCCTTTGAAGATTGTGAGGCTGGGAATGACACTATTTGCTTTAAAAAAAATAATTAGCCCCCAAATGATCTCCAAAATAATGTATGGTGGTTAGTCGAAAACCAGATAACAGTTCCAATGAGAAATGATTAGGACCCAAAGCTTGTTAGTGACTTATTAGTATCTGGGGTGTAAGTTCATATCTATTAAAAATCTTCATTCTTACCTTTGTTTACTTTTTAGGTATTTCTCACATATTTTAAGTATATTAATAGTAATAGGCTTTATTATTAATTAAAATGCACAATATATCCTTCTAAAAAGTGTACTTTGAAGCAAGGAGCTTTCTATAGTACTTATTCTATAGATAAGAATTCTTAACCTGGGGTCTGAGTATCCCTGGGAGCTAATGGGTGGGCACCAGGGCGTCTGTATTATCCCTGTGATTGTATGAAAATGTGTTTCAGTGTGTGTATGCACCCACATGATATTTTCCTGGGCAAAGCATCTATAGCCTCCATCTAACTCTCAAAGGTGTCCTCCAACATTGATAAAAAGTTTGGAGAATTTTATCACCCTCTTACAAACTGAGGAAAAAGGTCTAGAGTTAGGCTAGAAGTGGGAATGCTGGGCACTGGTCTGTGATTTCAAAAGAGTTCATAATGTTCTCATCCTTAGGGGACTTTAAGCAAATAACCCCACACATGTACTAGTTTACAAAATCCAAAATTAGCAAGGCACTTGTTGTTAAGACACAAGGTTCTCAGCCTGCTATCCAGATTTCTTTTTTTTTTTTTTAAGATTTATTTATTCATCTGAGAGAGAGAGAGGGAGGGAGTGGAGGGGCAGAGGGAGAAAGAGAATCCTCAGGCAGACTCTCCACTGAGCACAGAGCCCAATGGGGTGCTCAATCCCAGGACCTTGAGATCATGACCCCAGCCTAAATCAAGAGTCGGCCGCTTAACCCACTGAGCCACCCAGGTGCTCCTGCTATCCAGATTTCTGTGTTAGCTTTGCATAAAGGGACTAAATCTGATGGCCTTGCCCAGACTCATGTGCTTTTTTTGTTTTTGTAGTATGGACAAGCATCAAAAGGATTGCCAGAGAGGTGGGTTAGGAAGAGGGTAAAGGGTACTGGCTTCTTGTAAACAAACAAACAAACAAACAAACATCTGGATGTAGATGAAAGTTTTCTTTTTATTATTTTATACACAAAAACAGGTAGCAGGTTTATGGTTTGCAGATAAAATACAACAGAAGTTTAGGGAACCTCAACAGATAATGCTTACTTGTTTGGGTTTGTTTTTTTGTTTTTATTTTTGTTTTTCTACCAGGGAGTGTGAAATAAAGAAAGCATTATTACAGTTGTTCTGATAGTGAAATGTCCCCTAGGATTGCCAGTGTAAAATATCATTTCTATCAAGAATAATCCTTTTTCTGGAATGAAGGGTATGGATGGGAGAGGTAGACCCATAGTTTCTTAGAGCAAAGTTTCAATGGGTGGTTTTGTTTGTTTTTTAAGACACAAGTATTGCCTTTCACTATAGCGTAGGTAATTCAGTGGTCAAAGGCAATATTTGTGAAATACGCACATTAGCAAATAATGTCAAACCTTGGAACTGGCATCACAGTCACAGATCCAGGTGATGGAACTCTGACATATGGCTTCTTGTTATTTATAACATTCCTGAAAAGGTGGCTGTTTCATCCACATGAGCCTTGACTTATTATAGTGTCCAAGTTTCATGGAAGGAGCCTGCTAACATTACCCGATAGCTCTTGTAAGCAATGCTTAAATCAACGGATCTTTTGTAGTTCTCTTTAATGGAGTCTGGATGATGAATTTACATCTATATATCAGAAACATTGTCTTCTGCCCTACATTACTAATGTCAGAAAATTGCCTCTATATAATTCATCAAAGTATTTCTATAGACCCACTCTTTTATTATCTTTTCTCTTGCAAACTGTATAATTCCCCTTCATTCCACGTCAGGGAAGACCTTTAATCTTGCCTGGCTGCATTCTGTGGGTCTTTTACATTAAAGAGCTTGAGAAGGTGCCACGGTAGGTAGTAAAAATGGGAGCGAGCAGTGATGGGGACAGTCTCATGGCAGTGACTTAAAAAAAATAGCTAGATAGAAAACATTCTCCAATTGATCACAGCCTTTAAAAATGGTTTTAAATGCCTGGTGGACAAAAATTATATGACCCATGTTTACACATCTCTTTACTTTTTTCCTTTAGAATTTCCACCCCATCATATTAATTTGTCCTCCTGGCCCACTCCCAATACACACACTTTAATTCTTTGTCCTCTTTAATAACAGAGACTAGAAAGAGTGAAAGTCTGACAATGTAGTCAGAGCATTTCCATCCTAGTGTTATAATGGAACTCTTGGAAATGACAGACAAGCTTATATGATTCATAATCCCAAACCTTTGATGTCTCAATGCTTATTCCATTCTTCTCTTAGAGTTTGTTCCAGTCGTCTATGGTGGGAAAGTAGAACTGAAGCAGACCCTCTCAAGGGCAGACATACTAATGACAAGTGTATTAGGAACAATGACAATACATTGAAAGGATAAAATCAATGATATTTTTAGATGAAATAAAAACACATAGATTTTAAATGTGAGTTTAAAACCCTGACAAAGATCCCAAAGGATGGGTTAGATACACCATGGGAAGTCTTCTTCCTCGAGCTGGCGGATGCACCATGCAAAGAACCAAAGTTCATTTGGGTTATTTGTGTTCTCAAACTGTGAAGGTTGGGCTCAACAGGAGTAAAGTTTTTTCTGAAAGTTGTTCAGAAAATTTGCCTTTAGCTGTGAAAAGTAATGAAATAAACTGTCCAAAGAATAATTGAGAAAAATAGAGGGCTGTAACAGAACCTGATTTGTATTTATCTCTATTTCTCCAAGCACTAATCAACATACCTGATATACAGTAATTGTTCCATAAATGGCTTTGGGAGGGGGCTTGTACACATTATGGGTTTCTCTGAGTTTTTATTTCCTCATCTATAAGTGGGGTTAAGGACTGAGGCTGTGGAGTCATATAGTTGAGAGAGTACTAGAATACAAGCAGAGTGGGGAGAGGGTTTCCCAAGATTCTCTTCCTTGCATGGGCCTAAGTTAAAATTGGTCTTCAAAGATTTCTGCATGAGATTTAGAAAGTGGAAATGAGGTCAATGGGAGGTCAATGGGAGGAGCCCAGAGGTCATCATTGGATCCTTCATTATCCATGATCTGCCATATTAACCTCATAGGTTTGGGGCAGCAATCAGATACCTCCAGCTCCTCCCAGATTGGCTCCTTCAACTGCCTTATGTCCTAGACAGAGATTTTTTTTCCCCCCATGGGAAAAGGAAAGAGTTCTTCATGCAGTCCATCTGCATCATCAGGTGTAGATGCAGTGATCAACAGAAATGGGATCCAGTTTGCCTTCATGGGTTCTAGTTTGTTCTCTCAGGTTCCATATTGCTCATGCTTTGCACCCAGTTTTCCTCCCTATCTTCCATCTTCTCTCCTGATGACATTCAGTGACTAGAAGACCACCACCAGATGGTCCTGGTGGTCTTCGTTAAACTCCTTTACCACCCTATCTTTATGGTTTCTGATTAGTGACTTTTGTCTCATCCTCCAACTATCTACATTCAGAACTTTACTTTCCCAGCTTCTTCCACAATTGTATAAATTCTAATCTCTATAAAACACCCCATTCTTCAAATGACTCATTATAATTTAATCCCCCTTGTACACCTTCACTGATATAGTTATTAGTACCAGAAGAGGTTGCATATAGGCTTTCCAAATTGGTTCTGGTACATCTGGAATTGGTTTTCTGATTTGATTCATTTTAAAGGACTCAATGACCCTTCTAGTGGTAGAAGAACACTGATTGTTCATGCCATAGAGTAGCAAATTTCTTAAGTTATCACCTATGTACACTTAAAATCAAGTAGCTATGGAAAACACAACTTGGGGTAATCAAGTAGCTGCTACCATAGTACATTTCTTTTAAAATAAGAAGACTGAGGGTTTAGTTGACTACTTCTAAGTGCAGTAGAGAACTTGAGGATCCACAGAGCCTAGATTTATGAAGACAATCCTGACTTCTCTTTCTGTGGGTTGCTGAATTACATTTCAAATGCAATTCACACCCATCCAAAGTCTCTTATGTCTCTTATGTCTCATTAGGGCATTGAGGAAATGAGATGGAGTGAAACTCTGACAATTAGGATGCAGTCATAGGAAGAGATTCCTGATGAAAATGGGGTCTTTGACACTCTAGAGTCTGAAAAACTTCCTTTCCAGTACAAACAACTTTTCATTCTCCAACTAAGGGATCATTCCCACCTTTCTTGAAGAACTCATAGTGGCCTCCTCTGTGGTAGATGTCTTATAGGGGACGATTGAACTCCTCAAAGTCTAACCCAATCACTCTCATTGTATCTAATCCAATAACCAGACAAGTTTTGGAAGACACTAAGGGAACAACAACAACAAAAAAAAAATTGCATGGTTTTCCAATTTATGCTGACATACCCTGGGATACATATATGGAAATGGATCCATAGGATGTTGGATAAAAATAAAAGGAAAATAATGTTAGGTTGAATCAAATGTGTAGATGCGGTTGCACTAAACAGAGGGACTGTGAGTGGCTTAATATTTTGCTTCCTTGGTTGGTGGAAATATGGAACCATCAGCAGCACTGAATGAAGCTGAAATACCAGTAGGTTTTTTGTTGTTCTTGTCTTTTTTTTTTTTTTTTTTTTAAGGTGAGACCTGATTACTCACTCCCTAACCCTGGCCTCCAATAGAGGCCAGGGAACACTTCCTTTGTCATAACTTTGAGAATACACTTGTAAGCAGAGTACCAGTAGCCTTAAGAACTCTGTGGTGGCTATTTCCTGCAGGCCAGATGTAAGAGTGGCAAATGTGGCCACCAAACTGGGTTCCCTGAATTCAACATAAATGATGGAGACTTGAGGTTAGAGGAAACGGGTAGAAGCACTTCATCACCAGGGGCAGGCTGTGTGCGCTAACCACAGGGAGAGCAGAGCTATAGCACTAATCAGAAGGTGTTGATACACAGAGATCTTTGGTATTGCCTAAATGATTCTGGTGTTCTTCTAAATTAAAGAGATGTGCATCCTACTAATATTTTAGGTATGAGTGGAAAATCCTTCTGTTGGTGAAAAGATATATGAAGGAATCACCACATTGAGGAGACATGGGCCTTCAACAAATTCCCAGATTTGAGTCAGTTCACAGTCCCAGAACAAACTTGCATAAGGCAGGAGGAGGGGAGTTAAGTCCACTTTAAGAATGACTTTACTGCTCTACCAAAAACTTATACCATAATTGTTCCTCCTAGCCTTCTCCAGAGGGATCTGCAACTATTTATCAGGGTGACATGCACTGAGAAAGAAGAAATGACCTAATTTTCCAGAGATAACTAGTCACTGACTCTGAAGCAACATTAATTACTGAAACCTAAGACACCACTGTGGTCTACCAGTCAGTATGGGAGCTTATTACAATCAGGTGATCAATGGAGTTTTGGCTTGTGTCCATCTCACAGTGGGCTCAGTAGGTGCCCGGATCCACTCTGTGGTTATTTTCCCAGATTCAGAATGAATAGTTGAAATTGACATCCTTAGTAATTGGCAAAATTCCTATATTGGGTCCCTGACCTGTGGAGTGAGGATTGTTATGATAGAAAGGGACAGGGAGGCAGTAGAGTTGCCTTTAGCTACCAAAGTAATAAAGTTAAATAAACAACCCCAGTTCTGGAGTGATTGCAGAGATTACGAACCTGATGAAGGACTTGAGATATGCAAGACTGTGATTCTTACCTCACCCTCTTCAACTCACCTATTTGATTTGTGCAGAAGACAATACTCTTCACTGTCCCACTTCAGGTCCCTATCAAGTTTCTGGTTCTTTGTCCTAATCTAATTATCAGGGATCTTGACCATTTCTGCATTCCAGAGGGCATTATCTTGCCATATTTCACTGTATCATGCTGATTAGAGCTGTGAGTGGGAAGTCACAACTATCCAAACTTGGTAAGGCATATGAATGCCAAAAGAGTGGGTATAAATGCTACAAGAATTCAAGTGTCTACCAGATCACTGAACTTCTTAGGGTTCCACTTGTTGACATTTGTTGAACTATCCCTTTCAAGGTAAAAAAAAAAAGAGTATGCATCTGGCTACTAATATATGAGAAACAGTACCTAGTAGACCTCTTCTATGTCCATCTCCAATATACATCTCATTTAGGTGTGCCATTCGAACCTAGTTACCAAGTGACACCAAGGTTCTGAGTAGGGCCCAAAAGAAGAGATAGTCTGCAACCGATCCAGGCTGTCATTCAAGCTTTTCTTACTAAGATCAAATGACCAAGAAGATCTGATGGAAATTATGGGCCTCTGGTAGTTAGGGTTACTATATGGAGTCTTTGGCAGGTATCTATGGGTGAATACCAATGCAGACCTTTTAGATTTCAAAGTATAACTATATAACTCTCTGCAGATAAATATTCTCCATTTGAGAAATGGCTTCTGGCTTAGAGAAGACTAAATGCTTGACCATGGACTGCTAAGCCACTATGCAACAGATACTGCTCATCATGAGCTGGAGGTTTTCTGACTTACAAGTTATAAAGATTAGCTTTTAAAGCAGCATTCTATCAAGCAAAAGTAATATTTATGAGAACAGACATTCACAACTCCTATTCCTACTACATTGCCTTCTCTTTCTCAACTCATGGAAATGATCTTAAGTGAAGGCACCTATGTGCAGCTGACTAAAAAAAAAAAAAAAGTCATTTATATCTAGTTCTTTTACAATATGCTAGCTTCACCTGAAGACTGACAGCCTGTATGATATTACACTTTCAGTGTAGGGTGGCTCTGAAGGATAGTGATACAGGAAAATCTTCCTAGTGAGTAGAACTTCAAATAATACCCCTTATTTATTTAGTGTAGGAGGAGAAATTGTGATGGGTCATGACTAAGAGTTGGTCTTAGAGTCCTAGAAAGAATAAATCTGGAGAATTCGTTTTAAGGAAGCCTGGGGAAAAGTTTGCAGACAGACTTCTTTGGGTGCAAAGTGAAGATCTTTTGCTTCCTGTGACTGTTCACCAAAAGGAAAGCTCAGCAGAAGAGTATCTTCATAATCAGATTGACAAGACGATTATTTCTATGGATGATTATTTCTGTGGATGTCTTTCATTCTTTTTATACAGTCACTCTTGCCTTGCTTAATGGGCTACTGGAGGACTTAACCAGGGTAGCAGGAATAGAAATTATCCATGGGCTCAGCGACAAGGACTTCCAATCCCCAAGGATGACCTGCTATCACAACTGCTGAATGTTCTACCTGCTAACAGCAGGTAGAGACCATGAGCTCCTCATGTAGCACCGTCCCCCAGGGGATCATCCAGCAGCCTGGTAACAGGTTGATCATATTGAACCTCTTCCATCATGAAAGGGAAAGTACTTTGTTCTTACTGGAGTACACACATATTTTAGATGTGGATTGACCTTTCCTGTCCACAATGCCTCTGCCCAAACTAACATCTACAGACTTACACAATGACCTGTGAAACGTCACAGTATACCCCAAAGTGTTAGCATTCACCTTATAGCAAGTAAAGTTAGCAATGGACTTATGCTCATGAAACTCATTAGCCTTACCATGTTACTCAGTTTCTCATCATGCTGAAGCAGCTAGCCCAACAGAATGGTGAAATCACCATTTGATGCCGGCTGGATGGCCTCATCTTGCAGGGTTGGGATAATGTTCTCCATAATGTACTCTATGCTCTATATCAATTGTGAACATATGCTGCTATTTCTTCCATAGCAAAGACTCAAGGGTTTGGGAGTCAAGGGATGAATCTGAGAGCTTCTCTTCTAGCTCTTACTGCCAATGAAACATTAGTGAAACTTTTGTGTCTTTCTCCTATAACTTTAAAGTATTGATATAGAGGTCTTAGTTTCCAAGGAAGGAATGTTTTTGCCAGAGTTTACAGGATAGATTTCATTAAAATGGAAGGTGAGACATCTCCCTGACCACTTCGTGTTCCTTATACTAATGAACCAGCAGGGAATGGTTCAGATTATTGTATAAGCTGACATGATTCAACCAACTATCAAGGAGGAGTTGGGTTGTGACTATAGTGGGCATAGAGTGAATATGCCTGGGCTGTAGGAGGTCCCTAAGTTACCTCTTAGTATTCCTATGTCCTCTGATAAAATTTACTGGAAAACTAACAACTGGATACACGCAGGCCTGCTAATGGACCAGACAGGAATAAAGGCTAAGGTCACTCTACCAGACAAGGAAGCATAGCCACTCAATTTCTTGCTGAAAGCAAAGAGAATATGAACAAGATAGTGAAAGAAGGATAAAATATCTCTGCCTTGTCTTAATGCAACTATATTTGCACACGTATTAACTAATTTTATTTTCTGTTCAATCCTGATTTTATAGGTTATCAAATGGGGAGTGTGACCCCACATGAATAGGAATAAATATCACCCAAAGATGGATAAACTGAAATTTGGGCTTTGCATCCTTTCTTGGGAAAAGTTCAGTGGTAAAGGGGATGATTACATCATCTTAGGCAAAAGCGTGGTTTTGCTATTTTCTTTATTTGGAAGTTAAATATAATTAGAAGAGCATGTGAATGTCCAGTTGACAAAGGGTGAATGGTGCTGTTCTATACTGTGTAGACCTGGCTACACTGCAACTGTCTATCGCAGGATTCTCTTCATATATAGTTACAGGCTTGGTGGAACACAAGGGAAAATAGCACAAGAGTTGGGAGGCAGAGTGAAGCAACAGCCACTATGTTTGGAGTTGAGTGGAGGGCCAGCTACTGCTGCAGTTTGTACAGAGTGATCTCTCACTCACTTTATGGGTGGGGTAGCAGCTGGACCCACAGATAACTCCAAATGCAGCCACGGGTCTTTTCCTCCTGTTTCTCTGAGTCCTGGGCCATGGATATGTGTCCCTGTGTAAATGGGAAACTGTCTCTTCTGAAAGTCACCAGGTGTTGGAGTTTAATGCAGTGAGGAACAGATGTAGGTTCTGGTTTGTCCTTGTCTTTCTTCTTTGTGCATCAATCTTTCTTACCTGCCTGTCCAGTTTGTTGACCTCCAGAAAGGTCAGTCTCACCATCAGCCCTTGACACCAGCTCACCTTCTTAATTCTCAAGCTTAGTGATGTTTTTTCCTGATTCTCCAACTGATGCCTTATATATCTTTATTTTACTAGCTTCTTGCATAATTGTGTATGATCAAATAATCATTATAACTTCTTTTTTGATTAAATAAATTCTTATTTATATCATTTCAGCTTTCCTGATCAAAGCTGAATTGATACAAACTTTGAGTCTGAAACTTTTATTAAATGAGGTCCCAAGGCATCCAGCATCGTCATCCCATATGATTCACCTTTATTTTTTTTTAAAGATTTTATTTATTTATTTGACAGAGAGAGAGATAGCGAGAGCAGGAACAGAAGCAGGGGGAGTGGGAGAGGGAGAAGCAGGCTTCCCGTGGAGCAGGGAGCCCGATGTGGGACTCGATCCCAGGACCCTGAGACCATGACCTGAGCCGAAGGCAGACGCTTAACGACTGAGCCACCCAGGCGCCCATATGATTCACCTTCAGATTCCTTGAACAGGTATCATGATGACAGAGTGGGGACATGGTTCTTGGAGCCCCATTGTTACTGGGATTAGGCAGGGGTAGGAGTTAGTTGGCCTAGGGACAAAACCCACCACTTTTTGCTATTTTGCCCATGTTTGATTTTGCACAAACCCATTTACCTTTCTATGTTTATATTTCCCGCACTTTGTGCATTAAGAGGGGATTGAATTTTGAGAACTGTTGCAAGGGGAAAAAAGGGGGCTGGGGTCAAAACAGCATTCAACAAAAGATAACTGTCCCAAAATTATTACTACCCATTGCTTCAAATACAAATGATTTTAAATATTTCAACCACCAATATTACTAAAATGAGTACGATTCTCATTGGCAACCAAGAAGTATGCAAATAATTTAAACTCAGTAGAGAACTGCACACATTAGTACATTATATGCAATGAAATACACCAAGTCAAGTTCATCCTAGATTTGCAGCGAAACACAGATAAAATTCAGATAGAATTCTTTTGTCTTGCTGTTCCCCTTAGATGATTTAATTCACCTCCATGGCTTCAACTGCAGGTCAAATGCAAGTGACTCCAAAATCTATGTCCAGGTTCATGAGGATGCTCCACTGATGTTCCTGAGAGGTGAACCTCAGAGATGGAGGGCTGTGTTCACAGAGGAAGCCACATGGAACCACAGTTAGAAAACAAATCACTGCAGTGTGTGTTCATGCACACACATAAAGAATTGGTCAAAAGCATTTTTCATAGGATGTCCAACACAGTCCTGGCCTACAGTGCATGGATGTGAGATGTACTTAGCATAGTTTACAGTAGCAAGGTCCTTTTTTAATACATCACTACTTTTCAGTGCCTTGCTATAAGGGTATGCTATTGTCCATGATTTACCTATAGGAAAAAAAAATTTTTTTCTTGCAATGAATTACATAGTTTCGCTCATTCCATTCCCTGGCTTGTTTCTGGCTTGTTGCTCTGGTACAATGAATTGTGGATCACCACATCAAAACCTAATGATGTATTGTATGGTGATTAACATAACATAATAAAATAAAATTTAAAAAAAAGAAACATGAAGCAAGTATGTCATTTAAAAAACATCAACTGCAGGGGCGCCTGAGTGGCTCAGTCATTAAGCGTCTGCCTTCGGCTCAGGTCATGATCCCAGGGTCCTGGGATTGAGCCCTGCATCGGGCTCCCTGCTCGGCGGGAAGCCTGCTTCTCCCTCTCCCGCTACCCCTGCTTGTGTTCCCTCTCCCACTCTCCCTGCTTGTGTTCCTGCTCTGGCTGTGTCTCTCTCTGTCAAATAAATAAATAAAATCTTTTAAAAAAAATCAACTGCTAAGGATAAATGTGCTCTGAGCCCATGCACAAAATACTCGATAGTAAAAAAAAAAAAAAAAAAAGGAAATTAAAAAGGATAAGAGCTTTTCAATCAATTTGATAAAAAATTTAAGTTAATTAAAAGAAGACTCTATTTTTCCCTAGAAGGCGACACTGATCTTTATTATTAATGCATACCAGCGTTCCATAACTGTGCATAATGATGGCCTGTAACATCAGGAGCAGTTTTATCAGGAGCCTAATTTGTTATAAAATCTTCTCTAGTATTCTTAAAGTGTGGCCTCTGCCACTGCTTTCCTCCTACTTCTGGGTTAGTTCTGAACTCTGAGAGAATGTCTTCCTTTCTGCCTTCACCTGAGAATTAATTTACAGGATTGTTTTTAGCTTTAAAGTAGTTTTCCAACCTTCAAAAAAAAAAAATCACTTATAAGATTTTCACTTTGCCTTCGTTTTTTTGTGTGTTCTATAAATAGAAACTATTGTCAGAACATCACACGCAGGCAATCTTCTCTTCTGTAAGAACAGCCCTTAGCAGGGAGAGCAAAGAGAAAAGCGATTGAAAGATGTTACATTTTAATTCAAATATTAGAATTAGAGAAGATTAAAATATGCCCAAAATAAGTGTATCAAGTTTAGTTGAATCATTCATGCCTACATTTATTCACGTGACTAAATATTTATTAAGGTGCTTTGCCAGGCACTGTATTGGATACTAGGAAGATAAAGACGTTTAAAAGAGTTTCTACAACTGAGGGGATTATGGTATTTACTACTTCGTATTTGTTGTCCCAGATACAAGAATAAAAGGAAAATTAAGTCACAGTCCTTACTTTCAGGGAATTACAATTTTATACAAATGTACAAAGTAGGGATGCCTGAGTGGCTCAGTCGGTTAAGTGTCCGACTCTTGATTTCTGCTCAGGTCATGATCTCAGGGTCGTGAGGTAGAGTCCCATGTCGGGCTATGCGCTGAGCATGGAGTCTACTTGAGATTCTCTGCCTCTCCCTCTCCCCCTTCCCACCCCCATGTGCTCCCTCTCTCTCTCTCTGTCTCTCTCTCTAAAAATAAACAAATCAATAAAATATAAATAAATAAATAAATAACAAAGTAAAACTCAATATAGAACAATGTTCCAGCCCTTGTGTGTAAAATGTGTCAGATGTGAAAGTCCATAGGGCCAAAGGATTTGAAGGAGATAATCCTTAAGTTGGATCAAGAAGGATGGGCAGAAATCATGGCACATCAATACTATATAATATTCAACAGTTAGTTAAAGAATGTTTCGTTGTTGAGTAAGACAAAGAAAGTTGTAAAAAATATATATGGTATGATTCACTATTCATAAAAATAAAAATCAAAACCTAAAAAAAAAAAAAAGGATAGTCTGAATTTGGACAGATATTTAGAAAGGAAAGATGTGGCAGCCAGTAAATATTTCCAGAAGGCACAGGGTATTACATATTCAGGGACAAGGAAAAGACTGGGCTGTCCGCAATAAATGTGGGGTATGGAGGAATCATCCCAGTAGAAAAACATGGCAATGTGGGAGGAGATTGACATTCTATGTTATAATCTGTAAAGCAAGAGCAGTATCAATTGCAGTTATCTTCTCTTGCATAAGACATAACCCAGCACAGGTGTAACAGACTGGGAGTGCCTAAGGTCTAGACATCTATTGACCTTCTTTTTATTTTTTTTTTATTTTTTTTTATTTTATTTTTTTTTTAAAGATTTTATTTATTTATTTGTGAGAGAGAGAATGAGAGACAGAGAGCACGAGAGGGAGGAGGGTCAGAGGGAGAAGCAGACTCCCCGCTGAGCAGGGAGCCCGATGCGGGACTCGATCCCGGGACTCCAGGATCGTGACCTGAGCTGAAGGCAGTCGCTTAACCGACTGAGCCACCCAGGCGCCCTTGACCTTCTTTTTAAAGAAAATTCTGGAGAAAATGGCCAGCTACCAGAAGATACCAGTCCATGAGATAAAATGTACATAAGGTGCACCTATGGTCATATATTACAAGAAGTTATCCAGAGATTAAATACAAAGTATTTATGAAGTAAATACAAAGATGTACAGATATAATATTGAAAATTCCAGATAGGAAACTGATTTACATTCTACAACAAAAAGCAGAAGGGAGAGAAAAAAGATACAGAATTAGATCTAATATCAAGACAGAAGAAGGGATGGGGGAAGAGAGACAATAGAGAAAGCTGCCCAAACAAACCAGTTTAGATAAGTGGGAGAAAGAGGGGTAAAATGGAGACCAAATGAGAATCGAAGTGAAATTTGCCTGTGCTATCTCTTAGGTGAAATGGGCTCTCCTCAAGGCTGCTGGGAAGGAGCAGAGGAAAAGTGCAAAGCAGACCTCTCCCATTACAGTTCTCTTATCCATTTAATTCTGTGGAAGGAAGATCTAGTAAGAAAGGTAGAAATTAAATACCCTGAATCATCAGGTTTCCCAATACTGGCTCATTGGTAACATGGCCCGGGATTCTCAAACGTGGTGAGCTCTCAGTAGTTCTCATCTTAGGAAGAAGGTAAGAGAAGTAGAAGGAGTTGAATTTTAAGGATCATTTAGCCAACAAATACATTCTTAAGGTCAATAATAGAGTGACATTGCACTTTGCCTGTGGGTTAGTTCCTAAATTAAGTGTCTAAGGTGAAAACTACGTGTGCTCAAAGTGAGTCTTTGAAAGGCTTAGAGTACAGACTAAGACGTTCTAGAAAAGAAACTGTAAAACACAATGATTCGATCAAGCCACAGTCCAGGTGCGGGGCACAGGCAGGACAGGAGAGCCTGGCAGCTGGGCTGCAAGAGATCACTCAGGGACCCACGTTCTTTTCCTCTCATGATTCCTGTGTATGATCAAGACAGGATCAGAGGAAGTGGAAGAAAATCAATTTCTTTTTAAAGAAGCTATATGCAATTTGGTCCCATCACTTCTACTTACATGTCACTGATGAGAAATTAGACTCCTGGCCACACTGAGCTGCAAGGGATGAAGGTAAATATAGCCTCTAGCTGACTGGTCATGGCCACCCTAAGGAGAAAGTGGACAAATTAGAGAGAAAGCTCAGGAAATGAATTTTGAGAGAAAACCAAGATTTTTCCTTAGTCTGCCTTTCAGAGCTAATCAAACCATGCACTCCCCCTCTTGACAGATATTTACCTCCACTCAAAGGGAAAACCTCAGCATCTCATTCACTAAGTGTAACCAGTTCAAAGCCCCAGGCCTGTGGATGATATGGATTTCCCTTCATCAAGCCCAGCTATGGTTCCTTGCAGTTCAGTAATCTATAAACTAATAGACAAGTTATCTGTCCTTCACTCCAATCCAGTATATCATGGTGAAGAAGAATTTAAGGCATCCCTTAATCCCCAGAGCTCAATTTCATTCCATTTTGCCTGCACACAGGCTCATTCTTGCTCAAGCTTTCTCTCTTAAAAGATTTTTCCTAGAAGCAGCAAGGAACATCCAAAACACAAAATCATTCTGAGTTGTTCTAACTAGTTTCCTTGGAGCACAGTCTTGAAAAAAAACTAAAGATTTCACTAGCTTCCCAAGCTGTTATATGTTTTTTTCCACTCAACATTAAATCATTAAGAAAATACCAAGCATGGCATGATATATTCAAAGTGCTGAAAGGAAAAAGCTTACAACCAAGAATATGCTACCCAGCAAGGTTTTCATTCAGAACTGAAGGGAAGATAAAGAGTTTCCCAGACAAGCAGAAGCCAAATGTCCATCAGCACTAAATCAACTTTATAGGAAATATTAAAGGGACTTCTTTCAGTGGAAAAGATAAGCTATAACTAGAAACAAGAAAACACAAGAAATAAAAATTCTCTTTGGTAAAGACAAACATCTAGAAAAGGTGGTGAATCAACTAGTTAAAAAGCTAGTATAAGGTTTAAAAAAACAAAAGTAGTAAAATGAATATATCTACTATAATGAGTTAAGGGATACACAAAATAAGAAGATGCAAAATATGTCGTCAAAAACACAAAATGTGGCAGCGGTAAAGGTAAATGTGTAGAGCTTTTAAAATGTGTTCAAACTTTAACCAACAACTTAAAGTAGACTGTTATGTACATAGGATGTTATATATGAACCTCACGGTAACTACAAACAAAAATCCTGTAACAGATACACAAAAAATTAAGAGAAAGGATTCTAACATAACACTAAAGGGGGTCATCAGATCACAAGGAAAGAGTGCAGAAGAAGAAAGGAACACAGAAGAACAACAAAACCCACCAGAAAGCAGTTAACAAAATGGAAATAAATACATACCTTTCAGTCATTACTTTAAATGTAAATGGATTAATGCTCCAATCAAAACACGTGGTGGCTGAATGGATAAAAAAACAAGACCCATTTATATGCTGCCTTCAAGAGACTCACTTTATTTATTTTTTAAAAGAGATTTTATTTATTTATTTGAGAGAAACAGAGAGAGCATGAGCTGGGTGAAGGGCAGGGGGAGAAGCAGGCTCTCCATTGAGCAGGGAGCCCGATGTGGGGCTCAGTTCTGTGGGATCATGACTTGGGCAGAAGGCGGACACCTAACCAACTGAGCCACTCAGGCGTCCCAACTCACTTTAGATCTAAATGCATCCACAGACTGAAAGTGAAGGGATGGAAAAGATATTCCATGGAAATGGAAATGAAAAGAAACCTGGAGTAGCAATAGTTGTATCAGGCAAAACAGACTTTTTTTTTTTTAACTGAATATTTTTTTAATTAACATATAATGTATTATTTGTTTCGGGGGTACAGGTCTGTGATTCACCAGTCTTACACAACACACAGTGCTCATCACAACACGTACCCTCCCCAGTGTCCATCACCCAGGCACCTCATCCCCCCCCCCCCCCCCCCAACCCCCAATTTGTTTCCTAAGATTAAGAGTTTTTTATGGTTTATCTCCCTCTCTGGTCTCATCTTGTTTCATTTTTTCCTCTCTTCCCCTATGATCCTCTGTCTTGAGGAATTTAAGATAAAATAATAAGACAAAATAGACTTTAAAAACAAAGAGTGTAACAAGAGACAAAAAAGGGCATTACATAATGATAAAGGTATAATCTAACAAGGAGATATAACACTTGTAAATAGGTATGTACCCAACATAGGAGCACCTAAATATATAAAGCAAATATTAACAGGCACAAGAGGAAAAATTGACAGTAATACAATAATAAGGGACTTTTACACCTCTCTGACATCAGTGAATAGTTCATCCAGATAGAAAAATAATAAAAAAATTGACCTTGAACAACACATTAGTCCAAAAGGACTTAATAGATATGTACAGAACATTTCATCCAAAAGAGCAGAATATACATTCTTCTCAAGCACATCCAGAACATTCTTCAGGTTAGATTACATGTTAGGCCACACAACAAATCTCAAATTTAAGAAGATTGAAATCATATCAAGTACCTTTTCTGACCACAACAATATGAAACTAGAAATCAATTACAAGAAGAAAATTGAAAAAAAAAACAAAAACAAAACACAAATGTGGCCCCTAAACAATATGTTGCTAAAAAATGAAGGTGTCAGTGAAGAAATCAAAGAGGACACAAATATATATATTGGGAATATATACTGGGGGTGGAGGGTTTTGACAAATTGGCTCATGTGATTATTATGGAGGCTAGGAAGTCCCATGATTTACCATTTGAACCTGGAAACTCAGGGGAAATAGTGGTTTAATTCTAGTCCTGGTCTAAAGACCTGCAAACCAGGGGAGTCAATAATGTCCATTCCAGTCCAAGGACAGGAGAAGACTGATGTCCTAGCACAAGCCAACAGACTGGGGAAAAAATGCAGATTTCTCCTCCCTCTTCCTTTTTTTTCTATTCAGGCCCTCAACAGATCTGATGATGCACACCCACATTGGAGAGGGCAATCTACCTTACTGAGTCCACCAACTCAGATGTTATTCTTATCTGGAAGCACCTGCACAAAACACACCCAGAAATAATCTTTGTCATGGGCACTCTACACAGCAGGGGAATTAACATATAAAATTAACCACCACAAGAACGATTCCCTTTTTCCAAGTGTCAACTCTTGCCCATTATCTGTCTCTTTTACTCACTTCCCAGTACCTTTAGGAAGTTGCTTTTTATATTTTATCCAGAGTTTTTGGTTGTTCTCTCTTAGAGGTTTAGTCCAACAGGATCTAATTTATATTACTAGAAGCAATTCCCACCAACTCAACTCCATTGCTTGCATATAAGATTATGACTGCATTGCTTATTTTCACATTCAAGACTGCATAATCTGGCTTTAACCTTTGTCTTCCATTTCACCTTCATATGGATTACCTTCCCTTCCTTACACATTGAATCTTATGCATTCATTAAACAAGAGACTTTTGAGAACTTCTCATGTATCAGGCAGCTGGAGACAAAGCCAGTATTACTCTTGCATTCTTGAAGCAGACAGCATAGAAGTCTTTCAAATGTGCTTGGTCATTGCTGCTTGGAGTCTTTGCTGATGCGTGGTTACTTCCTCTATATTTTAATTCCTGCAAATATTCTCTTTTACCCTTTTACATATCAAATCCTGCTCATCCCCAAATTCTGTTTCATCATACCCTTTGTTAACTTTATTTATTGCATCCTTTTCTCTTCTTGAATGAAATAAAGAAATATTGTCAGGAATTCAATGCCCTTTCTTTGTGTTACCATGTCCAGTCCACTGCTGGTGTATGGATATGCTCAGTAAATAAATTAATGCTATTAACTTCTTTAGTCTTGATTTGTAACTCATCACAATATTGAATATATAAAAGATTGTTGCTAATGAAGCAAAGGGTTATGTTGAAGGCTGCAGGTTTTTATTGAAAAATGAAAACGGGATTTTATAATATCTTTCAAAGCCTTTTGGTATTTTTATGCATTGAGAATAATTTACCTGCATACTTTTCATGCTAATCTGAATTATAGGCATATGGAGGAGAAAATCATTAGAATTCCATGTTGATGTTTCACTGTTAATTAATTTGTTTGGTTCCCTTGGTCATGATAATGTCTGAAATGCTTTTGCAGTAACTTTTATGTTCTTTCAACCCAGGAATAAACCAAGAGAATCTGAAGGTCATAGGAACACATTATCTTTATTTTGCCTATTTGCATTCATCAATTTATTTTTCCTCCCATCTGCCAGCCAAGAATGGCCTCAGCAGTTAGTGGTGCAATGGGAGCTATTCATGTCAAATAGACTGGTTCAAGTCCAACAGAGGTCCAGAGAATAGTTTTTGATACTTGAAACCATAAGTCTTTACTTAGAATTTATTGCATATGCATTAGTGCCTTTCTCTTAAAAAAAAAAAAAAAAGAGAAGCACATATGTGCATGTTCAGATAAAAGCTAGATCATTGTTATCCATCCTATGGGAATCTATCTCTTGAACCACAAATCAAAATGCTGACAAAGGTTTCCGTGCCACTGCTGAGTGTAAAAGGATGTACGTGAAGTATAGGTTACATAATGAAATGCCAGAATTTCAGAATAATATGGTGACTAGTAGAGCTGAGTAATAACTAGAATCAGAACTGCCCTGAACAACCCAAGGCATACGACCCTCATAGGTTTTCGTTTCAATGCAGAAATGGTGACCTTTATCATGTCTATGAAGATTCTGAGTTTCTCAAGACAAAGTCTGTATCTTATTTTGGATCCATCATTGTCCATTGTGCAGTCCCGGGAGCACACAGGCGGGCTGACATTCAGCAGTGTGCTCCAGTATGGCCAAAATAATGGTTTAGTTACCATCTGTTCTGACTGTCAGTGCCCGAACCATATCAGTTGTTAAATATGTTTATAATATTCTCTCTCTCTCTCCTTAAAAAGGTGTTTTATTTTATTTTATTTATTTTATTTTATTTATTTATTTGAGAGAGAGAATGAGATAGAGAGAGCATGAGAGGGGGGAGGGTCAGAGGGAGAAGCAGACTCCCTGCTGAGCAGGGAGCCTGATGCGGGACTCGATCCCGGGACTCCAGGATCATGACCTGAGCCGAAGGCAGTCGCTTAACCAACTGAGCCACCCAGGCGCTCAAAAGGTGTTTTATTTTAGACCACTGCTTTTCCCTAGAGGGAATGGAATACACTGCGGAAGGGAGATAAGACCATATATTTTTGCATATCAACATAATATGTTTCTTTTACATTTTGTCAGGAGACATGTATACACGTGTATGTTAAGTCCAAGTTAATGTCCAAGTCATTGGATGCTAGATTGCATCCTGCCATGTGGATGGGACAGAGTGGTGCATTAAGAGCAATGAACACGGGTGCCTGGGTGGCTCAATTGGTTAAGCGACTGCCTTCGGCTCAGGTCATGATCCTGGAGTCCCGGGATCGAGTCCCATATCAGGCTCCTTGCTCAGCAGGGGGTCTGCTTCTCCCTCTGACCCTCCCCCCTCTCATGTGCTCTCTCTCTCTCATTCTCTCTCTCAAATAAATAAATAAAATCTTTAAAAAAAAAAAAGAGCAATGAACAGGAAGAGGAAATGGAACTTGAAGCAAGCAGTGGCTGCTTTCAAGGGACAATGTAGATGCCATAATAGTAACAATCAGATAGGAGAGGAGGGGAAGAAGACAAGTAGACATAAGCTTGAGAATCAGACAGAGCAGAATGGGAGTCTCAGTTCACCAGTTTACAAACGCCCTCTGTTCTGTGCCCACAGGGCTGCCTCACAGTTTTACTACATTGTTTTTTTTTGTAAATAGACTTTCCTACTTTTAAAGAGGACCGGAGGATATCAAATGGTTCCTATACTTGTCAAGCCCTCAACTCGTCCCCTCCTCAACTCAATTCTATGATTTACAGACAAAATAGAAGTCACTGGATGAGACCTTCCTCAAAACCCAAAAGTCTGGGGCACCTGGGTGGCTCAGTCAGTTGGGCATCCACCTTCAGCTCAGGTCATGATCCCAGGGTGCTGGGATCCAGACTAGCTTCGAGCTCCCTGCTCAGTGGGGAGTCTGCTTGTCCTTCTCTCTCTGACCATCCCCCTTGCTCATGCTCTCACTCACTCACTCACTCTTTCTCTCAAATGAATAAATAAACAAAAATCTTAAAAAAAACAAAAAACACAAATATTCCTGTCACCAGTCTCTCCTCCATCTTCCTACTGTGATGGGAAAGGTGTGTCTTCTCCTACTGGGGGCCACTCTTCCCACATGGGCTCCACTTCCTGTCCTCTCCTGTCTCCTCAGGAATCTTTTCTGGAAATGTTGGTGTGATCCTCTTTTATACTTTAATACTGACCATGGTTCTAAACGACATTGATAAGGTGATGATTCCTATATTTTGATCTTCTACTGCATCTCTGGGGTCTAGACTCCTATCAAATGTTTGACTTAATACCTCAGCTTTGATGCCTCACAGACATTTAAAACTTAATGTAACCAAATACTTGATTTTTCTTTTTTTTTTTTTTAAGATTTATTTGTTTGAGACAGAGAGAAAGTACATGCGGGGGTGGTGGGGTGTGGCGGCAGAGGAAGAGGGAGAGAGAATCTAAAGCTGACTCTGCCCTGAGTGCAGATCCCAACAGGAAGCTCGATCCCAGACCCTGAGATCATAACCTGAGCTAAAACCAAGAGTCCGAAGCTTAACCGACTGAGCCACCCAGGTGCCCCCTTGATTTCTTTATTTTTGTACTCTTTCTGGTTTCCCCATATTAGTAATTTATAGAGCTTTTGCTCAGGCAAATACTTAGGGTCATTTGTGATCCTGAATTTTCTCACAGTCACATTTTTAAAAAGTAGGGTGGTTATGTTAACTAGAATTTAGATAAAAATTTGAAAAAATCAAAATAAAAAAATAAAAAGTAGGGAGGTTACCATACCCCAAGCACACTTAATATTGTTTTATTTTCTCTACATTGGCAAGTGGAGGCTACAGCAGCTTTTGCTGGAAAAAAGAAAAAGTAAAAAGGATATATGAATTTGGCAAAAATATTGTGAAACAATACCCAAAATTATTTAAAGGTTTTGAATTATATAAGCCATGCAGCAGTAAGTGAAAAGAAAATTATGATTGCTTGTATACTACAACATAATAAATCAAATGGTAAAAGAACATGCATCTTATAGTCCTCTTTCCCCATGAGAATTAACCCCCTTCTTAATTTGTTTTTTTTTTTATCATTCCTGTGAATTCCTCTGAGCTTTTATTACAAACTAATGGATTAATTAATAATATAAAGAGATTTTTACATGGTGTAAAATGGTTTATAAATGATATTATATACACTCTTGGGTGATTTGCTTTTTTTTCTTTTCAGTATTTCATTTCTGAGATGCAATCATTTTACTACCTGTGACTCTAGTTCATTTCCATGGATGAGAGGATTCTATTCTGTGAACATACCACAGCTCTTCCCATTCTTCTGCTGATGGGTGTGATACTATTTTTAAGTTTGTGATTTTATAAGCAATACTGCTCTGAACATCCTTTTTCATGTCTTCTAGTATATATGTGTAAGAGTTTCTCCATGACACATACTAAGGAATGAAATTGCTAGGTGATAAAATATAGGTATCTTTAACTTAACCGGATATTGTTAAATCTTTTTTCAAATAGTTTAAGTCAAAAATATCACTAGAAATTGTCAAGAGTTCCTTTGTTCACATCCTTGCCAACACTTGGAATTGTCAGACTTCTTAATGTTCTCCAATCTGATGGGAGTAAAAATGTATCTCATTAAATTTTTATTTTATTTTACTTTATTAATATGATTGAGAATATTTGATGTATTTTTTTGCCCATTCATGTTTCTTCTCTGTAAATTACTTGTTCAAATCTTCTGTTCAATTTTACATAATTTTTTTGCTTTCTTCCTTAGAATACTATTTTTCCCAAAGATTATTCCAAAAGAAAATAGTTGAAAAGATGCCTCTCCCATGAATAAAAAAGAATATATGTGAACTTGGTCTTGGCCACTAGATACTTTTTATTCTCCGAAAAGATAAAACAAAAAGACTCAGGTAAAGTTTATCAGTGGACCACAATAGTACTTGGAATCTCATTAAGTTACAAGTAGGGCATTGAGAAGGCTTTCTTTCCTGGCAGTAATAATACTGGAGGGGTTGCCTTGATCATGGTGGTCTTCTGGTCTGGAAAGGAATCTGATATAGCAGTGGAGAATGCCTTGGACATGCCCAGGGAATACACTGTGAAGGGCCTGAGTCCAGCCTTGACTTACTTTGATTTGTCTCACTCTCACTGATTATAGACTGAGAGTGCCATCCAGACCCTACTGTCTCTTCTAAGCAGATGTGTGCAGGTGGCTGGGATCTTAAGTGCTCCTCTATAAAGAAAATTTATTAGAGGATTAAGTGATCACTTGTTAGTCTTGAAAGGAGTAGATTGGATCCCTGAGTCTGACCATTCAAAGATCTGAGGGATGCCCCTGGCATCTCCTTGTCCGTGGAGGCTTTCTTTTCTAGATCTGTCTGTGTCTCTCTACCTCTAAAGACTTCAGAGCATTTTTTTTTTATACAAAATACACAGCCCATAAGCAATGTAATGTATTAGGTTATATAGGGCGTAATAAAGCATTCATGTTTTTCTCTCAACAGATAGAAAACAGATGTGTTTCTGAAGCAGCTCAGAAAGTGAATGTGTAAGGAAGGAAAAATCATATATTGCAGCCAAGAAAATAAAAGAACTGTATTTCAGACTTGGGTCATGTTGTACGTATGGGCTCACCTCCACACCTGGGTGAGGTCATTTGTCAATTTAAAAAGGGAGAGAAGTGAGTGATCCATTTGAGCGTAAGTTTTCCATGCCTGATATTTGTGGTCACATTGAGATGTCCATATAAATTAATGACAATAATAATGAGGAAAAAAAAACCCTTCAATAAATTGAAGTTTCATCTTATGAGTGCAATTGAGATGACTGAGTCCTCTTCTATGGATTTTGTAGATCACTTTACAGTGAGAGGTTGAATTAACTTATTTGAATCTCAATTTCCCAGTAATAGGGGGATGCTGCCATAATGTTTGAGCCCAAGTACTTGTCTTAGAGCTAAAGTAAAACAAACAAACTATAATTTTATACCACCATTTTAACAATGGAAAATTACTAAGACCCAGCAGGTTTTCCTTCCTTTCCCATGTTTATACAGCTAATAAGTGAAGTCAGATTCAACCTAGACCCTAAATCCAGTGTTATTTCTGTTGATATATTTTGCATTTCCTCTTGGTACAGTGAAGTTTGATGGTCAAATGAAAGTGTTTTAAAAAACTAAGCCTGTAGTCTGTTAAATGACTTATGGTATTAATTCTCAGAGAGAGGGAGAGGGAGTGGGGGAGAGAGAGAGAACAGAGATATTCTGATTCAGCCTTTGTCAATCAATTAAAAATAAATTGCACAGGAAATCATTACACTGAATGTTCAGGGTGCAGGGCAGAATCTCCCAACCTTGGCACTATCGACATTTTGAGTTGGATAAACCTTTCTTGGGGCTTTCCCAGTGCATTGCACAATGTTAAGTAACATCTCTGGCTTCTACCCACTAGATGCCAGTAGCAAGCATCCCCTCCCCCCACCAAGTTCCAGTTGTGACAACCAAAAATGTTTCTCGAAATTCCAAAATGTCCCCCACTCCAACCTTCAGTTGGGAACCACTGGTGTAGAGATATGGAATATGGGGCTTGTTTTCTGAAGAATATATGTAGGGTAGGATAGAAAGATAATGTTTAATCTTGTGGTAAGTTGCTATATGTGTGTAGTGAATGAAAAAGTTGGTCAGGTTAGTATTGATCATATCATGGAAGGTTTTGTGTGAAGCACTGAAGAGCTTTGTTTATGTTTTTGTTTTTAGATTTGTACTCAATCAGTTTGAATAAAAACAAAGACTTCTATGACAGGAGATACACTGAATTTTAGGAGTAAGGAAACCTTGACCTTGCCTTAACTACAGAGTTCATCCTAAGAAGTCAGTCTTTGATGATACTGCATTTCCAATTTTATCATAAATTAACAAATAAACACCATAAAGTCTATGTTCTGTTAAAATTCAAAGAGTATAAAAAGTGTATTACTTGAAAAGATAGGATTGGCTTCAATTCTCTCATTTTATCTCAAATGTTTTTTCCTTGTTCTTGCTATTTCATTGGTTATCCATCTTTTGCTTTATGATAAAACTAATTTTTTGTTGTTGTTTTGTGTATTCATCTAAACATTTGTGCTCCTCCTCTAATAAGTACCTGATTATCATTACGCTAGATTGTCTCTATCTACCTCTCTCTTCTCTGTAATCAGTTTTATCTCTTTCCTTCTAATTCTTTTGTTTCTCTCAGGCCTGTCATCCTTGCCCATGGATGGCATATTTCTTCTACTTCTTACTCCTTAGAATATGGTTTTTCATTTCCATAACAATATTTTGTCTGAATTTTTTGAGACATTCTGGGACATGTTGGAGGATGAAAGGTTAGAAATTGGTAAGAGACTAGTAAAAGAAGGAAGAATCTTTGATTCTTCTTGCTTCTTCTTTGATTCCATCCAACCTGGGAGACCATAGACAGAGAGGAGAGGCTGGGGAAGGAGCACATGAGGAGGTTTCTTGTGCCTGTGCTAAATCTGAGCCCACACCATGATTTATCACTGGAACTCCCAGTGCAGTTAAATGGACTTAGCACATAAGCAAAAATATTGAAATTAAATTAATAAGGAATAGAGGACATCAGAGGGTGGTTGTATCAGTCATTTCATTGAAACAGAATATAAAGAGATTTACAATAAGACATTGGCTCACAAACACTACACACAACTTAAGGCTGAAAAAAAAAAATCATGGGGCACCTGGGTGGCTCAGTCAGTTAGGCGTCCAACTCTTGATTTCAGCTTAGGTCATGATCTCATGGTCATGAGATGGAGCCCCTGGGTCAGGCTTTGCTCTGGGCATGGAGCCTGCTTAAGATTCTCTCTCTCTTCCTCTGCCTGTCCCCCCTTAAAAAAAATCACATATTTCTGAATGCTGAAATTTCTGCCCTAAGGACTGAGATTTAAAAATATCTATACATACGTGAAAGAAATGTTAGACCCTCACTAACTATGTGTTTCCCTGGCGTTAACCCCCAAATCCCAAAATAGTATCCCTGTTTTAAGTCCATACCTTTAAATAGTCCACCTATAATAAGCTAGGAGTTAAATAAGCTAACTACAATAGCAATAAAAATATTGCAGGGAGAGTTGCAAATGCACATGTTCACAAACCAGAAGACCTTACATTTTAGAATAGCCAAAGTAATTACTCTATTGATTGAGGGAAAAAAAAAACTTAAATGCTAAAGGAAATCACTAGAGTTAAGTATACAAATCACAAATGTTGTAATTATTCTATTTACCAGGTTTTTAAGTGATAAACAGTAAAAATCCAGAGCCTAGGTTAAGCACATAATCAACAAAATCCAGGCATATTATATTTTAATGGGTTCCAGTTATAATTAAATAAGTCATTGACTCTCTATGAGAGCTGAGATCAGAGATGCTCTAGAAGGGCCTGTGATAGAGTACTACCCATGGTGTCTACATGCTGAGGGCAGAGACAGAGGGAGAAACCACTCACCACTTGAGGTCCTGGGAAGGTTCTGGGAGTCATCCTAGCTGAACCCACTGAGCTTTCTGAACACTTACCGTGTACCAGGATTTTATACATCAATGCATTTATATAACATGTATATCATCACAACAGCTCCAGGAGTTAGTTAGGGTTATTGCCACCCTCTTGAAGATGAGGAAGCTAAAGCACAAAGTATTAAGTATGAAGCCTTCAAAGCATGCAGTTAAGAAGTTACAGAGCAGGGACACCTGGGTGGCTCAGTCAGTTAAGCATCTGTCTTGGGCTCAGTTCATGATGCCAGGGTCCTGGGATCTAGCCCAGAGTCAGGATCCCTGCTCAGCCGGGAGTCTGTTTCTCCCTCTCCCTCTGCGCCTGTTTCCTGTTTGTGCTCTCTCTCATGCATGCATGCTTTCTCTCTCAGATAAATAAATAAAATCATAAAAAAAAGTTACAGAGCAGGGACTCAAATGCAGATGCTTGTCTCCAGAGCTCAATGTCTTCACTTCTTTTATTGACCTCTGAAGCAAGGACTGGAGCTCTGCTCTGTTGTTCCCAACTTGGCACAAGAGGCTGGAACCTTTATATTTTAATCATATACATTGGCAGTAATCTCTGTGTCTTCAACATTTCAGAAACCCTCAACATGATGTTCCCTCACTAGAATTTTGGCTAACCAAGAGTAGAAGCCAATAAAGGGTCAGAAAAAGGAGTTGTCAGAGAAGTAAGTAGAGAGATAGGAAGAAATCTCAAGGGGGATTTGGTCTCAGTGAATACATTTGGAGCCCTTGCTCTTTCTCAGGTGCTGGGGTCCATGATACATGTACCTTTTCAGCAAACACAATAGCCTCATGGAATCAATCTTGACCCATTAGTGATGAATCACTGGAAGTCATGAGTAGTTCAGGATCTTGTTCAAAGGGCCAGACTGAAGAAACACGTGAGCCAGCTCAAGCCAAATCCTCTGAATCCAAGATTGTAACATTTTCTCTAACCAGAAATTTTGGGTCAGAACAACAGAAACAGAACAGAAGGAGAAGGGGAAATGAACTTATCGTATAGCTAAAGACCTGATAATAGATATAAATACTATAAAGACCACTCAGACTAGAGATTTGAGAAGGAAAGAGTACTTGGTTTTCTTCTTATCACACCATAGATGCCTCAGCCTCCTTTCTCCGTGGGTCCCCGAAGTGGATGTTGGTCATCCTGGGAAAGACCCAAGCTCCCTCTGTGGGTGGGGTTCTGGTAAGTGAATATCCTGAAGTACCTCCCCAGAGCTTTTTATTTTAGATTAATGGTACCATTGAGCATTACCAGGACACTGGACTCCCCTGCCCGGAGGGGTCCTTAGTTCTGAAGTATACAGACAGGAAGCTAAGAGGCCTCTTTGCAGACTGTGTGTGGTGGTGTTGAGAAACAACCATCTCTGAGAAAGATCTGTGGCTTTGTGCTGTTTTGTTTTGTTTTGTTTTGTTTTGTTTTGTAGCCCTCATAAGTAAAAGTCTACCACATGAAAAGTTTATCTTTTATTTGAAATATGCTACTGTGACAATGTCCATCAGAAGACTCTGGAATGAAACTTATCTTATAGTGGCCTGGAGTAGGGAACAATAGACTGGATGTGGTGTGACCAACCTTTCTGGTTGCCCAGGACTAATAGAGTTCCCAGGACATGCTAAAACAGGGGAAGTCTTGGGGAAAAGAAAGACTAACACAACGAAAGGCAAGGGCCAAGGGATAAGTGTGCTTGCCTTGTGAATGCAGAAAGGCATGTCTGGAGAGTGAATAATTCTACAGTCAAATAATGACATGGTTCCACAAGGTGAGTAAATAATATAATAGAGGTTTCCCCCTCTTATATTTCCACTTGCAAAAAGCTCATTTTTTTAAACACACACTTTTTTTTCCAGTTTTATTGAGATATAATTGATATATAATATTGTGTAAGTTTCGGGTGTACAACATAGTGATTTGATATATGTACGTATTGCAAAATGATCACCACAATAAGGTTAACAGTCATCATCTCACACAGTTACAATTGTTTTTCCTTGTTATGAGAAGTTTTAACGTCTCTCTTAACAACTTTCAAATATACCATACAGTGCTGTTAACTATATTCATCATGTTGTACATTGCATCTCCAGAACTTATTTATCTTATGCTAGAAATTTGTACCTTTTTATCGCCTTCACCTAATTTCCCCAGCCCCCACCTCTGATAACCACAGATCTGATCTCTATTTCAATGAGTCTGATGTTTCTTTTTAAGATTCCACATATAAGTGAGATCATATAGCCATGGTCTTTCTCTGTCTGAGTTGGCATAACACCCTCAAAAAGTCCACCCATGTTGCCACAAAAGGCAGCATTTCCTTCTTTTTATGATTGAATAGTATTTATATATATAGTTATAGTTTATACGTCTATATATACCATAATTTCTTTATGTGTTCATCCACTGATGGACTCAGGTTGTTCCCATTTCTTGACTATTATAAATAATACTGCAATGAACATGGCGATGCAGATATCTCTTCAATATAATGATTTTATTTCCTTCAGATATATACCCAGAAGTGGAATTTCTGATTCATATGGTAGTTCTACTTTTAATTTTTTGAGGCACCTCCGTACTGTTTTCCACTGTGGCTGCACCAATTTACATTCCCACCAACAGTGCAAGAGGGATCCCTATTTTCCACATCCACGCCAGCATTTGTTATCTCCTGTCTTTTTGATGATAGTAAATATACACTTTTTCATTCATCCCTTCCAATGCACTGGGAAAATTTTTATTATCCCAAAGTGTAAGATAAACAACAACAACAAACATTAAGAACGAACTCAAATGGTCACTTAAAATTAATGCCGAGAAGGGTTGCAGGATCCATCTAGTCATTTTTTTATAAGATTTTATTTATTTATTTATTTGAGAGAGAGAGAGAAATAATGCCTGGAAGCAGAAGGAAGGGCAAAGGGAGAGGCAGAGAATCTCAAGCAGACTCCATGCTGAGTGAGGAGCCAACATTGGGCTTGTTCTCACAACCCTGAGTTCGTGACCTGAGCTGAAACCAAGAGTTGGACACTTAACCGCCTGAGCCACCCAGGTACCTCTCAGATCCATCTGGTCTTACCACCTTCTTTTACTAGACAAGAAGCGGAGTCCCAGGAAGCAGGAAAGATTTGCCCCAAACCAGCCTTCTGAGGCCCAATTTTGTTAGGTACTGTAGTGAGATGCGGTCTTATCAGAGGAAGTCTCCTTCTTGGATAATTTGGCATTTTGCCAAACACTGAAGATGCAGTTGGATCACAACTCAAGTTGCTTTCATGTAACAGGATTCTGTTTTGTTTGCCTGAGTTGGCAAAGTTGCTGTGTGAGGACTGGGGAATCTCTGCAGCTTTGGAGGGAGGCCTGTGTTGGAGGGAGTGTGGCAGCAGGAGCCACGGGTTGTTAGCCTGTGAGAATGCCTTCAGGTGGTCACTGCATCTGAAAGACAGCCCTCAGAGAGCTGACATCTCCTGGAAGGGCTGCCAAAATATTCCCACACAAACAGGGAAGTTTGAGCCTTTATGAAGTAGCTTACGGTTTCTGCATTAGCAAATGCAGCCCACTGCTGTGAAGATCCCCATCATGTCTTGAAAAAGATACAGGAAGATCAGCCAAGGAAGAAAATGTTTTGGGGAATCCTCATTCCAGTGGCGAAGTCACCTATCCTGCTAGCACTCTCCCAACTGGGAAACCAAGCTGGAAAAACCCGGCAGTTGCCTTTCTCTGTGTGAGTGTGTGTGTGTGTGTGTGTGTGTGTGTGTGTGTGTGTAAGGGTAGGGGGGAAGAGACAGAAATCAATATCCAACACACAATCATATTTTTTAAAATATTAATTTCCTTGATTTAAGGAGGAAAATCTTAGTGGAATTAGCTTGTCAATGTGAAAGCATTACTGGTTATAATTTATTTCAGAATGTTGAAAGTATTGGGGGCAGGGAAACACCCTCGGCGAGTAATTTGCAATATTCTGTACCCATTTAATGACCTTTTACATATGGACTTGAGCAGACTCCGTGGGTACAATATATTTCCAGTGTCCCAATGGGTCGGGCCTAATTGATATCATTAGAGCCCCAGTCCTTTCGCACGTGGCCTTGGAAATGTCCATGTTACCAAGAAAGCTGCTTTTGATTTATTTTGCTTTTCTTCTTCATTCTTTACCCCTTTTCTTTCTTCCTTTCTCAAGTTCTGCTCAAAGGCCAAACTTGTGAAGGTTAAAAACCCACAATCCAACTGCAGGGTTGGAACATTCTGGCTTGCAAATCTGTTTCTAAAGTCAGGACTTCTAACGAGACGCCCTTGGCATGTCTAACGGGGAGTGAGGGAGTCTTTTTTTTTTTTTTTTTTTAAAGGGGGCAGACTATGTGTAAAACACACTAAAACATTTCATTCACTTCTCAGATGTCTCTTGTTCCTGTTGGAAGAAAAGTATCTTCTTGCTCCAGCTGCAGCAAAAAACTTGAAGTTTCTAAATGATCTTATAAAACTTTTCTCTGTTCAGGTTCAAGTTTTGTGTCCCCTTAGCTCTGAAACAAGTTTTCATCCTCAGCCTTAAGCTTACAATGGAAATTTTATAGTAATTGACTCTTGTAAAAAGTCTTTAGGTTTGATTCTTTTTATTTAAGCTAAAACAATCCAATAAACGTGTTCAAATTGATTGTGGGAAGTAAGCTTATGTGTTTTAGATTATTTTCAAATCTCTCCCTCTGTAAAGAAAAGGGATTCTGAGCGCCATCTGCCAGAGATCACAAATTTCATTGGATTCTGGAAGTAACCAATGTTTAGGTATGCCATCTAATAGTACAGATTCAATTATTTAGTGTATTCATTTCTACCAATTGAATTGCATTAAAAATACTAAATGTTATCATTATTTGATGTTCCATTAAAATGAAAATATGAAAAGAATACCATTCATGGAATTTTATCCTTGAGATTTTTTAAAAAATCTTTTGTGTCCTCTCTATTGATAGGGTACAGGATAGATTACAGAACATTTTCACAAGCTTTTATTTAATTGATGTTCACAACCATGGATGGTATGCAGGGAAATTCCTGTATTTCAGAGGCAGAGACTTATAATTAAAGAGGCAAAATAGGGGCGCCTGGGTGGCTCAGATGGTTGAGCGTCTGCCTTCGGCTCAGGTCATGATCCCGGGGTCCTGGGATCGAGTCCCGCATCGGGCTCTCTGCTCCTTGGGAGCCTGCTTCTCCCTCTGCCTCTCTCTCTCTCTCTGTCTCTCATGAATAAATAAATAAAAATCTTTAAAAAAAAAAAAAAAAAAGAGGCAAAATAGTTTGCCTGTGTCCACATAGTTGAGAGAGAACATAGACTAGTGCCCATTCCTTATAATTTCTAGTTCATAGCTGTATCCATGACCAATAGCAACCTGTTTGGGGAAAGTGTCCCGAACTCATAACATGGCTTGCAAAGCTTTGCAAAATTTGCACTGCCTGGTCAGCGTCCGTGTCCTCTGCCCAGGCTATGTGTCACTTCATGTTCTGCTAAACCCAACTTCGTGTGTCAAGTTCTATTTTCTTGTTTGTTTCTTTCTTTTTTCCTCAGCCTTTTCAGACATTCTTCTGTAACCTGGCATATTCTTAGTATGTTGCTATTTGTGCTATGGGGAGAAAGAAGGTTACATTCCCCGGTTAATAAACAGTGTTCTTTACTGTAGGACTTCTCAGGGTTAATAAGCTAAGTGTGGCCAATCTCCGATTATGAAGTGCTGGCCTAATTTAAATAATCACAGGGTGAGGGGTAAGTGATTTGCCCAAGGTCACGCAGCCTAATAGCGAGTCCACTATCTGGGTTTCTGGGGTCTTAGCTCCAAGCCCATGCCATCAGTTGGAGTGACTATCTGCTTTCTGGAGCAGACATTCATCTGTGCACTTTGGTCAAAATACTGGAGAACTGTTTGGGAATAAGGAAGTCATAGAAAGAAGCTGACATTGAAAAGGAATCACGATTGTATGAAGAAATGTAATCTCTCCCCAGCACCCATATCCAGTGGGCAATTGCAGGGGAGAACTTCTAAAGCAGAAAGGACTTGAGAACATACCTTAAGTCAGATAGGTAGCAATGACCAGCTTTAATTTTACAAATGGACTGGTCCCTATAAAATAACGCAATCTGTATTAGTAAAATAGAAAGACAAGCACACACACACATACTGCTTGAGCCACTTTTAAGGAACTTTTTTTTTTCTTTTATGACACACATTTTAAAGAACATTAGTACCTCCCAAGTCTTACAAATTGGCAGAGTCTGACCCTTGGTGAATTTCTGGAAGACAAAATAAGTGGAAGAATAATCTGACACAGTGAGCGATCAAAGAGAAGAGAAACGTTAACTTCAAACTTGGCATTCCCTAATACTTCTGGGTTCCTTGACTTCACATAGGGCAGATCCTAGTCCACACTACACTTTAATGCAAATTAGAAAAAAAAAAAAAGATGCACCCCCACACCTTGGGCAGAAACAACCCAATCGCTAAGGCACCCCTTCTTCCAGGAAAGCCCAGCCCTCTTCAGGACTGACAGAGAGCCGAGCAGTACTCACGCTGGATTCCAGCCCCCACCTGCCCCTTTAGCTGGGGGTCCTAGTGCAGTGAACTCCCTGCACAACCGGACAGGAGCACTGGCTGCAGAGAACCCACACCTCCCCTGGTCTCTCCTGCTTCCCTCAAAATATTATGTGTCATGCTTGGTCAGGGAACACAGCACCATTAGGGACCATTATTACCACCTAATACATTTTTATGGGCAAGGAGTGTTCTTCTATAGACTTCTCCCTTGGGTGCCGATCATATAACTATAAATTTCCCGGAGAGCTTTCAGTTTCTTTGTTATGATGCTACAACCCCTCTCCACCCCATCGATTCTGTTCTCTGGAATTCTCTTCCTTATTCATCAGGCTTCCCTCCGTCCTACCTCTCTTTTGGCATATGCACTCCGACCTTCACAACCCCGCACGTGTGTACGGTACAAAGAGTTCCTCAGCCATGATCAACAATAAATAAATCCCAGAGGCAGCATTGAATTACAACAGTTTTATTTCCACCATCATTCTCCCTTGCCTTTGCCGGCTTCTCTCAAAGTGAAAAGAACCTTGATGTTGTTGGGAAACCAGACGAATGGGTTCGGTCAGCAGAGATCTAATGCTTGTGCTGTTTCTTTGGGAAATCGGAGGGCCAGAGTGCAAAGTAGCCTCTCCTTTAGGTCAGGGAGGGGGCACATTAGTTACTTCCTTTAAAAGGTATGGTTGAGAATTAATCAAAATGAAACACAGGTTTTCCTTCTCTTGGGGAGAGCAGAGAGCCTGAAGTGAGGTCGACCCGAGGCTGAATCTTGGTTTGGTTATGAACTGCGCGAACGTGGGCGGGAGAGTTCACCCCCTGCTCAGTGCCCTAATCTGCAAAATGGGATTGACAGCGCCCCCTGCCGGCCGTGCTTGGGGAAGAAATGGAGGATGGCAGAGTCCTTCCCCTGCTCTGTCCCTCCTGTCTCTAGGTCTTCTCTGTTAGTTCTTCCTCTTAGTCTCTCTTTCTCCATGCCCCCTGTCATCTTTGATCTTCTTTCTCTTCCTCTCCTCCAACCTTCCCAAAAGAGAATGGTTATCTTTTTTTTCACCTTGTTCTTTAGAGGATTTTCTTCTGCAGAATGATGTCACAGACCTTCCCTCCTGTGAATAGAACCATTTTGATCAAGACAAAGCCACCATGGGAGCCTAGGAAAGGTCATCTGGAGCCGCCGTGTGTAGAACCAGCCCCGCAAAGAGACCGCCCTTCGTGAAGAACTTTTGAATTGAAAAGAATGTTTCTATTCACCACGACATCTTTCCAACTTAACAAGGGGAAGTTAAAAGACTCACTCCTGAACTCAAGGAGCATCAAACTTTACATATTTTGCTTCACCATAACCCTAGAACAGTGAACTATTCCTGGAAAAAGGCTTTCATGGCCATTTCAAGAGAAACACCCCGTGACTGATTAAGGACCTGACCCAGCTGTAAAGCAAGGGACAGACTTTTTGGGGTGATTTTTTCCCCCTGAGGTTATTGTCCCTGGGTCAGTAGGAAGGCATTTATGTCTAATAGCTTTATACTAATTAAAATAAAATAGGATTGTAGCTCTCTACTCGTCTCTTTCCAAAACCATTTGGGGCCATCTCAAACCTGGCAGGTGAACAAATTCAGTATTTCTTCACAGCATTGAAAAGAAAAAAGAAACTCTTTGCAATTAAAAATTCCTCTATATTTCTATATCTGTATTTAGATAGATAGATAGAGAGAGATAATCTACCTGATTGGGTATCTAAATATTATTCTGTAGGTCTCTGAGACAAATAAGACTATGTCAAGGTTGAGTTGGGAAGAAATATTTATCATTTCCAATTTTACCTCTCCTGTTTTCTCTTCTCTTCCTCCCTGCATGTCTCCTCCTTCTCAGATTCATCAGATACCCTGATTTGTGGTAACTACTTCTGACAAAGCCCCAGCAAAGCACAGCAGTCTTTCCAAGAACCAATCCCTTCCTATGAATTCATATGTCGATTCAGTTAAATTGTTAAATTCCAACCACTTTAACTCAAAAGCCGTTTATTCAAATGTATTTATATAGCAAACACCAAAACCACCCACTGTCAGATGCTCACACATATGCACACTTAGACACCTCAACAGCTCATGCCGACCTGACAGTAGGCAAGGCTGCTAGATTTCTGAAATGCAATAATTAGCGCCTGTTAAAGGAGGGGGAAAAAAGAATCACTACCTTACAACAAATTACTGGCATCACTATGTCCAATATTTCAAGACTCAGCACTGAAAGGAAAATCCCAGCTATATGTCAGTATGATGTGGCTGTCATGATTCCGCTTACCAGCGCTATGATATCAACAAATGGTTTTCAGTTTTTCTGTAGCAGGGAGACTGTTGTCGTTGGAATTCCTGCAGGGAGGTGAGCTAGAAAGTTGTCTGTCTCAGATTCTATCATCGAGTTCCTAGGTTTGGAGACTTACATTTCTTTTTCTAGTTTAATTCAGTTGTCTGGTTTTTTTTTTAAATAATATTTTATTTATTTATTTGAGAGAGAGACAGAGAGAGAGAGCACAAGCGGGATGGGGAGGGGCAAAGGGAGAGGAAGAAGCAGACTCTGTGCTTGAGCAGGGAGCCCGACGTGGGGCTCCATCCCAAAACCCTAGGATCAAGACCTGAGCCAAAGGCCGACCCTTAACTGACTGAGCCACCCAGGCCCCCTGTCTGTTCTTGTTTTGATGGCCCACTAAAATGCAGTCATCTATCAGGATTAAGCCACCTTCTTTCTCCTTCCTCATAGATGTTCATCTCAGCCCATCCCTGTCAATTCTGCAAACTTTAATCCACTAATATGTACACTATGATGTAGATATCCTTCTCTTATTTTTCATGTAAAGGAAGCACCATCCAAAGTGGCTGGCATTTCGAAATGCAGAGAACGATTTCACAGAGAGGCCAGGCTCAATTCCCCAGCCTCAGCCCAAATTCACCCGTTAGGTTCACAACATGGTTTTATAAAAATTTTAAAAAATGTATTAAGTAATATACTCTTGGCAGATAGTGAACCTAATCCTGGAGTCCTAAGTGCACAATGTAAATTGACAGCAGTGGGATTTCTTTATACACAAGAGTCAATTAAAATTATGAAACTGGGCCCAGGGTAGGTTCGGGGGCATTAACATTCAGACACACTTTGACATCTGCAACAGGAATGGACCAGGCACTCCCTTCAGGATACCTCTTTGCTCATCATTTAAACCTTCCTCTTTCCCCCTGATTTCAAAATAAGGAGCTCAATGCCTTCACTTCATCTTGCAGGGCTGATTAGCTGGCTAATGGACCATTTTTCCATGGTTTAGTTTTCTCATATTTCATTAAATGCACAAGACTTTTGTGTCACCAGTCCCTCTCCAGAGAACCCTAGGTTCTCAGCTGTTTCTTCAAGAACACAAAAGTATTTAGGTCTCTTCTCTGTTTTTTAGAACTGGCCTAACCCCGTGAGTCCCCTAGTCACTGACAATGGTCTAGTCCTTCGATCTGGGTACTGGGCTTTGCCTCCAATTCTCCCCAGATCTTCATCTGGTGCCAAAGTCAGTGCTGAGGGCCTGTGGGACATGGGTCTCTGAAGCTACAGGTCCCCTTGGCCTCCAGTGACTGTTTCCTCTGCTGTGCCGAAAGAAGGGTGTTGCTCTACCGCCTGAAGGGGAACCTTCACTGGGTACCTTCTTCACCATCGTATTAGTACGTATCATTCCATATTTTGTGGAATGTGTCTTTGAAGGGGTTGGGGAGGAAAGTAGGGGTTTTTTTCCTCCTCTTTTGCAATTTGGATGGTATCTGAGTTCATTATTACTATTTCATGTACAGGGAACTGGAAAGTTTTGAGAAGCTGTCAGAAAACCAGCATAAATGAAAATGTCAAGAACAACCAAAACGTGTGTGTGTCATGCACACATGTATGATTTACTCATCAGCAGCTATTTTTTGAGCTTGTATGCTTGGGGCTAGGTATATTGATAAGCATCACACAAAGATGTGTGGGAGCACCTGGGTGGTGCAGTCGGTTAAGCGACTGACTTGGTTTTAGGCTCTGTGTCACAGGGCGAGAGTCACATTGTTTCTGGGACCCCATATCCTACAGAGGTCCTGAATGGAATTGTCAAATATGGTACTCTAAGGTGAGTCCCAAGTTCTTCCACTGTAGGTGTAGTACAGGGATACAACTTGTGAATATGGATAGAGAGAGATAAATTTTATTTTTTGAGTTTTTTTCCATTTATTTATTTTTTAATTATAATCCCATGGTAGTTAAGAGTGTCATATATTTCACTTAGCACAATACTCTCTAGCTCCATTGATGTTGTTGCAAATGGCAAGATTTTATTCTTTTCTATGGCTGAATAATATTCTATTGTGTATATATAATCATTTTTGCTTTATCCATTTATCTATCAATGGACACTTGAGCAGCTTCCATAGTTTGGCTATTGTAAATAATGCTGCAGTAAACATAGGGGCGCATATATCCCTTTGAATTAGTGTTTTCATATTATTTGGGTAAATACCCAGCAGTGCAATTACTGGGGGTAGTTCTATTTTTAATTTTTTGAGCAACCTCCATACTGTCTCTCATCCACAATGGCTGCACCAATTTGCGCTCCCACCAACAGTGCAAGAGGGTTCCTTTTTCTCCACATCTTCGCCAACACTTGTTTCTTGAGTTTTTGATTTTAGCCATTCTGACAGGTGTGAGGTGATATCTCATTGAGGTTTTGATTTGCATTTCTCTGATGATTAGTGATGTTGAGGACAGCGAATAATTTTATAGGCTCAAATAATGTTCTAAGGCTTGCTGGAAAAATACATTGGTACAAACATCAGGCTTACTCTTGATTTCAGCATTTACTGTTTAATCAATGAATTTTAAACATGCAAGAAGCATTGCTAAGTGTCACACAATACATGCCCTACTTTCAATGCTACATTAAAGGAGATATATGAGGAATATGAGCCTTAGGGAGTAATAACAGAACAACATTTATGTATTTACCTAAAAGCTAATCCTCCCATGGAGCTATGCCCCTTAAATATAGTTCAGAGAACTAAAGAAAATTTAATGTTATTTGTACCATGTATAATTGACCTCAATTTGGCAAAGCAAGACGGTCAAGGTTTTTATATTGTTATTCCTTCTAAAACATACGTTGTGAGATTTTGAAATAATCCATGATAGGGAAAGTCAAGGAAAAACATAAAAGTAGATTCACTTAAATGTATGGTGACAAGGGTGCCTGGGTGGTTCAGTCAGTGCACCATCCGACTCTTGGTTTCAGCTCAGGTCGTGATCTCAGGGTCGTGAGATCGAGCCCTGTGTTGGGCTCGGCACTCAGTGTGGAGTCTGCTTGAGACACTCTCTCTCTCCATCTCCCTCTGCCCTTCTCCCCATGCGCTCTCTCTCTCTCTCAAATAAATAAATGAATTTATAAATAAATAAATAATAAATGGATGGTGACAAACTGTATAATCCCAATGGTATAATTAATTCATTTTGTTTTCAATAGGATTTTACCTCTGGCCCCCAAAGCCTGCAGTGCCCCAGCTCCCATTCTCCATATCCAGGGCTGAGGGTCTTGCGTGCAAGTGGAGGCCCAATTCCGATGGGGTTGAGGGTGCACATAATGTGGTATTTTTCTTGTTACCATGCTCACACTCCAAATAAATACATATTTGTATATGTTTATATATAATATATACATATATACACTTTTCTTCATTTTACTGTAAGGAAATGATTCCAGCCTGTAAATTATTTCAGTGAATCCTTGTCTGTTTGAAGACCATTCTTCTTTATCATATCTATATACTCTGAAAGAAGTCATTTTATTGAGAGTAAATGTTTTTAAAACTATGAAGTACAAGAATTGTTAAAATTGGAAGATTCTGGAGCACCTGGGTGGCTGTCGGTTAACCATCTGCTCCAGCTCAAGTCAGGATTTTGGGGTCCTGGGATCAAGTTTTATATCGGGTTCCTTGCTCAGCAGGGAATCTGTTTCTCCCTCTCCTTCTGTCCTTCCCCCCTGCTTGTGCTCTCTCAGTCTCTCTCTCTCTCTCTCTGTCTCAAATAAATAAATAAAATCTTTAAAAAATACATATTCTGCTTCACTGGAAAATGTGTGACCTGTGTGCCATGAAGTGATGTTGTAGACGCAAACCAAGAAATGCCAAGTACTCCTGGTACCACCAGAAACTAGAGAGGCATGGAGCATCTTCTCCTTCAGAGCCTCCAGAAGGAACCAACTGTCCACACCTCAATCTTGAACTTCTTGAACTTCAAAACTATGAAAGAATAAATTTCTGCCAAGTCACCAAGTTTGTGGTACTTTGTAGGCCTAGGAAACAAATACGCCAAATAATGCCAATAAAGATATTATATTTTTTTTCTATTCTTTATGGAAAAAACATGAAAAGTAAAAATGTCAGTGGCTTCTCAGTTTCTTATTTATCTCTAATCAATAAAACCCAGTGGACTATATGTTATCATGTAGAAAATCGTGTTTGATTCTGTATAATAATTTATTTTATTAGATACATTTAAAGAGTAGTTTGTTTGACAAGCCACTTGTCCATTTTCTAAGTCTAGATGTCTCTTAGCAATTGGAAAATTATCAAGAAATCAGTTAAAGCACAGGTCTATAAATTTGAAATGATAATTCATAAAGCAACGAGACATAAAGTAAACTGTCCAATACTATGAATCTGACAGTCAACCACTTTTTTTTTTAAGACTTTATTTATTTATTTGAGAGAGAGGCAGAGAGCACAAGAGAGAGCATGAGTGGGCAGTGGGGGTAGGTGGCAGAGGGAGAGGGAGAAGCAGACTCCACACTGAGCAGGGCTCAATCCCAGGACCCCAAGATCATGAACTGAGCCAAAGGCAGACACTGAACTGACTGAGCCACCCAGGCGCCCCTCTAACAATCAATCTTAAATACAGTTATATAATTCAGGACTACACTGTGTAGCTGTTAACACTGGGGAGCTGGGGGGACTCTAGAACACTTCCATCTGAACTAAAATCTGTGCTCCCCACTTGGACACTGGGTATATCCTTTGTTCCTCAGGATGGAAAGATTGTAAAGTAACCAACTCATCTGTTGTGGTGGCCAGTGTAAGCCAGTCTTTGGGGACCGGAGGGTGTTTTCTGTTTCCGGAAACATTAGGGTATCCCTGTTCCTGTTTAGTATACACAATGTGTAGTATAAGAGGGTGATTTTTCTATTCTACCAAGGAAATGAACATGAGCAGCCCAGGTAACTCCCTCTGGCTACTGGTCCCATGCCTCACAAATTGTAGTAGTCTGAGTGGATGAGAAAAAGTAATGATTAATGTATTAGGTGAGCTTCTTCCAGTTATAAGACTTTGGAGCCAAGTTAAACCAACATTAATAAAAGTCATAGTTGTTGATATGACCATTGAATATTCAGTATAGAAATCAGAGGGTCTCAGAGAATCCCAAAGATGCATGTGCAGGCCCTCAGAAGAAATTACCACAGGGAATTAGCAAACACAGACATGTTCTTCCTCTTGTTTTTCTCTTAGTTGTTTGCATTACTCTTTTTACAAAAGATTTATTTATTTGGTTTTTATTATTATTATTATTTTTTAGAGAGAGTATACACACCAGGGGTGGAGGGGCAGAGGGAGAGAGAGAGAATCCTTCCACCCCACCCAGAACAGACCCCCCTCACCGAGAGCAGAGCCTGACACAGGGCTTGATCTCAGGACCCAGAGATCATAACCTGAGCCAAAATCAAAAGTAGGATGCTCAACCAACTGAGCCACCCAGGTGCCCCTGCATCTACTCTTTTTTTTCGTCTGGGCAAACTGGCCACCTCTCCTTCTTGCTTCTCAGCCCTTGTGGTAGAAGATGACTAACCCACAAGTTTACATTGCATAGGTTTCTTATCACCAGCCACACACCCAAGCTAACTAGTTTTCTCTGCATTCCATTCCCCAAATCTGGAGAGCTCGTATGATAAGCCCACCCAGGAAATCCCTAAACTCACCAGCTTTGCCCTGGGACATGGAGAACAAGACTATATCACAAAAATATGACTGTGAGTTTACCCAGATGGAGGAGAGGCAGAGAGAGTGTGGTGGCTATAGATCTGGAGAGACACCTTGAAAGTATCTATTAAAATCATTGTCTTAAATTCTTTGGTTCTTTGGATAATACTGGGGCAATGATGTTTGGCTTTTTGCCAAAGCCCCACTGTGTATATAGAGTGATGTTTTGTGCAGTGTTGGTGGTGACCACAGGTTTTGGTGGCAGGCAGCCCTGGATGCCAGTCTGGCTCTGTCATTTTGGGCTCTGTCATTACGTTTTTGACCAAGTTCTTTACTCCCTTCTAGTATCAGTTTCCCCGAGTGTAAAATGAAGAAAATCATGCCAACCATGCAGTGTTGGAACATGCAAAAAATGAGAAAATACAAATAAAATAATCAAAATAAAATATTCAGTGTAATATCTAACACCAAGTAGATGTTCAATAGTGGTTAATAAAAGAATGTTTATTTGGCATATCCCATTATGATAGTAAATTACTGCCCCAAACACATATTAGCATTGGCCTCACATTGTAATCCCCATGGTCAACCTGTTGGGTTCATGTATTCTAATAAGATAGGATTCTAACAATATCCTGATGGGGTCAAGGATTCTAATGATAGTGACGGGATCAAGCTAATTCCATTTCCCAACCACCTCTCCTGTACAGCTTGACCACAAAACAAAACAAAACAAAACAAAACAAAAATAAAAGGAAAAACTACAATGAAATGGAACAGTCACCTTGACAGGTACACAGAAGGTGGTGTCCATGTTTTCTGGTTATGTGTTGTAAGAAAAGTTAAAAGTAGGTTGTCAAAATTCAGCTAAGAAACCAGAATCCCCAATTCACTATATCGACTTGCTGACATTATCACAAAGAGGACATGTGATGACCCTTTACCAGATGAGCTCACCCAAGAGCGTGATGGAGGTAACATCAAGTAAGCATTTTTTAAAAGGAAAATGTCTTTTACACCCGATAAGCTTTGAGCTGTCTCTCTCTCTCTCTCACACACACACACAAAGGGTAAAAGATGGGGAAGTACAGGTATAATCAGTGGTTTCTGTTTGCTTTATGCTCCAGATGCAATGCCAGGACAAATCATCAGGTCTCGGAGTGAATTTTCTAGTTACCGTGGATGATGTATTCAGTTGGCTGTGGTGACGGATTGTTGGTATTAGTGGTCCTGAGTGTGATTAATAAGGCTGCTCTGTCCCTGACAGAGTGGAATGGCACCACTAAAATTGAATGGAGGTGATCCTACTAAAATCTGTTAGGGATGCTCCTTGGGGGAAAAATGGTACAAAGGCGGTAGCAGGAATAGAAGTCAGTTCACCAGCTGTAACCATAGAGATCAAGGCAAGATGGCAGCATCCCATTAACCAGAAGGGCGTTTTGCTTCTCAGTTGGTCTTCTTCACAGTGAACAAGCCCAGATTCCTCCCCTCCTTCTACAGAAGTATATCTTTAAGTAGAATCATGTATATATACTTGTGTGAACTGTTACCTATGTATATGAGAAAAAATCAAAATGATAATACTTTTGCTATTGAGTACATTTTTTTTATTGAGTACATTTTTGTTTTAAAATTTGTTAACTGTCAGACTTGAAAAGAGAGAGAGCGTGCGACAGACGGGGTCGATCTTTGGTCTGTTAACAGATGTGTTTAACATTTAGACTTGAGCCAAGGTTTTACATGACGCAAAATGAAAATATATTCTCTTGTGACAGTATATCTCTCATCACCATTGCAACACAATAAACGTGTACAAAGGAAAAAAAGGAAATATTTGAAAAGTTGGGTGAAGCTGTGTCATATTTTAAGAGTTTGTGTAAGAGAGTTATGTTTCTAGTTAAGCTGCATCAGGAGATTTAGAGTAAAATATACCTTTGTCCATCTCTCAGAACTTCAGAAATTGGGATGCATGGTTCTGAAATCAAACACAACTGTTCTTATTGATAGTGTTTCCAGAAGGACTGACAGCACAGAGCTTGCTACTTTGCTAGTGGGCAGAGTAACAAGGGCTTACAAGGTGCTGTTACTGATCAATTGCCCTGTATGATCAATGTGGACTTTTCAATACTATATTGAGAAATGTCAATACTACCTCAACATAATTGCCGCTTAAGGGTGGTGGAGTCTTGTAAAACAAAACCTTTAGTGACAACATTATCAACATAATGAGGATCTACAAGATGCTAGTTGAGCTTCTATTTGTTCTAGATGAAATTCTCTGTCTAAGATAAATACAACCCCAAAGGTCTGGAGCTTTGATTGTGAGCAGACACTGTGGGATCATTCCTTTTATAAATGATGATTATTTTACTATGTTAACTTCATCTCTCTTTTTTCTAGTCGCAGCTAGGATAATTTAGCAATAGAAATAATCTATACCTTTGTGACACTTTATAGTTTGAAAAGGTGTTCTCTGTCTATGGTTTCATTTGAACATCACAACTTTTTGAAATATGCTGGGCTTCTCCATATATGTACCCCCACCTCTTTTTTTTTTCTTTTCATAAAAGGGTATTCAAGTTTGGGAGAAGGAAGAGAGAAATGCGGAACATGCTCATGCCCAGCAGATGCAGAGACGGTCTGAGATTTGGAAGTTGTTCACGGATAGGTTTACTGAAGGGGCAAGTAAGGTGCTAAGTCGACATGTTTTCACCTAATGACTGATTATTCCAGCATCTTACAGATGCAACTCCTATTTTGCTTAAATGATGAAGTTATGATGCTCACTTGTTATACCTGGGGTAATAGCTATTTTCTCATAGATCTGGAGTGGGTTTAATAATATTCTTAGACACATTTTTCATTTGTTTGTGCATTTCTTTATTAACATAATTAAAAACCCCATCCTTGTCAGCTACAACTCTCCCTAAGACAGATCAAGCCCACAAGAGAGCGTCATGCAGGTGGCTTTTATTAAACACTAGTTTCTAAAGGTAGAAGCAGATTCTGCCAAAAGCTGTCCTTGTAGCAAACTCAGGGATGAACTCAATTCTTATAAACACATGTATGTGCTTTATTAAATTCAAAATAGTTGACCTATATTTAATGTTTCAAGTGATAGAAATGTAGAGATTTACTTTAAAATATTTCAATAAATACAAGGGTTCATGAATGCATGTGATTCTAAAAAAAAAAACAGTAATTACCTACCACATATCAATCAGGGTCTCTATTTATAAATTAAATGTCTTGGCTTACAATCACCAAATGCAGATGAGTTCTCTTGCTGCACTTACCAACCAAAGCACCCTGCCCCTGCAGACACTTGGGGAAGCATCCCTCAAGGATTTCATATACATAGAAGCAGGATATAGAAAGTAGATTGCAGGGTACGCCATGCAATCTTACTCTGACATTGTTCCATGGACACAACATGGGTGGGCCGGGCATGGCAAGAAGGGACAGTATGTGAGAATGAGGATGGAGGGGACTTGTTCCAGGGGTCCCAGGAGGTCAGCATGTTTGGTTCCATCTAGATAGGTCTGTCTGGGGTGTCCAGGTTCACCACAGTATTGGCCATCTATTTCTCTAGCATCTCTCTTGGATAAAGTACTAATCCTCAAACAAGGAGGAGGATTTTAGGGTTGCATTGGCCCACATGGAGGTAGGGCAGATAGTGGGCAACAGGCTTTTACAGAAACTGGGTTTCCCATTGCCTCAGAGATTTGCCACCATTGAACAATTGGCACTTTCGAGGAGCTGCCCCCAGTATGGGGAATATGCCACTGCCCAAGGCCCTGCCCAAGGTCCATGCTACCACTTTCAACTCAGCTTCTCTAAAAGCAAGAAATAAGAGCAGATCCTAGTCTTGGAGGGCTCCTTCTCCCCTGCCCCAATGGCTGCCAAAAGCTGCTGTCATAGCCTTCTCTGCTCGTGGTCCTGTGGGCTGTGAGAGCCCTATGACACAGCTTAGGGCTAGTTGCCCATCAGCTTTGCCAAGAATGTTTTCTCTGAAGCTCTAGCACTGACTAAATACCAGGGTAAGTCACCTAGACACTTTGGACCTCCTTCCTTATCTATAAATAAAACAGAGATAATAGTAATACAGAGGTAATTTTGTCAGAGAAAAGAAGTAGAGTGCTTTAAAATGAGGAAATGCTCAAGAAACTGAATCTATTAACTTCTTAAATCATTATTAGCACGAATCTACAAAATGTGTACATAGAGTGCTCCAAAGGTTAGTCTAGTATTTTCTCCCTACCGGATGCTTGATGTTTAGTGAATGGAGCTAACACTTAATAAACATGCATAAATAAATGTTGGGGAGGGGGGAAGAAAACCATTCTAGCTGTAACCAAAGGAATACATAACAAAATGGCATTGATTGTAATTCAGTCACCCCGCCCCCATTCAGAAAGAGTTTGGTACTGTGCAGTAGGTGATAGAACCAATTATTATTTCCATTGACTCTCATTTTTACCAAAGTTTAATTATTTTTCTTATTGAATGGCATCCTTCTACTACTTATGTTGCCACTGTCTGTTGGATTTCTTGTTTCACCGTTGAGATTATGAGACCCACTCTGGGTAATATGAAAGTCTCTGTAAGGTGTTATTTTTGTCACGTGGAAAGGAACAACATCTTAGCTGCTTTGAAAGGACTATAGCAATCCTGTTGAAATAGCTTTCAGATTCTTGTATATCATGGTTCTCCTCCATAGATGTTGGCAGTAGAATGGCCAGGCTGCACCTTTTTAACCTGGCCAGCCTGGGGCAGACTCAGCATGAGGATGTATAATCCTGGCGTTTTAGTCCCTTAAACCTATCTAGCTGTCTTAAACATAACAGTTAAAGGGTTTTCAGGAAGAGCCATAATAAGGTCACAGTAACTCATTTCAAATGTCATGTATGGCAATCCGTGGCATGCCACAGAATTACTTTTCTTCTATAAGAGTTACCATTGGTTTTCCTCTTTGCACACCCAAGCTTGGTTACGTTTTTATTTGAAATGGTAATGGTACCTTTCTCACAGCCTCACTAGAAAGGAATGTTGATTATCAACAATACATGCCCTTACTTCCAGGCAGGTGGACTGTATTTGTTAAGTTCCCCTCAAGGGCTCACTTTGTTCAAACAAAAGAGATCACTTTTAATCTTTTAGGAGATGATCAGGTCAACTCTCACTTTGAACCAACTTTGTTTATTGTTCATTCTTGATATTACCCAGTATCAGGAATTGTCAGCAAATGGGAAAAAATTAACTATAATTAACACTGACTAAAGGGAAAAAAATCTGTCAAAATGTCTAAATGGACATGAATCATTCCTGAAGGATGAGCTGGGGTGAGTCTTGGGCCAAAATAAATTGAATTAAAAAGGGGAGGAGGGGTTCCTGAAATGTCCATACTTTGGTTAAGGCAAAGACATATAGGAAAATGTTGGAGGGGGGAGAATCTGTTGTATCCATGAGCTGCAGATAGTCAAATTAAACAAGAAGAGAGGAATACTATGAAGCTTTCTCAGGTATGATTACAGAGTGTCAAAAAACTTTTATGGAATAATCCACTGGGCAGATGAAGACCAAAAGACATTTTGGAAAATCTGTTATTTTGCAACCTTCCCTTAGGGAGGCTGGGGCCAACTTGCTAAAGTTGCACATAAAATGATTGCATAACTAGATGTACTGGACATAGTCTGAGCTCAATACTTGTGTCTGTGTCCAGAGCATGAATATTGAAAGCTGAGTGATCTTAGAATTTTTGTCATCATGTTCCTCAGATCACTGGTTTCAAGTACAAGGAATATAAATCGATAAAGGATAGCTTATTAAAAAAAAAAAAAAGGAAGAAAAAAATCCCTCTCCTGGGCAATGGACCAGGAGTGTGACATCCTTCAGGGCCAGTGTTAACAGAGAGGATGAAGGCATAGTTGGTTAGCTTCATGGACACAAACCCAGAGGTGTGCGCTAACCTGGGTTGCCAGTTGAGTTGAACACTAAACTTTATATCCCAGTAGAGTCCCAAGGGATCTGAAACAGGGAACAGAGAAGGAACTATCAGAAACAAAGAGTTGAAGTTGAGGTGAGAGAAGGAAAGGAACAAGTGAGATATAAGGTGAGCCAAGAGCAAAGTGGGAAGGAGGGAGTGGCCAGGGGCAGCCTCTATTGTTATTGGTGAAAACAAACAAATAAACAAACACTGAAAAGGTTGATCCAAGTCTAGTGGGGCATACCTTCTGTGTAATGGAATCATTTGCTCAAACTGCCCTTCAAATGCAGAGGAAGGCATTCAATGAAGAGTCATTTCCTTATGACTTTTTTGAATCACCAAGTTTTCCCGCATTAAAGTACAAATGTAAACACAAGACAGTGAATTGTAGTGGATTACAGTCTTCCTCTTACTGCTTCTGAGCTTCTCAACAGAATTTGGCATTAATGGAGCTGTTGGGGTTTGCTATTTTTTTTATTATTATTATGTTATATTAATCACCATACATTACATCATTAGTTTTTGATGTAGTGTTCCACGATTCATTGTTTGCATATAACACCCAGTGCTCCATGCAGAACGTGCCCTCCTTAATACCCATCACCAGGCTAACCCATCCTCCCACCCCCTCCCCTCTAGAACCCTCAGTTTATTCTTCAGAGTCCATCGTCTCTCATGGTTCGTCTCCCCCTCTGATTCCACCCCCCTTCATTTTTCCCTTCCTACTATCTTCTTTTTTTTTTTTAACATATAATGTGTTATTTGTTTCAGAGGTACAGATCTGTGATTCAACAGTCTTGCACAATTCACAGTGCTCACTATAGCACATACCCTCCCCAGTGTCTATCACACAGCCACGCCATCCCTCCCAACCCACCCCCCACTCCAGCAACCCTCAGTTTGTTTCCTGAGATTAAGAATTCCTCATATCAGTGAGGTCATATGATACATATCTTTCTCTGATTGACTTATTTCGCTCAGAGCTGCTGGGGTTTGACTTAAGAGAACATCATCTTAAGGTGTCAAGAGATTCCATGTTCTTTTGTTCTGACAAAAGAACAGTGGACAATTTTTTTTTTCCAAACAATGGTGGTAAAGAATAACAGGACAATCTCCAACCAGCTTTTGACACAGCAAATTTTCTGAAATGAATTTAAAGACAAGATTGTGTCTTTCATCTCCTGTTTTGAGGAGGAGGCATGCACTGTAGTTGTTTTATGATGCAATCCAGTGCTGAATCTTGAACAGGGCAAAAGCCATTGTGTACTTATTAGAAATACTTTATTGTTGGAGAAATCTGTTGCAAAGTTATTTGAATATTTATGAATTTCCAGCCCAGGAATAAATAATATTTATTGAGGTCTTACACTAGCTCATGACCTAGTTCATGCTAAGGACTTGACTTTGATAGTGTCATTTAATCATCATAACATCTTTGTGAGTTGGATTTTATCCTCATTTTACAGATGTGATATGTGAAATAATCAATATTTCACACATACCCATACATATGAAATCTGTAAAATAATTTTCCAAGTTTATACAACCGGTAAGTAAAATATCATGATGCTTTCCTTATTAGATATCAAGAACTGCTTTTTTTATTTTACTGATAGGCTTTATTTTTTAGGGAAGTTGTAGGTATACAGAAAAATTGAGCAACAAGTACAGAGTTCCTATACACTCCCTCTTCCTCAACACATAGCTCTCCTGTTATTATTATGATGCATTAATATTGACACATTATTATTAACTAATGTCCAAAGTTTACATTGGGGTTTACTCTTTGTCTTGTATATAGTCCTGTGGGTCTTCACGAATGTATAATGACCTGTAGCCACCAATACTGTATTATACGGAATAGTTTCACAGTCCTAAAAATATCCTGTACTCCACCTAATTATTCCTCCCTGCCTAATCCCTAACCCCAGCCATCACTAATCTTTTTACTGTCTTCATAGTTTTGTCTTTTCCAGAATGTCATGTAGTTGAAACCATACAGACTATCTTTCACTTAGACATCTTTCATTTTTACTAAAATATGCATTTAAGTTTCCCCACGTCTTTTCCTTGCTTGATCTTATTTCTTTTTCGTGCTGAATAATATTCCATTGTAAGGATGTGCCATGGTTTACTTATCCATTCAGTCTACTGAAGGATGCCTTGGTTGATTCCAAGTTTTGGCAATTTATGAATTATAAAATAACTGCTTTTTACCTATTAAATCTGTGACCTGCATTATCAAGCGTTTATCAAGATCATATCATCTCATATAAAACCATCATACCGTTTTATTAAATAATTGGTCAAATACATAATTTCAAAATCAATGATATAACTTTCAGCATTCCAGATTTTTCAGCCTAAGATATGAGGAATTGGACGGAGATATGCTGAAATTAGATGGCCAAATAAAGGTATTCAACTAGTTTTTACATTTTCAAAAAATATACAACTTAAAAATAAATGGACAATTATCTGTTTTTAATTAAGTAAACCTATGTTAAAAGTATTTAATCTAGTAATATAATACCATAAAACAACAACAAAAAGATTTATTTATTTTTTGTAGTCATGAGATTCATATTGAGAATAAGAACCAGAGGAAATAGTCACCTCTTTTTCAAGGAATACTTAGATATTAATGGAGATGTAGCTTGTCAAGTTTGGGAAAAGATGAGGAAATTTGAAGTAGAAGGAAAGGATGTTATACCTACATGAAATAATTCATATTTTTAATGTCAGGATAATTTCAGAAGTCTTATTTCTTTTTTTTAAAAGATTTTATTTATTTATTTGAGAGAGATACTGAGAGAGACAGAGCATGAGAGGGGGGAGGGTCAGAGGGAGAAGCAGACTCCCTGCTGAGCAGGAAGTCCGATGCGGGACTCGATCCCGGGACTCCAGGATCATGACCCGAGCCGAAGGCAGTCGCTTAACCAACTGAGCCACCCAGGCACCCTCAGAAGTCTTATTTCTTGGTGTATGGCATCTTTAATGTATTAGAGACTTAGACACCTCACAAATAGCATTAACCAATGAGACAAGGGTGTCATCTTATTAATTAAAGATAAACTGGTGCATGGGGGAGTATGTGATTTGTTCTTGTAAAAAATATTTTTCTGATGATGCTGGTTTTCCTGGGAATCAAAAGCCAAATCAACCAAACCAAACAAAAATAATCACACTGGCAAAACCAGGGAGGCTGGGAGTCCAGCGATTTGTATAGAATAGTGGTAGGTTACTCAAAATGACTGGAAATGTTTTTCTTTGGATAATCTATTTTCTGTAATAGAAGTAACAAAGAATATAGATACATATACTCAAAATAAAATCAAAAGGATAAAACTATTAAACCAACTCCCGAATATACTCAGAGTATTTCCTTCACATACAAGTGAGTCACAGTCATTATCTGGAGACATTGGCCAAATTACATTCATATATAATTAGATTAGAATTGTGAAGCAAAATGATCTTTTTTGCACCCACTCCCCCTTACCAGAAAAAATAATGCTCTATGGTTTGCTCATCACCATATTCCTTGTGCCTAGATTAGAGCTTGGCATGAAATAGGCTCTCACTTGACAATTAATTAATTGATTAGTTCTATTCTAGTACAACTCTAGGGGGAAACTCTAAGCCAAATCTCAGAATCATGGAAACGAAGGATGGAAACTGTCTACTCAGCCCATTGCATACCTAGCAGCTTGCCCTGAGGCTTGAAATTAGGAGGATCATATAGTGTCACAGGGTATTGGTTTACAAAGTCATTGGTAAATATTCAATCTGTCCCAGCAATCTCAAATGTGAATAAATGATGCGCAGCTTGTCTAAGCTGGTAAAAAAAAAAATCCAAAATTATAGACTAATGGATATTGTCCTTGTTGCTCACTGCTTTCCAAATGCAGATCTTGGCTAAAGACCATGTGTACATATGATAATCATATGCCCACATAAAAATGACATCCAATTTCTAGTACAAGCACTCACGCAGTAGCATCTGTTATTAGAAGGGGCGGTGTCAGGGGAGGGGGGAAATACAATGTAGCCACACTGGAGTGGTTGGGGACCTTTGACCCAGTGTCCTATGGCTGTGTTATCATGCTCTCCATTTCTCTCTCTCTCTCTTACACTCACTGTCTCTGGGGATCGAGACCAATTCACACAGTGGTACTGGCTTTGGAAAAAAAAAAAAAAATCAATGACCTATTCTCTTGGTCAGAGCATGAAGTGTCCTGAAGGCAGTCAGCACAGCAGGGGATGGAGAGGAAAATGAAATAAAAGGATGCAATATCAAGGGATGGGGGATATAATTATGCTTGCAGAAAAGTACGCTCAATAAGCAGATTGCTGGGGAGTGGCAGCAACTGGCTTTTCATAAATATGAAATTGGAATTGGGTTGAAACATTAGGACACTAGAGCTCTTTCTCTGAGTAAGGAAGGCATGATAATAGAGGTTATTTCCATGTCATTGCTACCTGCCATTTGTCAATCACCTAATTACACTTGGTAGAGGGGGCTACTGCTAAAGTTTTCCATTGTGTTAAAAGCCTGGGGGGGGTGAGGGGATTGCCTTGCTTTGTTTTATATATATATGTATATATATATTTATATATATACATATATATATATATTTAATGTTAAACTGTTTTGGGGGAAACTGAGGGAGAAAGGGGAAGGAAAGAGGAAGGGAGGGAGGGAGGGAAAGAAGGAGGGAGGGAAGGGAGGATGGCAGGAAGGAAGGAAGAAAAGGAAGGAGGAAAGAAGGAGGGAGAGATGGAAAGGAGGGAGGGGGAAGGAAGGAAAGACAGGAGAAAGAGGGAGAAGGAAAGAAGGACAAGAAGGAGAAAGAAGAATGCAAGGGAGTGACCAGAACAGGCTGCTCACGTCTGTGAGGAAAAGTAAATCTGGCTCAGACCAAGCTTTGGGAACTCAGCCACTCCCCTTTAGTCATTATAAAAAGAGAGCTGCCAAGATGAGAAATTACCACAGGAGGGGTTGGATATTAGGATTAATTGTCTTGAACCAGAGCACTGGAGCAGGTATGCAAGGCGAGGTGGAGATAATGATGCCAATGAACAGTCCTCACTGCCCTTTTTTTTTTTCCTTTTTCCTAAAGAAAAGTAAAAATTTGAAGAATGACTCCACCATTTTCACCACAAGTAACAAATTTCAGAAATATTAAGTAAGACAAGATGATGGCTTTTCAGTTGTTAATAATTTACATCAAAAGAAGGCACATCCTTAAGCAGCCTGAAATGTCTGTAAATCTACTGTAGACCATGTTTCTTTTTTCTCTCCCCCTTGGCCCCTATGAAATTGGTTTTACTTTTTGATACTTATATCGACCACTGACCTATTCCTTTACAAGTTTAGGTTCCTTAAAATTATTCTAACCAACACTTTCAGGAAATTACTTATGGACCAAGTGATACTTTAGAGTCACTGATATTAAGATTAGGGGATGAGCCTGGATGGGTTTGTCTGTAAAATGTTAGTTGAAAGTCACTAGTTTACAAATGATATAATACTCCCTTATAACGGAACTGAAAAACAAAGGGTTTCAGGTAATGTGTGTATTTTGTTGAGGTGTCTACTTTTACAAAAATAATTTAAAAATTCTATGTAGCTACTGTCTTAATGTGTGGCTGTCCCAAAATCCCTTTGCTCTTTTTCCTGATGTTTTCTTGTCTGGAGTCAAGAGTAACAGTTGAGATGATTGAGCCGTTGTTGTGCTGTTTTCCATCTATTTTGTCCACATTACTTGTGGATAACCTGGATACTTCAAAGTCAGATGAGCTGTAGATTTTCTTCTTTGCATGAACTATCAGCAGTGTTTTCCAATTCAGTGCATACTGATAATTCATTCCAGGAAGTCTAATGGAAATTAAATATTTGTTGATGAAATTCTTTGTATACCTGTATTAGTTTTCTATTGCTGCTGTAGGAAATTACCACATGTAATGGCTTAAAACAAAATAAGTTTATTATCCTACAGTTTAGAACAGAAGTCTAAAAAAAATTGGCAGGACTGTGTCCTTCTGAAGGTCATAGGGGAGAACCCATTCCTTGCTTTTTCCCACTTCTAGAGGTGACCCACATTCCTTGGCTCGTGCCCACACCACTCAAACTTCTGCTTCCATCATCATACCTTCTTATCTCTGACCTTGACCCTGACCCTCCAGCCTCCATGCATAAGGACGCTTGTGATTACATTGGACCCACCCAAATAATCCAGGACAATATCATCATCCAACAAGACTTAATTTAATCATATCTTCAAAATCCCTTTTGTCCTGTAACACATTCACAGGCTAGCATGTGGACACCTTTTGAAGGCCACTATTCCTCCTAGCACAGCACTCAAAATGAAAATAAATAAATGAGTTCATTTTTCTTATTTTAGCACATCTCTTAAAAGAGAAAGAGAGAGACTCTACTTTCCTTTTGAAGTGCATATAAAAACATATTTTAGTTTAGCTTGGTTGAGTGTGTTAAAAATAGGAATGTGACTTTTTGAAGACATAACTTGCAGTACATCAGAAGCTATTCATTCACTGCCTCTGATGTACCCCAAGATGCTCAGGATTGGGACTAAGCCTGGTTTGCTCCCCAAATGTCTTTGTGGATTCCTAGAGTTTTGATTTTTTAAGCTTATATTAGGGCTTATTAACATTTAAATATATGGAAGGGAAAATACACTTTCTCTTATTCTAGGTGCTCTCTTAGGAACTGACTTCTTATTGCTGTATTTCTAGTACTTAGCGCAATATCTATCATGTAGTAGATTTGCAACCAGTGATTTCATTGGTGTCCTGGCTCATTTCTCTTATGGTCACCCATTAAAATTCCTTTTTAATGATTGGGTGAAGAGAAAGATGGCAAGGCTTTAGAATTATTGGTGTCCTTTGATGGATCCTTGGGGTGGTAGAGCACTGGGGGATGAAGAATTACAGGCTTTGGTAAAGGCAGCTTTGGTGAGTGGAAACTCCCCAAAGCAGATGGGTGTTGCCAGTTGGTGAGTCCATTCACAAGAAAAACTCAGTCAGTACCTGGGATTGGAACTCAAGAAGAAGGAGCTGTTGAAATTAGGGTGGAAACCAAATAGGATTGGGCTCTAGCTTCACTGTAAAGCAGAAGAGTGAGGCTGGAGCTCAGCAGAATTAATGGAAACTTTACTGGCAAGATGGCAAGATGATATCTCAGTGAGCACCAGGTGGCAACAGGGATCTTATGTCATCTCTGGAGGGCCTTGGAGGTCAACATAGGGTTGAGATTGCAGGTTGAATTACTACATCTCATTCAGATCAGCTGTGGAAGGTAGAAGTTGACAGGAACATTTAGGAAGTATTTTTACATTGCAACTATGATCCTCAAAGAAAGTATGGCTTCACCTCATTGGAAATTTAGGAATGGAATAACCTTGAAACAAATGATGAAGCCAGTGGGGTACTCATGCTATCATCAATGAACAGACTGTCAAGAGTCCAAGGGCTGGACTGAGTACACATTCGGATCTCAAAATCTTTGTTTCCCTAGATGAGGGGCAGGGGGTGGAAAAAGTGATTTGTTCATGTCCTCAAAATCTCTTTCTTGGACTTGAAGTCACTATTTCTTTAAACAGGCAACATGAGCTTGTGCTGTTCCCAACAGAGAGCAGAGGCCCTGTCTAATTTGGAAGAGTGCAGGCGTCCTTGTCAAAGCCAGGAGAAGCTCCAATCGGATTCTCCATCAGAGCCTGACCCTGTCAATCAGAGTGGCCTGAGGTCACAGTTTTCTGGGAAACGTGGAAAATCAGCATCTACAGTAAATCTGCTGCCTGCATTGTATTCATATCATCTGTATTTTATTTAAAATTTGGGTGCAAGTCTTTTATTGCTTTTGTGTCTTCAAACTTTGAATAACTACATCTAGTTGAAGAATAGCCAAACCGAATGCAGCTGAAAAATCCCCATAAAGGACCAGGATTTGTACTTTTTAACTTTTTGGTTATTTTGAATAAAAATGCTTGCAATAAACCAATTTTTCATAATTATCAAAAGACTTCTCATGTGCAAGACACTATTAAGACAAGGGCAGGCATGGAAACATAGTTCGGGCCTCAAGGGTCTCTCGATATTGCTGGAGACAGTCATGTTTTGAAATACACTGCTAGGGTTTGACAAGAAGAACAATCTTGAGGATGGAGGGGAGAGAGGAAATTTTCTATGCATACGTCGTGCATGGGCAGAAGTGTGGAGGGTAAAGAAGATATGACCCCTTTAGATAGGTACAAGTAGCCTAGTGTGGTTACAGTCAGGAAGGCCAGTTAGCAGGAAGAATCATATGAGACTGGGAAAGTAGGTGGCACCAGATTACAAAGGGCTTAGATTGTCTTGGTGCTAGACGAGAGAGGGCTAAGTGACAAATGAACTTGGGGGTGAACTAGAGAATGAGGAACTCATGATACCCTGTGACTTCTGCCTCATTGGACTTGGTAAAACACTTTCTCTTGAAAGTGAAAACACAGTCATTGTTTTAAGATATGTAATGCGCACACACATTAAAACAGATTCTTAGGATCAGACAGCTTCTTAGAATATCAAATAATCCAATTCACTTTACTACTATTCAGACCACTCTCTCTATAGTGTCCTGACCAGTCAGCCAGCCTTTGTCTTAACAGATGTACCTCATGGTCTGATTATGATCAAGTTCTCTAGTATGCTGAACCAAATCTGCCTGGTACAGTTTCCCTAGCCAGTCTCAGTCTTGCTCTCTAAGATCACATGAATAGTTCTCAATTTTCTCATACATTATAGATCCGCAATTATTTTTATAAAACTGCTGGTCCCTTGGACATATTCTCTCCTCTAAGCCACTTCTCACAGGACCTAATCCTTTTCTTATCATCCATCAAGTTCCCTTTTTCTTAAAGAATGGACCCTAGAAACGAAAATGTATATATAGATATAGATATATACAGATACATACAGATATATATCTATCTATCTACCTATATATATATATATATATATCTTTGTGCCCTGATGAAAGAGAGTAGGATGTAACTAATTCTCCCTGCCCCCTGTCCCCCAGTGATCTATATTTCTGTTTGAACTCAGCAGCTGTAAATTATTGAGCCAACACCCTACAACAAGCCTAGAATCACTCATTGACAATATGAATATCTTTGAATTGAGTGCCAGAGAGGCTATATAACTGGCCTAGTCCCATGCACATAGCAAATGATGGAGTAAAAAATTAAATCTAAGCCAGACTCACTTCAAGGTCTACCTCTTTTCATTATGCCATGATGTCTTTGATTTCCTTGCCACAGTACATCAGCAGGTCTCTGTGAAATGAATGTGGGCACATCTAGGAGTGCACTATTCAGCTACAAATATAAAGGAATAATCAAAGCCTCTCAATCTAGTTCAGCTTCTTACTACAGCATGAATTGTAAATAGTCCTCGGATGTAAGTAGTCTTGGTAAATGAAATACACTAATGGTTTTCAGTATGTGGTAATGTCAAGGAAAGCATTGGGTTTAAATGGATTCAATTGAGAGGTTGTAAGAGGAAATGGGGCAATGGGAGGTGTGCTCTTGCCAATTAAGGCACTAAAGTGGTTTAATTTTCATTTCCAGAAATATCCAGAAAATGTGGGCAGTTGTTGTCCCAGACAATTTTCCTTGAGCTACAATGGCCCCAAGTAGAAGCCGGTGTCCCTTGACAAGGTCAATGTGATTCACAATAGACTTTGGAGTCTCTCAACATCCTGCCAGCCATGTACATTTTGTTCTTGTAAATTTGACCTTAGAAGCTATTGTCAGCATATAAGGAGATGATACTTTCACTATTCAATAGTGATATAAGGTAAACTTATGTCTTAATATGCTAAGAACAAGAAAAAGTTTAAAATAAGAAATCATTTTGGCATTGGCATGAGAGAGCAAAGGCATCACTTGTATTTTAAGCAAATTATGGGACTCTTTTATGGAACATAGTTATTTAAGACATTTTGGAAAATGTCCTTTGATCTGTGACCAATCCAAACCTTTAGGGTCATGAGTTGTGCTATGACGCATTCTACTCAGCCAGAAAGCATTTTTCTTATCTACTTGGCATATAAAGACCAAACTTGTAAATTTGTCTTTTTTTTTCACTTCTATTTATAATTTCAGAAGACACTATTTTTCCATATTCTCAGTATTGCACATATTTGTGGTTTTAGTCTATATTTTAGTGAATTTCTGTGACAAAAATAATTTCCACTGGTTCATTTTGGCCTAAGAACACTAATGTAATTGACTATAGCAGGAGAAAATTTAGTGATTAGATAACACAATCCTGTATTGGGTCTGGGGTTCCAATATTCTAGCTAACCATTGCCAGTGATACAAAACTCAATTTCAAATAAATTTTAGAAAATTTAAAAAATTAGCATATGATTTCTATAGTCGTTCTAATTGTCACTTTGAAAACTAATGCCTAAGAAATATGGTGAGTCTTTGGGCTTAGTCATTATAGAGAAACCTGAGAATTAGAACTTTTGTTGAATTGGTCATGGCTCTTACTTAATTTTTAGCCGGTGTATGAGAAAAAGAAAATACAATTCTAAGATAGAATCTTTTCTTATTTTTTATTTTATATATAAATACTTAATTCTACTAAACACAAGCATAGTTTAATTAATTGATAAATGGGTGCTCAATGTGGTGATGTCTCATCGCTGCTTTTAATTGGTGGGTTGATAATCAATAGCATTTTTATGTCACAAAAATACAGCTGGATAAACGAGGCACAGTTGTGAGCAAAGTGGCCTTGCAAATTGTGAGGCCCTTTGGAATTTTTTTCTCCTTATGTATTTAAACTAGATCTGAATATTAATATTTACTCTTCTGAGAGATATGTTTTTGTGTGTTTCTAACAGTTACTGAGTGTGACTTGAAAGAATAATGAGGTGTATATTTAGGTCCTTTGTGAAAAAAAGATGGTCATTAGGGCGCCTGGGTGGCTCAGTTGGTTAAGCGACTGCCTTCAGCTCAGGTCATGATCCCAGGGTCCTGGGATCGAGTCCCGCATCGGGCTCCCTGCTCTGCGGGGAGCCTGCTTCTCCCTCTCCCACTCCCCCTGCTGGTGTTCCCTCTCTCGCTGTGTCTCTCTCTGTCAAATAAATAAATAAAATCTTTAAAAAAAAAAAAGAAAAGAAAAGAAAAAAAGATGTCATTAGAGGTCTACCACCATGGGACATTATCAACTTTAGGAAAATGTACTATTCTTGTTAGTATGGTGACTTCTCAGCAAAGACCCAATCTGGAGAAGAGCATATAGCAAAATGTTTACCCTGGAAATAGAGTGAGAACAGCTAATGTTTGTGCAACATGTAGGGGCCATCTCAAAGGAAAGGTAGCCAGGGGTGGATCCAGGCCCTTGCTTCTAAATAATCACATGAGTCTAAATGATCCCACCAGAGCAGTTTGTGTCCTGAAAACACCCCTGCCATACAATAAGGACAACCTTCCAATGACTACTGAAGCTTCAGTAATATTATTAGGGATCCCAGGATGATACATTGTTCAAGAGTAGATGTTTCAGACAAAAGAAAAATAAGGGAGGGTATCTATATAGTTTTGTTTAATTCATCAGAGTGGCCCAATACTAAAATATGCCTCACCAGTTGCTAGAAGAGTGTTGACCTTGGAAAATAGTGTGTCTACCAACACCTTCTGACACAAATTTTTTTAAAGAACATTATCTAACTTTTCAGAGAAAGAGAAAGATCTAGCATACATGATTCATAATTCCCTCAAAAGACACTCTGCATACCCATATCAGCCTTGCTGAACTACTTCTTGCGTTCTGAATTTCTCATGATATTTCTCTTTCTTTTATCTTTATATAAAGCCATTTCCCAAATATTTTTCCCTAAATTCTGTCTGACCAGCTTTTAATGGTCAAGGGGTTACCAAATGTCACCTTCTATATGATCTTGTCCCAGAACTTCTGAAAAAGAAACCTTCCTCTGTGCTTCTCTCCTAGCCCCTGTGCCATCTCTTATCTAACTATAATTATTCCCTTATATGCATATTCTCTCCTAATATCACGAGTAGATAAACCATATGGTAATAATTTTTGCATCCTTAGAGCCTACATTTGTAGTTGCCATTGGCATTTGGTAAATGTTTATGACTAAATAAATGAATGCATCCCTAAACACAGGTCACCTTCAATATACTAGAAGAACACGTGGAATGGTAGACATATAAGTGGCCACCTGTGGAAATACAATCTGCCACACAGTTAGATTTCCTAAGGTGATAATGATAAACTCACTAACTCCTTCCTTCCTTCCTTCCTTCCTTCCTTCTTTTCTTCCTTCTTTCCTTCCTTCTAATTACTTGCTTTCCAAATCTTTATTGGATAGTTATTCTATGTAATGACCTGTCAGAGAGTAAGAATAAAGAGGATTTAGAAGTGGTGTCTTAGAAGGACACCTGGGTGGCTCAGTCAGTTAAACATCTGCCTTCAGCTCAGGTTATGATCCCAGGGTCCTGGGATCAAGTGCAGCATCAGGCTCCCTGCTAAGTGGTGTCTTAGAGCAACCACAGTCTAGGAGGGTTGGGCTGAGATATAAAGAGATCATCGTAAAATGTTATTGGAAGTATGGGAAGTATTGAAGTATGAACATTGTGGAGGTGATACACAATTAGATAGTACTTCCATGGAGGACATGACACATGTGATGTATCTTAAAAGATGAGTAAGCATGTATTAGAATAAAACAAGGAAAAAGAACAACCAGGCATATAGTAAAGAGATAAAAAAGTGTAGAAGATGGAAAACAAATAATTGAAAAGTATTATGTATGCCCAGGAAAATATAAGTTGTTTATTGTGTTGAAATATAAGCAGTGAGTCCTGGAGTGATAAAATGTAATGTTGGCAAGGTTGAAAGGAACAACATTGTGAGGAATATTTTTTATGCCATATCGAAGACTTTGATCTATTCCCTCATTCAATAATTTCTAAGCAATGATTCAACATAGTAAATTTGTTTTTGTTCAGTGAATGGTTAACTTGATGTGTAGGACAGAAGTGGTTACAATCATTCACAAGAGAAATGAGGATGTAGAGTAGAAGAATTAGGAATTACAATTCAGGAGCTTGGCTGGCTCAGTCAGTAGAGCATCCAACTCTTGATCTTGAGGTCATGAGTTCAAGCCCCACATTGGGCATGGAAGCTACTTAAAAAAAAAAAAAGAATTATAATTCAGATTAAAAATATTCAGAACATAAATGTTTGAGGACTAGTTATTTTATTATAAGGAAAGAGAAAGAGAGAAGAATCAGGAATGATCTCTAATGTTTTGGCTTGAATGACAGCAGATTTTGGTAGTGCCATAATTAAGTTAGGAAAAGAAAGAAAGAAGAGCTGATTTTGAGAAGGTGAGATGTTAAGATGGGCATGCTGAACTTGAGTGTCTATGGCCTGTCTAAATGGAGAAATCTAGAAGCAGGGAGATGTATAGGTCTGATGATTAGGGGAATAGTTTATAGACTATAGTGACAGGTTTAACCAAACCTTTGAAAGTGGATAAAATTAGCTAGATAAATAGAGGAGTGAGAAGAGCAATGAAGTATACTAATTCCAGAGAATACCAACATTTCAAGCTAATATGCAAGGAGGGGGATGAAGAAAAATTTGTAAATGATTCAGATAGTATAAGGAGAAGTTCAAGAGGTCCAGAAAGTTAATTAAAATAAATATCCATTACATTTGGTAGTTTACTATAATGTAGGGTTCAAGAGAGTTGAGATATTAGGGTTCTTAAATGTTTTTTTTATTGCTTTAACCCAAGTGGTATCTAGAACAATTCCAGGCATGTAGTCAGCTATGAATATTTATTAGGAAGTTCCTCACGGCCTTAGGATTGAGAATTTCAATACAGCAATGGAGTCAAATGCCAGATGGGTCAGAAAGTAAGTATTAAAGCAGTCAACACTAGCAGTATAGACTCTTCTTCCAGGAATTTTAGAAGATGATTGGAAGACAGAGAGAATATCGAGGGGGCATGAAATAAAGTAATTATTTTCATTTTAGGAAGTGGGAGCCTTAGAATTACAGTATTCCCCTCCCCTTATCCATGAAGGATAGGTTCCAAGATCCCCACTGGATGTGAAACCAAGAATAGCACCAAACCATATATTTTTTCCCTATACATCTACACCTGTGATAAAGTTTAATTTATAAAGTAGATACAGTAAGAAATTAGCAACAATAAACTAATAATAAAATGGAACAATTATAACAATACACTGTAACAAAATTTATGTGAAAGTGGTCTCTGTCACTCTCAAAATATCTTTTTTTAAAAATATTTATTTATTTTATCTTAATTTGGGAAGCTGATTTTTATTTTTATTTTATTTATATTTTTTATTATGCTATGTTAATCACCATACATTACATCATTAGTTTTTGATGTAGTGTTCCATGATTCATTGTTTGCATATAACACCTAGTGCTCCATTCAGTACATGCCCTCTTTAATACCCATCACCAGGCTAACACATCCCCCCACCCCCTCTCCTCTAAAACCCTCAGTTTGTTTCTCAGAGTCCATAGTCTTTCATGGTTCGTCTCCCCCTCCAATTTCCCCTGCTTCATTTTTCCCTTCCTGCTAGCTTCTTTTTTTTTTTTTAAACATATAATGTATTACTTGTTTCAGAGGTACAGGTTTATGATCCAACAGTCTTACACAATTCACAGCCCTCACCATAGCACATACCCTGCCCAATGTCTATCACCCAGCCACCCCATCCCTTCCACCCCCCACCACTTAAGCAACCCTCAGTTTTTTTCCTGAGATTAAGAATTCCTCATATCAGTGAGATCATATGATACATGTCTTTCTCTGATTGACTTATTTCACTCAGCATAATACCCTCCAGTTCCATCCACATCATTGCAAATGGCAAGATTTCACTCCTTTTGATGGCTGCATAATATTCCATTGTATATATATACACTGCATCTTCTTTATCCATTCATCTGACGATGGACATCTTGGCTCTTTTCATAGTTTGACTATTGCGGACATTGCTGCTATAAACATCGATGTGCACATACCCCTTCAGATCCCTACATTTGTATCTTTGGGGTAAATACCCAGGAGTGAAATTGCTAGGTCATATGGTAGCTCTATTTTCAACTTTTTGAGGAACCTCCATACTGTTTTCCAGAGTGGCTGCACCAGCTTGCATTCCCACCAACAGTGTAGGAGGGTTCCCTTTTCTCCGCATCCCCACCAACATCTGTATTTATTTATTTTAGAGATAAAGAGAGAAAGAGAGACAGAGAAGGAGGGAGTTGGGGGAGTGGCAGAGGGAGAGGAAGGAAGAATCCTTAAGCATACTCCCCACTGAGTGCAGAGCCTGACGCGGGGCTTGATCCCAGGACCCCGAGATCATGACCTGACCCGAAATCAAAAGTTGGATGCTCAACTGACTGAAGCACCCAGGCGCCCCTCAAAATATCTTATTATGCTATACTTACCCTTCTTCATGCGATGATATGATAAAATGCCCATGTGATGAGATGATGTGAAGTGAATGCCATGTTAGGCTACTACTGAGCTTCTGGCTATATGTCAGAAGGAGGAGCATCTGCTTTTAGACCACGGTAGACCCCAGGGTAACGGGAACCACAGAAAGTAAAACCATGGATAAGAAGGTACCACTGTATTTATAAACTGAGATGAATCAGAGATTCTGGCAGAAGACAGCCTGAGTACAGGAGCACAGTCACTGAAAAGGCAGAGAATAAAATCAAGAGCTCAAACAAGTGAATTTTTAACAGGGAGGGAAGAACATTGCATCATTTGAGAAATTAAAAGGAAGGACATGAGGGGCGCCTGGGTAGCTCAGTGGTTAAGTGTCTGCCTTCGGCTCAGGTCATGATCCCAGGGTCCTGGGATCGAGTCCCACATCGGGCTCCCTGCTCAGCGGGAAACCTGTCTCTCCCACTTCCCCTGCTTGTGTTCCCTCTCTCGCTGTGTCTCTCTCTGTCAAATAAATAAATAAAATCTTTAAAAAAAAATAAAAGGAAGGACATGATAAAGGGCAAATTTGTCAGTGGATGAATGCAATACCGTAGTGAGAACCCTTTTGAGGGCCTCTATCCTTTTAATGAATAAGCTGAGAAAAAGGGGAATAATGTCAAGGACAATGCCTGAGCAGAGTGGTCAAGCTTTGTGGTAGACTTTGAGGGAGTTGCCCAATAAATGGGATTATTAGTGAGGCCAACTGATGTCAGAGCCATACATATTTATAGGGTTCCAAGCTGCAAAGTGCATGATTTGCTTTAATAACCCAGTGCATTCCAGGCAAAGTGCATAAAGGCATATTTTAAGAGCATTCCTTATTTGAGATTTCGCTGGTTGCACTGGACATAAAGAAAGGAATGGATAGAGATAGAGTGTTCTGAGCAGCTATGTGGATCAGACAAGGAAGAGTAAAAATAGGGGCAAAACATGCTGAGGCCAACAAGAACAGTTAGTGGAAATGAGGTTATAAGAAGTCATGCAATCAGCTATTGAAATTTAAAGGTCCCAGGTGAATCTGCTGTAGGAGATGACAAGTGTTACAATGTGGCTTAGGTAGTGGAACAGAGGGGGTATGAAGTAAAATGGTGGTTGAGGTATTTGGAGTTAGCCAGCCCAATTAAAAGCATAAATTAAACAAATGATAAGCATAGTGTATAGACATATTTTGCTAATTTAGTAGATTACTGGAGAATACATCAACCAATTTGAAAGAAAACAGCAGAGAGGGTGACAAGAGGACTAAATCTGAGGGAAAACCAAAATAATTTGTTTTCTCCAACAGACCAGAAGTGAGTTTCTAGCTCTTTGTGTCTACACATGTGGATAAAAATATTAGTGATTGGGTCTGAGTAGTGGAAGCCATCATCTGGAGAATACTTGCCTCTAAGTAGAACTGCACCCCAAAAAGAGGTCATATAACCTCATTAGTAATCCTCACGTCCATTTGTAGACTGTGGGCATACCGTGGATTTAAGAAAATGGTGCCTTTTTTATATGAAGATATTAGCTAACCTCTCAGAGTCCTTAATATTTTGCGTGATGACAGGAGCCTTCCTTGTTCCTCTGTTTTATCTTTCTGAGGCAATTTATATGGAACAGCCTCTTAGCATTAGGAATACTTCCAGATTTCTTGAGGCACTAAGGTCTATGAAGCATTCAAAATTAGTCTGTGATGGGAGATATTTTAACCCCATAAGATATGCCCTCAGATTTTACTCCACATTTTGTCCCCTTTAAAAAACACTGGCCATAAAAATGTTTAATTGGCCGGAAGTCTCTCTAGAGGCACAGTGTTTCATTAACTCAAGGAGACATCAGAGACATTTTAAGAGATAAATCTGACCTGACGAACGCTAACATTTTGTAAGATTAGAAGCCTAGACTATAAAAGCAGTTTGCCAGGACATACATTTACAGCTTTGACTTGATAGACTCCTATCTTCTCCTTCTTTGGGTGAAGTCTTTTCCTACCCTCAGAAAAGCGACATGAAAAATGTAAATAATTAAAAGTGAAGAGAGATCCCATCCCACGTTTCTGAGCAATCAGTTGAAGGAGTTGCTGTGCTTGCCATTTTATCTTAAGGATGCCCTGAAATCTAACACTGTCTTTAATGTCAGCTGCATGTGAGGGTCTCTGTAGAAAGGTGATCAAAAGGACTCTCCTGGCGTAGGTGCCCTTTGTCTCAGAGGAAGGTGATCCACAGCATCTGGAGGTGATGGAACGCATGATTAACATTACCACAGAGAATGATTAATATCTTCTTAAAGCACCTACTTCCAGATTATCCATCATTTCATTAGAGTGAAAAAAGTTCCCTGTGAAAAGGGGCTGGCCCTCTGAACCATGAATAACTCACCCACCCCTTGACATGTTTACTAATTGAGTAGCAGAGCGGGCTTAATACTTTAATATATTTATACTAAGCAAATTATGACTTTTTTTTCAATACACAGGGTGAGTTTGGGATTGTAGTGAAATAACAAAGTGCTTTTGTTTGGCAATTAAAGGTCATTTTATGATTAATACTAAACTTAACCCTTATTCTTGACAGAAAGCATTAATTTTTTTGTCATAAACCATTGGCCAGATTTCTTCTGAGGGATTTTTGCTATGCAATATTGGTTAATTTGCACTGTAGATGTGACATTTAAAAGATTCCTCATTAACCAGAGCCTTTGAAAGCATCTAGTTTTAGCGTGGGTCCCAAGTCCATGAATTTATTTAGTGTTTTACTTAAAGAGAGAAATTATGTATTCAGGAGAAGAAAGTGCAGAGATGATGTCAGATTTTCTGTGTTTTCCTCATTCCCACTGGAGAATGAAATATCTCCTTAATGTCGTGGCAGTGCCTCCAAATATTGAGCTCCCTCCAAAGGTCTTAAAAATATAATATTTATACTACAGTGAAAACCATTTCAATATATGTGCCTCTTTTAGGTCGAGAATCAAGGAAATTATTTGTGCAAGTCAAATAACCGACTGGTTTTTTATTTGCTGAACTCAAAGTATTTATTTCTATTTCTGTTTCAATCACTTGAAAATAGGCCTTTTTACTTTATTTTGAGTAGGTAAAAATTCTAGAAAAATGCCAAGTTCATATTTGTTGTCAGGAACCATGTCTATCCTGCTGAATTCCCAACACCATGGATTGGCTTAAGATTTTGTTTTTCCACCAGTACTTTTGGATCATAAGAATATGTCACAGCATGTGACACATCCTTAATAAGATGACTTTGAGGAGTTTCAGGAACCAGTGAGTATGGGCAGTGTTATGTTCTTGGAGCCCAAAGGTGAGTCACCAAAGTGAGGGTTTCGACTACCATTGCTCTGTTCATCAGCTGTGTGACTTCACTTCTAGTCTCTTAGTACATTGTAAACTGAAAGCCTAGGCTAAATGATCACTTGGTTGATGATACAGATTCACCGAACAAGTCTGATAATTTTTACATTATTCTCTTATGTTAAATCTTATATCATAGTAAATAAATTCTTCTTACATTTCCAACAGGATAACCCATTTTGGTGTCATGCTAAACAAATATTACATACTATTTGTGTAATGTGCACATGGATATATACATATTATAAAGCCTCAATTCTGGGAAACTAAATTTCCTTACCCTTTAATTAAAGTGTCGCTTATACATTTTATATATATTTTGTGAAATGAACCAACTGATTAGAAACGCTTTTATTTCAGGGGAGGGTCAAAAAAGAAAATGCTAGAGGACACATTTTATCTCTCATTTCTACAAATAAAATGTTTTGTTGCTGCAATAACCTAAAAGACCATGCATTATCAAAACCAAATTTAAATGTGTCTACTACACTGCCCAGTTCCCACCAAAGCTTGGCAATAGAGCCAATGACATAAGACCCATTCCCTAAGTAATTTTAAAACACTGTTCTGTGGGACTTTTGCAAACATGAATTAAAAACGAACAAACAAACGTACTCAAGTGCTTGTTAGAAATGCCAAGCAACACGAAGGTAAATCAATTTCTTTGTGATAGGAGTTTTCAGATCCTTGTGAATTTTCAAGAAGGCGATAGGGTTCATAATACTTCCCAAATTAATTTGGCAATAAAATGGATGGATGGATTTATTTATTTATATCTTATTTTCAGACCAATACTAAGTGGAAATAATTGCATATACACAAATATACATAAATCTGTATATAAATATATTGCTCTTTATCTGTTTCTTTCTATAAACATAGTCATAGTAGTGATTGATACTATTTAAAGATTATGACTAGAGAGTCAGGAAATATTTTCTGTAAGTGTGAAGAAAAGAATGACGCAATTATAGATATAAAATCTGACAAGAATGTCTGTGAGACAAAATGTAGACATAATGTAGTGTTGGTTGAATGATTCATTGTTTATAGCTACATCCTTTGATGATCTATTGTATACAAATATATCTGACTGAGTCTAGGATAAGAAAGTGAGGTGGGACTTTGGCCATTGGCTTTATCTTCAGTGAGCATATTCCAATGACCTGGGTGGAGTGATGTCTTCAAGGTCATGTCAAGGGGCACCTGGGTGGCTTAGTTGGTTAAGCAACCAACTTGGTTTCAGCTCAGGTCATGATGTCAACACAGACATCTTTTCATGTTTTGGCAAAGCTTCAGAAGATAGTAGGGGGAGGGGTGGCTGGGTGACTCAGTCGTTAAACGTCTGCCTTCAGGTCAGGTCATGATCTCAGGGTCCTGCAATCCAGCCCCACATCGGGCTCCCTGCTTGGCGGGAAGCCTGCTTCTCCCCCTCCCACTTTCCCCACCTGTGTTCCCTCTCTCGCTGTGTCTCTGTTAAATAAATAAATAAAAATCTTTAAAAAAGAAGAAGAAAAAGAAGATAGAAGGGGCAGGTGCTATGAAACCTTTAGAAGAGGGTGATAGGGACAACTATACTCTAGTCAGATTAGGTGGTCTTGGCACAGTCTTCTCAACTGTGCCAATAAACACTTCTACTCTAAACATCTGCTTCTGTGGCCAGGAGAAACCACCCTGATATTCAGGTGGTTGGCCCTACGTGACTGGTTCTATCTATAACCAGGATATTTCATTTAAACAAATTATGTCTGTGAATACTTCAAGAATTTCTTCCTTTCATCCTACTATGGCCCCAAATCTCTGTAGAGGTAGAGTGTCTCATTAACTCAGAGGCCATCAAAGACCTTAGGAAGAGCTCAGTCTGCCCCTGAGATGAAGTGTCATTTCAGACTTAGTTTTTTCTGCAACCAATGTCACAGATCTTTGGAGATTGAGTGCCACATACTCATGTGACAGGCAGTGAAGTACAGGGGCTGTATTGGTTTTGTGGCCAAGCATCCCTGAGTTCAAAATCTGGCTCTACCACCTACTACTTATGTATTTGGTCGATTTTACCACCTAAGAGATATGATTGAGCCTTGGTATTCAAAATGTGGTCTATGGGCACCTGAGTGGCTCAGTTGGTTAAGCGACTGCCTTCGGCTCAGGTCATGATCCTGGAGTCCCGGGATCGAGTCCCACATCGGGCTCCCTGCTCGGCAGGGAGTCTGCTTCTCCCTCTGACCCTCCTCCCTCTCATGCTCTCTGTCTCTCATTCCCTCTCTCACAAATAAATAAAATCTTTAAAAAAAAAAACCACAAAATGTGGTCTATGAATGAGCAGCAACGACATCGGCTGGGAGCTTGTTACAAATGAAGAATCTCAGCTCCTACCCAAGACCTGCTAAACAAGAATTGGCATTTTAACAAGATACCAGTGATTCATGTGTACATCAGAGTCTGGGAAGCCCTTTTGGAGATGATAGTGTTGAAAATATTCTGGAAGTCCTATGTTAAATGCTCTGGCAAAGTACAACCTATGATACGTAAGAAACACATTGTTATAATGGTTTTGATTACTGAGGTCAAATCATCAAAGGTCCTTGGACTATTAGATAATGTCGTGTCTCCATCATGTTTTCATTTGCTCAGAAACAGGATACACTCATCACCTCCTGTTGGATTCTACTGTCAACTTTATATCTCAGCATTTCTCTTCTCCTTCTTACCTCTGACATTGCATCCTATTCTTTGGGATTCATCACATCCCCACAGAGTATAATACAGGTAACAGTCCTGATTAGAGTTATTCGGAATGGATATTAAGGAGGACTTTAAGATTATTTTTTAAATTCATGTATTTTTCTTCACTTTTTTTTTTCAGTTCTAGAATTTCAGTGTTAAGTCAAGTTTTATAAAAATGGCTTTCAGTCCACCATGTTTAAAATCATTATCCAATAAACCAATAACTGTAGGTTTGGATAGATCTTCCTTCTCTAATTCTTTTGTTTAGCATCATTTTAGTGCTGCAGCATGCTAGGAAGTCATTTTTGTTGCCCTTATGAACATTGTAGTGAGGGGAGAAACCACCTGGTAAAGAAAATGTGACAGTTATATTTGTCCCATGGCGAAAGTGCCCTGGCCTTCTACCAGTGAAATAGGAGACATTAGAACATATCAGTTTGCTTTTCACTATAGACAGTCAGTGTGTGTGTGTGTGTGTGTGTGTGTAACAGAATTACAGCTGGGGATGTTTGAAAATCCTCTGTTGATATCCTTGTACATAAGGAAAGAGAAAATCAGAAAAAGAAAGAAGAAAGAAATAACGAAAGAACGAAAGAACGAAAGAAAGAAAGAAAGAAAGAAAGAAAGAAAGAAAGAAAAAAAAAAAAAAGAAAAAGAAAGAAATCTGGCCAAAACCTTTTGAAAGGAGGGACACAAGAGATATTGAATGGGAACTAGACCAAATAGCCAAAGGCAAACTCTTATCAAAAGTTGTTTCTTTGTTTTTGTTGTTTTCTGTTTTTTAAAAATTTTATTTATTTATTGGAGAGAGAGAGAGAGCATGAGGTGGGGAGGGGCAGCAGGAGGGAGAGGGAGAAGCAGACACCTCGCTGAGCAGGGAGCCCCACAAGGGGCTCGATCCCAGGACCCTGAGATCCTCACCGGAGCCGAAGGCAGGCACTTAACCAACTGAGCCACGCAGGTGCCCCTGTTTTTTGTTTGTTTGTTTTTGTTTATTTGTTTGTTTTAATCACTGAGGAATCAGTTTGGTTTGGTGAGAAGAGTGGAGGTTTGTGAGTCCTGGACCCCTGTAGCACCTATTAGCTATGTAACTTTGAGCAAGTTACCTGATTTCCCTGGACCTCAGTCTTCCCACATGAAGAAGAGGAAATTAACCCCCCATTACCTCAGGCTGATCAGAGCGCTAGCTAAAGTTCTGTGTTAATGGCACAGCAGTCATACCGTAAATACCACAATTCTTCAAGATTACACACTGTTTCTGGAGTGGCATCTCTATATCCCTCAAAGATTCAACTCTAACTTGTCTCTACCTCTCAAGATCATGGCTACTGGGGCTCAGGTGCATGTGTGTGGACGGCCCTAAGCGTTACTTAAGGGGCAGTTTAAGAAGACCTCTGGCCAGTTCAAACTCCTCCCCACGAGTCCGGCCTGAAGCACTCCCCCTCGGGTGGTTATTCGTCCTCCTCTTTGCCCTCTCTGCTCTGTTGCAATCATCCTGGATTTTCCCTCTCTGCAACTGCTGTCCAGACCAGCTGCACCCACTACATCTTCAGCACTGGACCGAGAAGGGTATTAATCATATTTTTGAGGAGGACACTCTGCTATTTATCTCCCTGACACCTCCAGCGATGGGCCGCCAGGCCTGCCCACAGTCCATTGACTGGTGAGATTACACATTACCTTGCTCCATTGCCTCTCCCTACCCTCTCCATTGACTGGCTGTTCAACAGTGGAGTTGTGTTTGTTCAATCAGACATAATTTATACCTTTTTTGTTCTTTCTGGAGAGTGCATGTTAATTTTTAGTTGAAGTGCAGGCTTTTTTCATCTCATTTCAGGTTAAGCAACACTGAGATGAAGGATGTTAAAAATTCTTCCATCGACTTCCCCTACTGCCATCCGGCTACCGTGGGAATTAGGGGGACATGTGGGCTTCCACCAGCAGCTGCATTCACTGAATGTATGATTGGGTTTCCCAGCTCCCATGTTTGGTTGTAAATTGTGTACAGATGTGCATTTATACATAGCCTCTGCCTCGGAGTTTAGATCTCAGCAGAGAAGTAGCCCATCCTTCGCCCGCTCGCTTGCTGCCATGTAATTCCTTGCCTCTTTTATGCATAATCTCTCATAACAAGGCCTTCTGGTTTGTTTGCCTTATGCCTCTCGTAGCTTAATTTGCCACTTATCTTCTCACTTCTTAACCCTCTTATTTTATTTTAAAATGCAAAGGAAGGGGGAGGGTAGCCGGGCTGCTTAATAACCACAATAATCCAAATACGTAAATAGCATTAATAATTAAAGTAATTACTGATTAGCTAATCAGTAAGCTCAAGAATAAACTGGCTGCAGAGGGACAGAAGGCTCTGCCACTATACCCCAAAGTGACTTGGTTCTTTGTTTTCAAAAGCATTGTTCTCTTGAACGCATTCCCACTTCCATCGTTAATAAGGGGCTCAAAATCTGCCTCATCATGCTGATGAGGCAAGTTAACGAAAAGAAAGGAAACATTCCATCAAGAGTTCTCTGAATTGTTCTTACATTTCTTACAAATTATGATGTCCCTACTATGTGCCAAGTGCTGTAGAAGCAGCTGAATTTATTTTGGCTTTACACGCCCAAGAGCGCGCGTGTGTGCTTGCGCACACACACATGTGATTTTATTTAGTTATTTGCTTAGTTATTGTAGAATGGCACAATGGTTTTCAATCTTAATCTACACACGGAAATGCAAAACTTTCAAATGCTCCTCATTATATTGCATGGCTTGTAGGCCGTACATCAGAAGGTGGACAGTTCCATTATTTGGCTAGTGCTTAGTAGCACTGAACATGGTTGAGGACCAGTGGACGGAGCACCGGATTGAGAGCCAGATCTGATCAGATCAGAATCCTGTGCTTTTGGTTCTCTAATCCCTATGAACCTCAGTTCTCACTTCTAAAAACGAGGGATAATACCAACAAGTTAGTGGATTGTCATGAGAGCAAATTAAAATAAATGCTCTAAGGGGCACCTGGGTTGCTCAGTCAGTTAAGCTTCTGCCTTTGGCTCAGGTCATGATCTCAGAGTCCTGGGATTCAGTCCCTTGTGGGACTCCCTGCTCAGCTCAGCGGGAGTCTGCTTCTCCCTCTCTCTCCACACTTCCCCACCCATTCTTGCAGGCACTCTTTCTCTCTCTCTCTCTTTCTCGCTCACTCTCAAATAAATAAATAACATCTTAAAAAGAAATAAATGCTTAAAGAGTTGGGCATACAGAAAATTCATTCATTCAACTCATGTCAATTTGAGGTCATTACAAACTTTATTTAGCAAATGGAAACAGACCTATCTTCAAAGAAACATTTGATTAAATATATAATATCAAGCATGCCCATTTTACAGAAAAACTTGGGAAATACACTGTAACATGTAGACGGGCTGAGCCAATTTGACATTAGTCTCTGATGTGCCGGCTATCTCTGTATTGAAGCATCTTGATGGGTTCAGTTAATTAGATTGGCTCTTCCTCCACAGCTGTCCCCTCTAGGCATAATCTTTGGCGTCCTCCATTGTTTTGTGAATCAACCCTTTTCCCTCACTTTCAGGCTCCAGAGTGTGTCAAAATTGTTTTTCTTCTGATGGTCCCTCCAATCTCACATTTTATTTGTAATTATATCTATATCATAACCTTACTATCTCTCTCTCTCTCACACACACACACACACCCACATCATTATGTGTATCATTAGCTATCATTTTTGAGGTATCAGAAGGAGAAAATCGGATGTAAGAGCTGAATGCACATTCTTGAATCAAAGTCCGTCATTCTGGATCTTCATAGTTACACTGTCATCAATGTCCTACCTAATCACAGGCTAGAACCTACTGGTGTGGATGGTTCTCCAGGACCAAATCACATTCCGTGGAAGGTGATGTTTTGGAGTTAATCTGGTTTCACATAAAACCTGGCTCCACCCCTTGCTATGTGACCTTGATGATGTTTCTAAGATTCAGGTTTTTCTTATATGCAAAAAAAAATACAAGTATCAGTTTTGCTTTTCATTGTTGTGAGGACTGAATGAAGTAACTTGTTAAAGCACCTGGCAGGTTGTAGGGCCCCACTAAGTGCTATTTTCTTTTCTTCCTCCCTCCCTTCTTTTTCCCTCCCTTCCTCCTCCCCGCCCTTCCTCCCTCCCTTTCTTCCTTCCTTCTGCCTTTCCCCTGGTTACTATAGTTAAACAACACTGTATACTGAAAAGGCTGTGAGATTTCAAATTGAAATTTTTTTTCTTTAAATCTTAATATTCCCCAATTACTTTGGACAAATTGTTGGACACTTCTGATCTCAGTTTTCCTCTCTCTAAAATGGGTATAATTGTGCTTACTTTTGAGGTGATGTGAAAATTAAATTTAATGAGGATATGACACCCATCATGTTTCCCATAGGGAATTCATGTGTTGGTTCTACTTCCCTTCTCTATATCTCAGGAGGAAATGAAAACAGAGCTTCCACTCCCAACTTATTTCTTAGAGACCCATTTAAGTAGTCAAGCATCTTAAAAATAGGAGTTTTGTTGAGCAAGTTCACATGAGACAGAGAGACAGTATTTTAAGAGCTTCTTCTGCATTGTTTCTTTAGAGAGCTTAGGGAATGGAAGGACCTACAATAAAGAACTAATGGGCCTTCCACACAACATAACTGGAAAGACAAGAATTGCTGCTCTTCTCTGTCTGGCCTTCAGGATCATTCACACCTCTGAATTTCTCCCGCTAACTGCCCATTTTTTTTTTTTCTTTCTTGTGTATGGATGGCAATCAGACCTAGTTCTACATATGGACTGCTCAGCTGCCCCTGAATCTGTCGACTTCCTTTTGCATCTCGTAATTCAAACTTCTAAAAAAAGAAAATCTGATTGACATCACCCATCACATTTAGGGAAGAACTCTACATGTCCTGGGGCTTTTACCAGCTTATTCATGCGCTCCCACTGGTCAGCAGTCATCCCCTTAGCAGAGACCAATTGAGAAGATTCCCTGTCCAGGGGTGAATGGGACAGTTTAAACCAGAAGTGAAACTCAAGATTGACAGGCAAATTGACACCCAGCTACTCCAGCCACTTGGCTATTTTTTACCAATGAAATAAATTGGTCTCTAGTCTGTTAGTACCTTTGAAAACTCTATATAGGTGGGATCGAGGTAAATAAAGTTGAGAGAGAAAAAAGGAGAATTTTTCTTTAAAATTATTCCAGTAGAAGCCCAAAGAAAAATCTTTCGGCAGTGTCTCATACACTAGCAGATTCTCTGCCACTTAACTTTAGAAGAGATTTTCCAGACTGGTTGTAGGCAATTTCTCTGCTGGTAGAGATAACATCTAAATAACCCAGTGAGGCTTTTCCACTCTAATTGTAATAAGGTTTTGAACTCAACAAAAGAGCTTGACAGAGGCGAGAAGATAGGCCCCCTGCAAGCATGCGTGGGGGGTGACCACACAGCCCAGGCAATCTCTGGGAAGTTGGCATGTCAGGGCTGCCCTCATTAGGGGCCTTCAGCTACTGAAGCAAGGCCTGGACCACACATTCTCCACAGACAGGCAGGGACCTCAGAAGGATGCAATAAAGCAGGAGAGAAGACTCCAGAAGGCGTAGGGATATTTGAAGAAATGAGTAAGAATCAAAGTCTCCAGTCCAGTCAGAAGCTGAAAAATGTTTATCCTCTGGTCCGCTTCAAAGTAGAGATTTCACAAACTAATCTCCCCCCATTCAGGAAGCAATTTCAAAATTACAAATTCTTTAGATGCTGTGAATTACCAGCAACATTAAAAAAATACCCATATTTAAGGCAGACCTTTCTCCCTCTTGGCATTCTTGGTAGACTTCTCCTTTCTCAGGATTTACTGATTGAAAGCTGCAAACAGATAGGTCCAAATAGCCCTTTAAAGTTAAGGGTTTTAGGTTTTCAGCAGGAAACAAAAAGGGGGAAAATAACCCATTTTCATTGATGATCAGACTTTTGCCTGACTAAACTACACTCCTTCGGAGTGTGTAAAAGCTGTGTGTGGTTCCCTTTAATAATCCCCTCATCAGTGTTTGTCCATAATGCCTCTTAAATAAAGGGAATTTCTTTTCATCTGTTTGCAAATTTGGAGATCAGAGATTGCCTGGCTCAGGTGAGGGTAAAGTCAGTTGCAGATAAATGGCTTTAAAATGTTTCTGCCACATGATTTTATAAGATCCTTTCTTTTGGACAGCTTTCAGTTCCAGAATTATGCACTGTGATTGTAGGCCAGATGCTTGGGTATTCAATTTCTAGATTCGGCCAGATAGGAAAATAGCAGTGTGTTGATAACTTTCCCCTGGTTTGTCTGACGGAGTCTGTATCTATGATTAAAATCTCACTACAGATCCAATGCCTCTACTTGTCCGGGGCCTTGAATTCAGTGTTTGCAAGCAGGTAATAGAGAGATAGGAAGACTGGAGTGGAGTCTGTTACTTAACCTGCCTGATTTGGAACATTTTATGTAAGGCATCAGGATAAACCTACTTTTTCTAAGAATAACTGTGTCTTCCTCACTGTGTCTTAGCAAGCATAGCGTTATGTGGCTACACCGAGGAACTGACTACAGAAGCAGCCCCTGAGATTTCATTTGAGAAAAACCAACTTAAAACTTATCAACAGGACTGGCTACATCCTTTGTGGAGCCTGGTGCAAAATGAAAGGGCAGAGGCCCTTGTTAAAAAAATACAAAGGATGTCGATATGGGAAGTGCAGATCATTAGACCAAGCTTATGATCTTTATGAACCTGGGGCCCCGCTGTGCTGCCTTCTTCTGACCCACCTGTGACATGATTAGATGTAGCAATTCCTCTTTGGCATTTTCTGAAGGCCCAGCTAAGATTAGTTATGAGACTGATTAATAAAAGTAACTAGCAGAGTCAAAATTTCAGAATCCATTAAGTAAGCAGACCTCACCTTTTGGTTTGTGTACCCCCAGGAATTAGGTAAATGTCTTAGTTGTGTGGTGGAAAAAGCAAGGGAGCATTATGAACTCTTTCCTTTAGGAATAAGATGATGCTTATTCTCCATTGTAGGTACACCTGTCCCACTGGGGATACTGTGAATGTTACAGTGTCATATCGCTGATGCCAGGAATCCCAACAGAGGTGCTTTTGAATAGTCTTGTAGCCTTCTCTACGGGGCCATTCAGTCCAAAGGAAGCAGGAAGAACTTTACATGCATAGAGTCGAATTAAAGCTGGACCATCCTAGAGGCAACACAACAGCCAGAATGGTTTTCTCATACAGGGGCAATGTGAATCTTCACTGCAGAATGTTTTTGAACAGCGTCCAAAAGCTAATCCACGGAAAGAGGTTAACACAGAGCTGCCATATAATAAGGCCTCAGTGAATGTCACTTCTTCTTCTAAAGCAGGAATCTTAAATATCTATTTTAATTTACATTTTCAAGAAAAAAGCAGACAAGATGTCAAAACAGCCTTAGTGACCCTGATTTTCATTTGAGCCATTCCGTCTCATCTGAAAAGTCTTTAAACACCAAAAAAAGGATATTGGCTTGTTTGGAGGTTTGGCTATTCAAGGGTCGCTGGAAGTTGAGACAATTTCATGACCATGACTTTGGGGCTGAAAGGAGCATTTTAAAAAAATCAACTTTTGGGGCGCCTGGCTGGCTCAGTTGTTAAGCATCTGCCTTCAGCTCAGGTCATGATCCCAGGGTCCTGGGATCGAGTCCCGCATCAGGCTCCCCGCTCCGCAGAAGCCTGCTTCTCCCTCTCCCGCTCCCCCTGCTTGTGTTCCCTCTCTCACTGTGTCTCTCTCTGTCAAATAAATAAATAAAATCTTAAAAAAAAATCAACTTTTAAATTGTAAAAGTTGCTGATTTAAAGAAAAATTGCCAAAATAGTAGAGGGAGTTCCCATATACCCCACATCCATTGTCCTCTATTATTAAAATACTAAATTAGTATAGCCAAAGTGTAAAAATTAATGAGCCAACATTGACACATTATTATGAACTAAATAAATAAATGAACTCAAATAAAGACTATACTTTGTTCAAATTTCTTTAGTTTTTTCCTGCTGTTGTTGTTGCTTTTTCTGTTTTAGTTTCACATTTAGGATTTCACATTGCAGTTAGCCGTCATGTCTCCATAGGTCCCTCTTGGTTGTGACAGTTCCTCAGACTTCTTCTGTTTTTGATGACCTTTACAATTTTGAAGAATCCTTGGGAGGGAATTTGTAGAAAGTCCCTCAATGGGGATTTGTCTGATGATTGTCTTATGATCAGACTAGAGCTATGTATGGGCTTTGGAGAAGAGGGGTACAAATAAATAAATAAAATTAAAAAAAAAAAAAAGAGCTAAGAGTTCCAGATTCCAGAGGAAGAGCATACCACAGTAGCATTCCTGAGTATGAGGCCCTTGCCAGTCTGTAGGCGGGTAAATCTGCCTCATCTCTCATGGAAGTGTCTGATGGGTCCATGAGGGAGACATGGCCCAGGAATGTCACTATCTGGTGAATGTGGCACAGTTACCAGACTGTGTCCACCGAGGTTGAATAAGTCCACCCAAGTTGCAAACTAATAAGTAATCAGGATTTAAACCCAAGTAGTCTGGGTCCAGCGTCCAAGTTCTTAAAGACTGTAGTATTGCCAATGCTCTTGTTGAAGGTAGGAACACCCTGCTTGAATTGATCTTATTAGGAAAGATTTCAGATTTTAAATCATCCTAAGAGAAGCCCTTTTATCAGAGGGTGTTCTTTACTGCACAAAAGATGTGAAAACAGAATTAAAGCCTGGCTTTTTAGAAGTGCTAACACTCTCTTGATTGCTAAATAATCGTGTGGATATATTTACTTCAAAAGCTTTAGCAAGGGCTTCCCTCAGTGAAGCCTCAGCTTCTCTCTACTTTTAAAAGATCCATTAGAGTACCCATTCGAGGGTAAATCTGACTGGAATTTGACAAAAATGGGAACAAGTAAGACCAAAAAAAATAGGATAAAATAAAGAAGAAGAAAGATCACTAGTAAGAACATTATTTAAGAAATAGGATTTCAAGTCATACACATATTTTGTTACACCTTTAGTCCCAAATTCACATCTGTAAATAATAATTTTTCAGAACAAAATAAATTCAGTCATAAAATAGTAGCAGTTTTTCCTAGGCTGTCTTTTTTTTTTTTTAATTCTGTAAATAATCAGACATGAAGCACATCTTAAGGAGATGCCACACCACTCACACACACACACACGCGCGCGCGCGCACACACACGCACACATTAAAGATATCATATATACCATAGCAAAACTCATGCAGTGATAAGCCCTGAATTGCCCTAGCTTCAGGTAATACTGATACTTCTCTCCATGGTGTTGGCAGGTTCTGTATATATTAACACATTTTGACATTTTCCTTCTTCAGCTTTATGAGTCAATCAAGTTGTATTAAATCTTAATCAGAAATTACTATTCTTTTTCAAGCTTATAAAGCTCAAACATAACTAATGGAACTTACCTAGCATATTTGAAGAACAGATTTTGCTTTCAAATGTGCACTTGGAGTTATTAGTTAGGGACAAAATGATTTGCAAGAACAAATATAGCAAATTAAAAATGTCTTAGTCTTAATATTTATACACATGAAATATATATAGTATGAAATTATATACAAACTTCTACCTTTCTTTTTTTTATATTTATGTATTTTGAACACAAATTGTATATATTTAAAGTATACAACTTGATGAGTTGATATACATATAGTGAGATGATTATTATAATCAAGCTTATTAACATATTATCTCCTCAGATAGTTACCACTTCTGGTGTGTAAAAAGTGCACCTGAAATCTACTCTCTTAGCATATTTCCAGTATTCAATAGAATTTTATTAAATATTAGTCATCATGCCTATATATTATATATCTAGATGTATGTATCCTACGTAATTATAACTTTGTACCTTTTGACCAACACCTCTCCATTTCTCCAATCCCCATACCCCTAGCTACTGGTCACCACCATTCTACTCTCTGCCTCTATGAGTTTAACTTTTGTTTTCTAATTCCACGTATAAGTGAGAGCATCCACTATTTGTCCATCCAATTTCTCCATCTGTCTTATTTCACTTAGTAAAATGTCCTCAAGTTTCAACCATTTTGTCACAAAAGGCAGGATTTCCTTTTTCTCATGGTTGAAGAATATTCTGGTTCATTTATATATATATATATATATATATATATATTTATTATAATGAAATTATAAAATATACATGTATAATATAAATATCATATATATAAATATATAATATAAATTTATAACATGCAACTATTATATGAATATCTAATATAAATATATATTTATAGATGATATATAATATATTATGTAAATAAATATATGATCTATGACTTATATAATATATGATTATAATTATATATATTATATATGTATTATATATATATATATATATATACACACACACACACACACAGAGACATACATATATCCACTTCATCCTTCTTCTTCCTTATCCATTCATCTGTCAATAGACATTGGGATTGTTTCCATATCTTGACTATTATGAATAATGCTGCAATAAACATGAGAGTACAGGAATCTCTTTGAGATAGTGGTTTCATTTCCTTTGGATATTTATCCAGAAGTGTGATTGCTGGATCATATGTTAGTTCTAGTTTTAATTTGTTGAGGAACCTCCATACTCTATTCCATAATCCCTGCACCAGTTGACATTCCCATCTAACGGTGTACAAGGGTTCCCTTTTGTCCACATCCTCACCAGTCTTTTTGACTATAGTCATTCTAACAGATATGAGGTGATAGCTCATGATTTTGATTTGTGTTTCCATTATGATTAGTGATGTGGGCCATATCAATGTGTTCTTTCACGAAATGGCTATTCAGGGGCTTGGCCCATTTTTAATTGGGTTTTTTTGTTTTCTTGCTATTGAATTGTTTGAGTTCCTTACATTTTGGATATTAACTTCCAACATATATAGAGCTTGCAAATATTTTCTCCCATTTTAAAGGTTATCTCTTTACTCTGTTGATTGTTTCTTTTTTAAAATTTTTTTTAGAATTTAAATTCAATGAGCCAAGGTATAGTACATCATTAGTTTTTGATATAATGTTCAATGATTCATCACTTGAGTGTATCACCCAGTGCTCATCATATTATGTGCCCTCTTTAATGCCCATCACCCAGTTACCCCATCCCCCCACTCACCTCCCTTTCCACAACCCTCAGTTTGTTTCCCAGAGTCATGAGTCTCCCTCTCTGATTTTTTCCCATTCAGTTCCCCCCCCACACACCCCTACTGTCCTCCATGCTATTCTTTATTTTCCACATACGAGTGAAACCATATGATAATTGTGTTTCCCTGATTGAGTTATTTCACTTAGTATAATACCCTCCAGTTCCATCCATGTCGATATAAATGGTAGATATTCATCCTTTCTGATGGCTGAGTAATATTCCATTGTATATATGAACCACACCTTCTTTATCCATTCATCCGTTGAAGGACACCTTGGCTCCTTCCACAGTTTGGTTATTGTGGACATTACTGCTAATAACATTGGGGTGCATGTGCTCTTTCTTTTCACTACATCTGCATCTTTGGGGTAAATACCCATTAGTGCAGTTGCTGGGTCATGGGGGAGCTCTATTTTTAACGTCCTGAGGAACGTCCATACTATTTTCCAGAGTGGTTGTACCAGGTTGAATTCCCACCAACAGTGTAAGGAGGGTTCCCCTTTCTCCACATCCTCGCCAATATTTGTTGTTCCCCATCTTGTTGATTGTTTCTCTGGCTGTACAGAATTATTTTGGTTTCATACAGTCCCCTTTGTCTACTTTTGCTTTTGTTGACTGTGCTTTGGGGTTATATCTGAAATTTATTGTCCACAGCAATATCAAAAGCTTTTTCTCTGTGTTTTGTTTTAACAGTTTTATGGTTTTAGATCTTATATTTAAATCTTTAATTAAATTTGAGTTGATTTTGTATGTGTGGATTAAAATAAGGGTCTTATTAAAATAAAGACTTGAAAAACAAAAGTTCAATGAAATTAAGAGTTGATTTTTTTTTAAAGATTTTATTTATTTATTTGAGAGAGATAGAGATAAAGAGAGAGCACGAGCAGAGAAGAGAGGGAGAAATAAGTTCCCTGCAAGCAAGGAGCTTGATGTGGGGCCTGACCCCAGGACCCTGAGTTCATGACCTCAGCCAAAGGCAGACTTTTAACTGACTGAGCCACCCAGGTGCCCCAAGAGTTGATTTTTTGAAAAGATAAACAAAATTGACAAAACCTTAGCTAGAATAACTAGCTAAGAAAAAGAGCAAAAACAAATAAATAAAATTATAAATGAAAGAGGAGACATTATAACCAATACCACAAAAATACAGAGATCATAACAGACTACTGTGATCAACTGTAAACCAAAATATTGTATAACCTAGAAGAAAAGTATAAATTCCTAGAAATATAAATATACCAAGACTGATTCATGAGGAAACAGAAATTCTGAACAGATCAATAATGAGTAAGGAAATTAAAATAATAATCAAAAACTTCCCCCCAAATAAAAGTACAGGCCTGATTGCCTCACTGGTGCATTCTACTAAACATTTAAGAACAGATTAATAGCAATCTCTCTTAAACTCTTCCAAAAGCTTTCAGAGAAGGAAACACTTCCACACTCATTTTATGAGGCCAAAATTACCCTTATTCCAAAGCTAGATAAGGACAATACAAGAAAAGAAAATTATAGGACAATATCCTTGATGAACACAAATGCAAAAGACTTCAACAAAATACTGGCAAATGGGATTCATCAGCACATCAAAAGGATCATACACCATGATCAAGTGGGATTTATCCCTAAAGACAAGGATAATTCAACACACACAAATCAATAAATAGGATATGCCACATTAACAGAATGAAGGATAAGAATTGTGTGATCATCTCAATAGATATAGAGAAAACATTTGACAAAATTCAGTACTCTTTCATGATAGAAACAGTTCACTAATTAGATATAGAAAGAATGTAACTCGACATAATGAAGACCATATATGACAAGCCCACATCATTCTCAATGGTGAAAAGCTGAAAGATTTTTCTCTAAGATCAGGAAAAATATGGAGAAGCCCACTCTCACCACTTTAATTCAATGCAGTGCTGAAAGTCCTAGCCAGAGCATTTAGACAAGAAAGAGAAATAAAAGGCATCCAAATCAGAAAGGAAGAAGTAAAATTCTCTGCCGATGACATTATCTTTATATAGAACACTCTGAAGATTCCACCAAAAAACTGTTGGAACTTAAGAGCTAACTTAGTAAAGTTGCAGGATACAAAATCAACATATAAATATCAGTTGCATTTTATATACTCTAACAGCAAACTATCCAAAAAAGTAATTAGGGAAACAATCCCATTTAAAAAAACATCAAAAAAAAAAAAAAAAACGAAAAAAAACACTTAGGTTAAATGAAAAGAGGTGAAAGATCTGTAAACAGTGAGCTATAAAACACTGATGAAAGAAATTGAAGAAGACACAAACAAATGGAAAGATACCCGTGTTCATGGACTAGGAGAATTAATAATTTTAAAGTGCATACTATCCAAAATAATTTAAAAAGTCAATAGAATCTTTATTAAAGTTACTTTGGGGGTGCCTGGGTGGCTCAGTCGTTAAGCGTCTGCCTTCAGCTCAGGTCATGATCTCAGGGTCCTGGTACTGAGCCCCACATCGGGCTCCCTGCTCTGCGGGAAGCCTGCTTCTCCCTCTCCCACTCCACTTCCTTGTGTTCCCTCTCTCGCTGTGTCTCTCTCTGTCAAATAAATAAATAAAATCTTTTAAAAAAATTACTTTGGTATTTTTCTCAGAAATAGAAGAGACAATCCTAAAATTCATATGAAACCACAAAAGATCACAAATAGCCAAAGCAAGCTTGAGCAGAAAGAACAAAGTTCGAGGCATCACACTAGTCACTTTCAAAATTTACTACAAAGATATAATAATGGAAACAGCATGGTGCTGGCATAAAACTAGATATATCAAACAATGGAACAAAATAAACGGCCCAGAAATAAATGTATGCATTTATGGTCAGTTGGTCTTTGCCAAAGGTACCAAGAACACACAATGCAGAAATGATAGTCTTTTCAATAAATGACACCAGAAAAAATGATTTTCCATTTGCAAAACTCTACTTTTTACATGCGTGGGTACCAATGTGAGACAAAAAATACCAGTGCTCAGATGCCATCCTACATTTTCTGCTTAATCCTTCCCCCAAATTACTCACTGGGGAACTAAAAGACAAATCAAGTGAACCGGTCACCTGCTTTAGTGAAGTTTATATTTCTAGGTACTAGGTACTAGCCCTGCAGTCACAGGTTCTAAGTCAAAGCTTTATGGCTCTTTGTTTTTTTCCTTTAAAGATTTTATTCATTTACTTGAGAGAGAGAGAAAGAGAGACCACGAGTTTGGGGGAGGAGCAGAGGGAGAGGGGAAAGCAGACCCCCCGCTAAGCAGGGATCCTGACTCGGGGCTCAGTCCCAGGACCTCAAGATCATGACCTGAGCTGAAGGCAGACACTTCACCTCCTGAGCCACCCAGGTGCCCCAAAGATTTCTGGCTCTGTTCTATACAACGTCCCGTATGTTTTCTTACTCTTGGTTGCCATTTACTGTTCGTCCTTTGATTTCTTAGCAGTAATGTTTTACAAATGTAAGCCACCATTTGGAGCATCAACTATAAAAATAAGATAGTTGGAGTAGGAAACACTTGACCACTGACAACAAATAATGTCTGACTTGGTATAGAACATGGCAGCAGACCATTTGGTGAAGACCAATACTTCGATAAAAATATTCCAACATCATAAAGTTATTTCAGTGTGATTTAAAATATCACTCTTGACACTGGATGAAGAGCTAGGACCAATCCTGTCTCTGCCACTAGCCATGTGTTCCCAGCTTGACTTTCCTCATCTGCAGAATGCTTGAAGGTTTTGATAAACAGTATTTAAGTAAGTACTTAGTAAAATAACTAAGAGGGTGTAAGCACTCAACAACTGGCAGTAAGTAGATTATAAATCATGAGTCCATCAGATAATCAGATGTTTATTAGAGTATGTTCTGTACAATGCTCTTGATACAATGCACAAAGGAATCACTGACTCGGATCATTTGGGGGAAACGCTGGAGCAGCTACCTGGAAATTTCCAGTACCATACTGTCTATGGCTATAGAAAGCCATTTAAAGTTGTTGAACCCAAATTTCCCAAATACATTTTGCCAAGGCACTGTCTCTAAAGTGACCCCCACAGTCATCCAAATGATTCATGTGTTCTTTGCACCATGATTTGAAAAATCCTGATGGTGCAATTTTAACAATCTGTTGATATTTAAGAAGAGAAAACCTCTGATCTGAATATAGAAAAAAATTAATCAAAATTTATGTTCTTTTTTCCAAATTCTAATTTTGAACTAAAAGTGTTTTTTGTTAATGAGAGACTAGACCTATTTGGAAATCAGAATAACTGACTTTTTAATGGCAAAGGAACTTCCAGACTAAATCACCCCCAGCACGCTCATATATGTCATACAGAAAACAAAAATTTTCTGGAACAAGGTGGGAATGAGGAAAGATCCCTGGGTTCTGAAAGGCTGGGAGGCCCCTGTCTGTGGGGCGGGAACAGTATCTCTTGCAGCACCTTTGCCCACAGAGTGCTCAATTTGCACAATCAGGCTCAATTTGCACATCCTTCAACACATTAGGCAGTTAAACTAAAGTCACACAGGACTTTATTAATAAACACACATTTAAAATTCTGGAGGGAATTAATGGTAACACTTTTATTTGCAATTCTCTTGAAGATGTTATAAGAAAGAATAATGCAGCCCTTCCAAATGTATGGCTTATTGGTACATACAAATACCACTATTTCATCCAATTACTCTGATTATGTAGTTTAACATATTTACATACAGTGTGTATACAGTCGCACATTTCCTATATACCAGTGAATGTATGCATACATATATAGAGTGTGTATACATATACATGTAATACAGTATGTTACTGTGTTCTCAAATCCCACCATCATTCAATGTCTTGCCAAATAGCATTACAGGCAAAGCGCCAGATCTTTTCACTTCCCCACTGAAGTCACTTGGAACGTATCTGAACGTGGCAAAATACATTTGCCAAGTTATGTGCATAAAAACATCCTTTGATCTTTCAGAGTCATAAATATGTAATAAACTACATGATTGCCCTACTGATCTGTCCAACATCAATCTTACCTTCCCTTTTTATGGGTTCATCAAAATAAGATATGATCAAGGTACAAAAGAGTTAAAGAAGCGATTTATTTTAATGTTTCTTTGGAGAGCCTGCTTGTTATTGTGAGTACAAATTATATATATAATATTTCATGAATGATGCTGAAGCATTAAAAATCACCTCTGCTCTTGAAGTTAACACAAAACTCTGGCTCTCTGCCAACACTCCCCTCACCCCCTTATGGCCTACTACAAGATGCAGTGTCATTTTTCCAGGATGATGCTGAAGTGCGTCTTAAAATTCTATTTTTAAGTCACAGACTAGATTCTTAACATAATCCCTTTTTTTAATGTCCAGGAAATTGCACCCTAAGCAACTATTTGGTTTGAGCTCAAGAGTGTTAATCAAAATTAGCAACTATTCAAATATTAACAGATGTCAAAATAAGGTTTATGGAAAAAAACAAGGGGACAAGGGATGATGAACAGGGATTATGCTAGCAAAGGACAAGACATTTTGTTGTTGTTTAATCTTTAAAAGTGCACATCGATGGCTTCCGTGCCCACTTGTGGTTTATTGAGTGTTTGTAACATCAAACTGCAAACATAGGTTACATCAGGTGAGGAGATCTTTAAATTGACCATTGTGAAATATTGTAGGAAAGCAGAAAAAATATGCAAGCCATAAACTAATTGAGTGATAGAGTGAGTAGTAAAATCCACATATTTTTTTTCTCACAAGGGAAAAATAAGACTGAACTAAGTGTTTTAGTCATTAGAAGGTTATAAGTTTTACCTTATAGCAGAACAAAATAATTATCTGAGTTTATTCTGAGAGATTTAGGGCAGTGAAAAAAGATGACTTAGGTCAACAGAAATATTTTCACAAGTGTGAGCTGTATAAGTTGTTCATGGTAACATAAAATGGACCAGTGTCAGTGTATGATTAGTAATAAACCAGGAAGTTTTCTCCAATGCACATAATTATTCTATCAGAGAAGGAAGGAAAGACTCTAAAACAATTCAATGGAACTGAATAATGTGGACGTATATCACAAGATTTTAATCTCACTATACGTTGTGCAACTTACTAAAAAATATGAATTTAATTAAAAAAAAAAGAATGTCTCACTCCATTCAAGATGACTTTAAGCTCTGCCCAGAGCTCTGTTCAAGGGTGCCCCTGCACAAGAGGTTTATGCTGTTCTGCTCTTAAGCCCATCTCTCATCTTTCATTTTCCTTTCATCCAAATCTGGATTTCCCTCTGTCTTGGTTGTTTTAAACACATTTAAGCTCCAAACCCCTCTCCCCCTTTCCATGTTTGCTGAAAACTCAGGAAGTAACTACCTTGATTAAAAAAATGAACATCAAGATCTCAAATTTCATAAAGCCTGTATGTTCAGCATTTTTCTCCTATTTTAATGGAATAAGAAAATCTTCTATTACATCCCCACAAGGGAAAATACATCATTTTCGTTACTTGTTTCATGAAACAAATACTCAGTGGTGCTTTTCTAGCTCAAGGATCTGAATTAGACTCATTTTGGGAGAGGATTTGCAAAGCATAGCCCTTGCCCTCAAGGGGTACTACCTTAATGTGGTGGAATATACTCTGCTTAGAAGTAATTAATAATAGAGGAATCTCTAAGGAATTTCAGTGTGGTGTAATAGAAGGCTATCTAGGTTTAGAGAAGAGAATGGTTCCTAGAGAAAAGAGAGAAATGTTGAGTTGTCTTCACTCATGCCTGCTTTGAGATGAGAGATAAGACTTTTAAAACAGGCCAGGGTCAAAGAGGTGAGCAATGAACTTAGGCTGGGGAGTATAGATCTAATTTGGCAGGCAATGGGAAAATCTTGTCTCGGAATCTTTATGTTATGTTGTATTTTAAGGTTTCTCTTTTAACAATAACAATTTTCTCCTCTTGAGAACAATTCTCAGTGTGACAGAATGAGAAGGTCAACAAATCCTGTCCTAAAAGGCAATTATAAATCTGGATGAGACTGTCAAAAACAATATTCAGCAATCTGGAATCCAACCAAAGATATGGAATGAACAGAGAAGTGTTTATTTATGGAAACTACTAAAATTCTTATAAAAAAGAGTGATGGGTGCTTGGGTGGCTCAGTCATTGAGCATCTGCCTTCGGCCCAGGTCATGATCCTGGGATCAAGCCACACATTGGGCTCTCTGCTCAGTGGGAAGCCTGCTTCTCCCTCTCCCACTCCCCTGCTTGTGTTCCCTCTCTTGCTGTCTCTCTCTCTCTGTCACACACACACACACACAAAAACAAAGAGTGAGAGTCTGATACATTTTTGGCTGGGACTGCTCCCACTCTTCAACCACCTCCCTATACTGTCAGTGTTGTATTTTAACCAGGGTGAATCAGGCTGTGAAAACAGTAAACGTGCCCTGACTGGTAAAGGGGGATGTGGTCAGTTAAAGTAGTAATCTTGGGGGCGCCTGGGTGGCTCAGTTGGTTAAGCGACTGCCTTCGGCTCAGGTCATGATCCCAGGGTCCTGGGATCGAGTCCCGCATCGGGATCCCTGCTCGGCGGGGGGCCTGCTTCTCCCTCTCTCACTCCCCCTGCTTGTGTTCCTGCTCTCGCTGTCTCTGTCTCTGTCAAATAAATAAATAAAATCTTAAAAAATAAATAAATAAATAAATAAATAAATAAATAAATAAATAAATAAATAAAGTAGTAATCTTGGTGGCAAGCAAATGAGAAGAGCCAGAGGCTCCATTTCCCTGAGATTGCAGGATGATTTGAGTTAAGCAACAGAATACAGGACTAGTCTAGGATTCAACAGGTAGTTCTAAAAGACAGCAAAATGGCTCTCAATATGCGTTGGCTGAGGGCTTGTACATGAACAGCTGAAAACTCAGGTCAAGCCACACATATTTGGCCAATAGCATCTGAAAAGAGGATACACAAGAGAACCTGGTAGAAATTAAAAACCAGTACACACTGGAGAATGGCCTGAAATCTGAATGACTCTTAAAACAATGCAGTTAACAACTGACTTCTCATCAGACACAATGAAGGCTAGAGGCAGTAGAATGCCATATTCCAAATGCTAAGTGAAAACAAAAAAGGCAACCATAGATTTTATTTCTAGTAAAACTATCCTTTGAATAAAAAAGCAAAATAAATACATTTCCAGATAAATAAAGATTAAGATAATTCTTGACTAGCTGACCTGCTTACAAAGGAACACAAAAGACAAGCCTATTTATTGAATGGAAATGCCAGGATCACTTAGATGCACATAAAAAAAATGACGACTCCAGATATGATAAGTATGTGGCTTAACATAAAAGACTCTATAAATGTATATTTTCTCATTTCTTCTCCTGATTTTTAAAAACTACATAGTTTGGTATAAAATGATAATTATGAACACTGTTTTATTGGGTGTATAATGAAAGAAGAGGAAGGAAAAGGAGACATAGTGGAGCAAAGGTATTATATTTTACTATATTTAAATTAGTATGATTCCAAAGTAGATTTTGATGCATATTATAATCACAGAGCAATCATAAAATATGTTTCAAAATAATATATAAAAATCAACAGAGATAAAAATAATGTGTTTATTTAATCTATAAGAAGTCAGGAAAGGAGAAATGAAAGGGTGAAAACAATATCATTCAAATGGAAAGCAAAGAAAAGTTGCATTTAAAAATTCCAAGTAAAAATGGTAATAAATGAGAATGGACCCTTTACCCAACAAGAAGAGATCACTATATTGAATTTTTTAAAAAATGAGAAAAGAACTAATTCTGTAATTCCTATAAAATACACACTTTACATTCAAAGTGTGGTTGAAATTTTAGAGAAATGTTTTAAGACAGAGGAAAATTATAGTACATCAAAAATTTATAACTGTAAGGGTAAATACACATCTAGGAACAGAACCCCAAACACAAAACAAGATAATAACAAGTTAAAAGGAAGTAACAAGCATTCAGTAATTGCCAGAGATATCAATTGTTCACTTTCAGTTATTGATAAGACAAATAAATGGAAGTCAGGAAGTTTATAGAAAACTTGAGCAAGACCATCGAACAATTTGACATTACTGACATGTACCAACATTTCACTCAACTACTACAGAATGGACATTCTTTTTAAGCATATATGAAGGATTCTTCATGACAGAGAATGTGATGGGCCACTAGGCATCTCAATAAATTAAATACATATACAGTTATCATACAAATATGTTCTCTTACCACAATAGAATTAAATTAGGAATTATTAACAAATAAAAATCTTAGAAAGCAACCTCCCCCCAATATTTGGATATTAAACAACACATTTACAAATAACTCATGTGTAAAGAGAAATGCTAAAGGGATTTTTTTTTAAATACTGAAATCAATGATAATGAAATCACAATATATCAAAAGTTATTTGGTACATTTAAAGCAGTGCTTAGAGAAAATTTCATAGCACTAGACATCTATACCAGAAAATCAGAAAGTTCTAAAAACAGTAACTTAAACTTGTCTTAAAAAAGTAGAAAAAGAAGTAAAAACTAAACCCAGCATGACCTGAAGGAAAAAAATGCTAAATATTAAAGAAGTAAAAAAAAAAAAAAATTGAAAATCCAGAAAAAAATTGAAAATTGAAGAAATCAGAAGTTGTTTTTTTGAGATCAAAAATTAAAATGAAATAAGCTTTTGCTAGGCTAACAAATAAGACCAAAATTACCAAAATCAGGAATAAAAGAGGAAACATTACTACCAGGAAATTAAAAGTATTGTGCAAAACTATATGCCAACACATTAATTCCTATACACCAACAACAAGACAGAAGAAAGAGAAATTAAGGAGTAGATCCCATTTACAATTGCACCCAAAACCATAAGATACCTAGGAATAAATCTAACCAAAGAGACAAAGGATCTGTACTCAGAAAAGTGTAAAATACTCATGAAAGAAATTGAGGAAGACACAAAGAAATGGAAAAACGTTCCATGCTCATGGATTGGAAGAACAAATATTGTGAAGATGTCAATGCTACCTAGAGCAATCTACACATTCAATGCAATCCCCATCAAAATACCATCCACTTTTTTCAAAGAAATGGAACAAATAATCCTAAAATTTGTATGGAACCAGAAAAGACCCCACATAGCCAGAGGAATGTTGAAAAAGAAAAGCAAAGCCGGCGGCATCACAATTCCGGACTTCCAGCTCTATTACAAAGCTGTCATCATCAAGACAGCATGGTAATGGCACAAAAACAGACACATAGATCAATGGAACAGAATAGAGAGCCCAGAAATGGACCCTCAACTCTATGGTCAACTCATCTTTGACAAAGCAGGAAAGAATGTCCAATGGAACAAAGACAGTCTCTTCAACAAATGGTGTTGGGAAAATTGGATAGCCACATGCAGAAGAATGAAACTGGACCATTTCCTTACACCACACACAAAAATAGACTCCAAATGGTTGAAAGACCTCGATGTGAGACAGGAGTCCATCCAAATCCTAAAGGAGAACACAGGCAGCAACCTCTTTGACCTCAGCCGAAGCAACTTCTTCCTAGAAACATCGCCAAAGGCAAGGGAAGCAAGGGCAAAAATGAACTATTGGGACTTCATCAAGATAAAAAGCTTTTGCAAAGCAAAGGAAACAGTCAACAAAACCAAAAGACAACGGACAGAATGGGAGAAGATATTTGCAAATGACATATCAGATAAAGGGCTAGTATCCAAAATCTATAAAGAACTCATCCAACTCAACACCCAAAGAATAAAGAATCCAATCAAGAAATGGGCAGAAGACATGAACAGACATTTTTCCAAAGAAGACATCCAAATGGCCAACAGACACATGAAAAAGTGCTCAATATCGCTCGGCATCAGGGAAATCCAAATCAAAACCTCAATGAGATACCACCTCACACCAGTCAGAATGGCTAAAATTAACAAGTCAGGAAATGACAGATGTTGGCGGGGATGCGGAGAAAGGGGAACCCTCCTACACTGTTGATGGGAATGCAAGCTGGTGCAGCCACTCTGGAAAACTGTATGGAGGTTCCTCAAAAAGTTGAAAATAGAGCTACCATGTGATCCAGCAATTGCACTACTGGGTATTTACCCCAAAGATACAAAAGTAGTGATCCGAAGGGGTACGTGCACCCCGATGTTTATAGCAGCCATGTCCACAATAGCCAAACTGTGGAAAGAGCCAAGATGTCCATCGACAGATGAATGGATAAAGAAGAGGTGGTATATATATACAATGGAATATTATGCAGCCATCAAAAGGAATGAGATCTTGCCATTTGCAATGACGTGGATGGAACTGGAGGGTATTATGTTGAGTGAAATAAGTCAAACAGAGAAAGACATGTATCATATGATCTCACTGATATGAGGTATTCTTAATTGCAGGAAACAAACTGAGGGTTGCTGGAGTGGGGGGTGGGGTGGAAGAGATGGGGTGACTGGGTGATAGACACTGGGGAGGGTATGTGCTCTGGTAAGCCTGTGAATTGTGCAAGACTGTTGAATCTCAGATCTGTACCTCTGAAACAAATAATGCAATATGTGTTAAGAAAAAAAAAAGAAGAAGAAGGTAGCGGGAGGGGAAGAATGAAGCGGGGGATATCGGAGGGGTAGACGAACCATGAGAGATGATGGACTCTGAAAAACAAACAGGGTTCTAGAGGGGAGGGGGGTGGGAGGATGGGTTAGCCTGGTGGTGGGTATTGAGGAGGGTACATTCTGCATGGAGTACTGGGTGTTATGCACAAACAATGAATCATGGAACACTTCATCTAAAACTAATGATGTAATGTATGGGGATTAACATAAGAATTAAAAAAATAAAAATAAATAAAAAAAATAAAAAAAACTATATGCCAACACATTAGATAATTTAGATGAAATGAAGCTGAGACCTAGGTGACCAAAACTGTCTCAAAGAGAAATAGAAAGCCTAAATATAAATCTAACAAGTAAAAAATAGCACTAGGAATTAAAAATCTTCTCATGAAGAAAAGCCCAGACCCATATGGCTTCCATGATGAAATGCATAAAATATGCAAAGGACCAATATTACAAATCCTTCATAAACTCTTTCAGAAAATAGAGAAAGGGACACTTTACAACTCTTTCTATAATCTGGTTTTTTTTCTAGCACCAAAGCCAGAGAAAGACATCATAAGCAATAAAGCTGTAAACTGATATCCCTGATGAATATAGATGCAAAATTATTCATTAAATTTTCACAAACTGAATTTAACAACACCTTAAACCATTGTGTACCATTGTTGCCCAGCATTTATATCATATTGACAAAATAAAGAATGAAAAATATATGTTCTTGGACACATAGAAAAAGCATTTGACAAAATACAACACCTCTTTATGATAGTAAGTCTCATGACACTAAAAATAGAAAGGAATTTACTCAACCTGATAAAGAGAACGTGGGGCACCCGGATGGCTCAGTGGTTGAGCATCTGCCTTTGGCTCAGGTCATGATCTCAGGGTCCTGGGATCGAGCCCTGCATCGGGCTTCTTGCTCAGTGGGTAGTCTGAGTCTCCCTCTCTCTGCTCATGCTCTCTCTCTCTGTCTCTCTCAAATAAATAAATAAAATCTTAAAAAAAAAGATGAGGCGCCTGGGTGGCTCAGTCGTTAAGCATCTGCCTTCGGCTCAGGTCATGATCTCAGGGTCCTGGGATCAAGCCCCGCATCGGGCTCCCTGCTCGGCGGGGAGCCTGCTTCTTCCTCTCCCACTCCCCCTGCTTGTGTTCCCTCTCTCGCTGTGTCTCTCTCTGTCAAATAAATAAAATCTCTAAAAAAAAAAAGAGAACCTACAGTTTATATTAAACTTAATAGTGAAAGATTGCATATTTTCCCCCTAAAATTGGGAATAAGGCAAGAATGTCCACTCTCACATTTCTATTCAATATTGTAATGGTGGTTATAAGAAAAGTAAAATTATTGAAAGGAATCTAGATTGATAAGGAGGAAGTAAAGCTGTTTGTCTTATTTATAAATGACATGATTCTATATTTAGAAAATCTTAAGGAATACATTATCAAATTAATAAAAGAAATAAACGAGTTTAAGAAGGTCAAAAGATAAAAAGTGTGTTGATAGACAAAAATCAATTGTATATACAATTCTATATGCTAGCTTCTATGTACTAGTAACGGACAATTTGAAATTGAAATTAAGAAATAATTCAATCACATAACATCAAAAATAAAATACTTAGGGGGCGCCTGGGTGGCTCAGTTGGTTAAGCGACTGCCTTCGGCTCAGGTCATGATCCTGGAGTCCCAGGATCGAGTCCCGCATCGGGCTCCCTGCTTGGCAGGGAGTCTGCTTCTCCCTCTGCCCCTCCCCCCTCTCATGTGCTCTCTCTCATTCTCTCTCTCTGAAATAAATAAATAAAATCTTTAAAAAAAAATAAAATAAAATACTTAGGAATAAATAAAATAATAAATAAATAATAAAAATAAACAAAATAATGTAATATTATTTCCCACAATTAAAGAAGATTGAAACAAATGAAAAGAAACCCCATGCTCATAGATTGGAAGAATAAATATTGGTTGAATGGCAATTCTTTCCAAATTGTTCTACAAATTCAATACAATCCCTACAAAAATCCTAGCAAGGTTTTTTGGCAGAAATTGGTAAGCTGATCTTAATATTTATGTGGAAATGGAAATAGCTCAAGAAAGCCTAAACAATTTTGAGAGAGAAGAAAATGTAGGACTCACACTACCTGATTTCAAATCTTATCGTGAAGCTACAGTGATCAAGAGAGGTAGTTTTGTTATAAATATGGTGACATAGACAAATGGAAGAAAATTGAGAGATCAGAAATCAACACTTATGTTTATAGTAGATTAATTTTGGAGTGAAGTGCCATGATTATTCATTGGTGAAAGGATAGTCTTTTCATTAAATGGTGCTGGAACAAGTGAATATTCAGTGGAAACAGTTCTAAAGCACTTCAACTGATAAATGGATGAACAGAATATGGTGTATCTATACAATGAGATTACTACTCAGAAAAAAGTCCTGAGACCTGCCATAATATGAATGAGCCTTGAGAACATTATGCTAAGTTGCAGAAGCTAGACAAAAATGACAGCATATTGTATGAGTGAAATGTTCAGAAGAGACAAGTTTGTGAAGACAAAGAGCAAATAATTGATTTCTTGAGCCTGAGTTTTGAAAGAGGGATTGACTGCAAATGAGATCCTGCAGATTTATAGAGTGATGGAAATGTTCTAAAAATGGATTGCCAGAGAACATACTTTATATGACTTAATTATTTTAATTTGTAAATTTGTTTGATGATACAGGGCATGTTCCATGTGTACCTAAAAAGAAAATGGCTTCCATTATTCTTGGGGGGATGTCTATTAATGTCAGCACCAGTTCATTGATGATGTTGTTTATTGTTTAACTCTTTGGTACTCCAGCTGGTTTTCTGTCTACTGAGAAAGGATGGTTGAAGTCACCAACTACAATTGTGTATTTGTCTATTTCTCCTTTAAGTTCCATCAGAATTTGCTTCATGTATTTTATTTTATTTTTAAAGATTTTATTTATTTATTTGAGAGAGAGAGAGCAAGAGCAGGGGGGAAGGGGCAGAGGAGAGGGAGAGGGAGAAGCAGATTCCCCACTGAGCTGGAGCCTGACACAGGACTCGATTCCAGGACCCCGGGATCATGACCTGAGCTGAAGACAGACGCTTAACTGACTGAGCCACCCAGGCTTTCTGCTTCATGTATTTTAAAGCTGAGTTGAAAGGTTCATAGACATTCAGGATTGCTGTATCTTTGTGGTAAATCAGCCATTTTACCAATATGTAATATCCTTTTTTATCCTTTGCAATTTCTTTTTTTTTTTACACTGTGAAGTCTACTTTTCCTGATATTGATAAAGTTACTTCTGTTTTCTTTTGATTAGTGTTGACAAGGTACATATATTTCAACCCTTTTACTTTTAATCAACCTATATAATAACTTTAGAAGTGAGTTTCCTGTAGACAACATTAGTTCGTTCATGTTATTTTCCCCACCCTAATAATCTCAGTGTTTTTTGTTTGTTTTTGTCTTATAAAGATTTATTTACTTAATTTAGAGAGAGAGAGAGCACGCATTCAAGTGGGGGGAGAGGGAGAGGGAAAAGGAGATAGAATCTCAAGCAGATTCCCTGCTGAGAGTGGAGCCTTATGTGGGGCTTGATCTCAAGACCCTGAGATCACGGGCGCCTGGGTGGCTCAGTCGGTTAAGTGGCTGCCTTCAGCTCATGTCATGATCCCAGAGTCCTGGGATCGAGTCCCATGTCAGGCTCCCTGCTCAGCCTCCCTGATCAGCGGGGAGCCTGCTTCTCTCTCTGCCTCTGCTCCTTCTCCCTGCTCATGCCCTCTCTCAATACCTCTCAAATAAATAAATAAAATCTTAAAAAAAAAAAGACCCTGAGATCACAACCTGAGTCAAAATTGAGTCCAATGCTTCACTGATTAAGCCACCAGGTGCCCCTAATCTCTGTGTTTGAAGTGGTGTGTTTAGATCCTTGAATGTGATTATCAATATGTTTAGAATTAAGTATGTTTTCTTATTTATTTTTTGTTTATTTCCTCTGCCTCTGTTTTCTCTTTCCCTTTCCCTTTAGGCTACAATAACAAAATACCACAGACTGGGTGCCTTACACACAATAAAAATTTATTTCTCACAGTTCTGGAGGCTGGAAACCCAAGATCAAGGTGCCAACACCATCTGGTTCAGATGAGGGTGTTCTTCTAGGTTTCAGATTGTTGACTTCTGGCTTTGTCCTCACCTGGAGAAAGGGATGAGAGAGCTCTCTGAGGTCCCTTCTTTCAGGGTACTAACCCCTTTCATGAGGGCTCCACAATCCTAGTCTAATCACTTTCCATGGGATCCCTCTCCTAACACATCACCGTAGGCATTAGGTTTTCAACATATGAATTTGAGGGACACATTCTGATCATAGAACTGCTCCCTTTTGGAGGATTATTTGAACAATTTTTAGTGTTCAATTGTAATTTAATGATTGTGTTTATTACTTAGTTGCTGTATATATTATAATATGTGTAGTAAACTTCTCACAGGCTACTCAGAATCAGTATTTTACTAGTTCAAGGGGAATACAGGAAATTTACCATAATCAAAGTCGGTTTACCCTCCCCTTCTATGTTTTAGGGTGATAGAACTATTCTGATTCTTGACTTTTTTAAGATTTTATTTATTTATTTGACAGAGAAAGAGTGCATGCACAAGCAGGCAGAGCAGCAGGAAGAGGGAGAGGGAGAAGCAGACTCCCTGCTGAGCAGGGAGACCAATGCAGGGCTTGATCCCAAGACCCTGGGATCATGAACTGAGCCAAAGGCAGACGCTTAACCGTCTGAGCCACCAGGCACCTCATAATTCAGTGATGGTTATGCAACCCTATATTTGTGTTTATATAGATGAAACTGTATGCCAAAATTTAATAAACTTTATGATAATTAAAAAGAAAATAATGTCATTAAACAAGGAAAAAATTTAAAAATATACAGTGATGGGTGATGTGAGGTGGTATTTCATTGAGGTTTTGATTTGGATTTCCCTGACGCCGAGCAATGTTGAGCACTTTTTCACGTGTCTGTTGGCCATTTGGAGGTCTTTGGAAAAATGTCTGTCCATGTCTTCTACCCATTTCTTGATTGAATTATTTATTCTTTGGGTGTTGAATTTGATAAGTTCTTTATAGATTTTGGATACTAGCCCTTTATCTGATGTATCATTTGCAAATATCTTCTCCCATTCTGTCGGTTGTCTTTTGGTTTGGTTGACTGTTTCCTTTGCTTTGCAAAAGCTTTTTATCTTGATGAAATCCCAATAGTTCATTTTTGCCCTCGCTTCCCTTGCCTTTGATGATATTTCTAGGAAGAAGTTGCTGTGGCTGAGGTCGAAGAGGTTGCTGCCTGTGTTCTCCTCTAGGATTTTGATGGAATGCATGGTGATTAACATAACATAATAAAATAAAGTTAAAAAAATAATATATATATATACAGTGATGGTTGAACAACTTTAAAATTGCTGAATCATACATTTACAATGAGCTAAGTTTATGATATGTTACACCTCAGTAAAGATATTAAAAATGTTTTTCAATCAGAGCTCTGGATCCTGGAGTTTATCCCTCCTGGATTACTGAAGGGGGTGGGCCTACTGCATCACCATGTGCACCAAAATGTGTCCTAAATAGATCAATGACTGGAGAGAAAATGTAAAACCATAAAAACACTAGAAGAAAAAACAGAAGAATTCTTTTACAGATATCTCCATCTGGGCAGGCATCATCATGCGGACTAAATTGTAAATGGATCAATAGTTTAAATGTAAAAAATAAAACAGGAAGTACTCTAAGGAAATATGAGGAAATTGTATTTTATCTCTAGAGTGCGAAATGACTTTCCTAACATATAAGCAACTACCGATATTGATAAGATAAAGATCCACAACCCAGTAAAAAAAAATGGTCAAAGGATAAAAAATAAAGGACACACAAATGGCTCTACCTTATTGTAATGAGAGAAATACTAATTATTGCTATGTAAAATACAGGAGCAACTCTGAGGATCCAAGTAGCAGAAACTTGTGGAGAATTTCTCTCAGACTCCACAGAATAAATCCCTTTCAATGCACTTCAGTAAAGTAAAAGTAACAGAAACTGGGGCACCTGGGTGGCTCAGTCCATTAAGCATCTGACTCTGGATTTTGGCTCAGGTCATGATCACAGGATCCTGGGATTGAGTCCTGCTTCGGACTCCCCACTCAGTGGGAGTCTGCTTGTCTTCCTCTCCCTCTGCCCCTTCCCTACTCTCGCACACACACTCTCTCTCTGAAACAAATAAATGTTTAAAAAAATAAAAATAAATAAAAGTAACAAAAACTCTCTGAAAAGAAGTTTGACATTATGTACCAAGATCTTAAAAATATTTTATATCTGTTACCCAGCAATCTCATTTTAAGCAATCTACCCTAAAAATAATAGACTTATGTACCAGGATAGTTGTGACAGTGATGCTTATTAACAGTGAGCCTGATTGGATTTGGCTTAGGTTCAGTGCCACTCCTTGGCCAAGGGAATGAGTGAGAGCCCTGATATTGGAATGCAGGAGACAGATGTTGTCTACTAATTTAACAAATAATACATAGTGTTTATTATGTGTCAGAGATTGTTCTCATTGCTTTTGCAATTAGAATAACTGCTCAGTTAATCCTTATAATATCCCCATAATATTGGAACTACTATTATACCCATTTTATAGATGATTAGCTGTAAGCACAGAGATGTTAAGTAACTTGTCCAGTGTCACACAGCAAATAAGTGCCAGAGTCAAGATTCAAAAAATGTGCTGTGACTCCAAAGCCCCTGCATTACATATTCCTCCCAAAGAGAATCAAGGTGCAATTTCCAGAAGGGGAATGGTTTGTGTTCAGGCAAAACCATAACATCTACCACAGTCAGTGGTGTTTACAATCCAAGGCACATCCCCTTCCATGGATCCCCTTATGTTCCAGGGGCTATGGCCCTCAAAATGCTTACAGCACTGCACTTAATCTACTCTGGAAGACCTGCGTAGGGTCCATTGCACAATGTGCTCAGGGCTTACTGAAAACTTAAAAGGCACTGTTGAATGGTATTGAAGAGAATTAGGAGGAAAGTATCCTTCCCTGATTTTCACCTTGAAGTTTGTGGTAGGCTGAATATTTCTTTTTAAATATTTTATTCATTTATTTTATTTTATTTTATTTTATTTTATTTTATTTTATTTTATTTTATTTTATTTTATTTTAGAGAGAGAGCACGAGTGGGGGGAGAGATGAGGAAAAGTCAGAGAGAGAATCTCAAGCAGACTCCCCACTGAGTGCAGAGCCCGACAAAGCCTGGCTAGATCCCAGGACCCTGAGACCATGACCTGAGCCAAAACCAAAGAGTCGGATGCTTAACCGACTGAGCCACGCTTAACACAGGCGCCCTGTGTGGTAGGTTGAATCTTTGAAAGAAAATGGAAACCTGTGCATAAATATGGCTCAAACAATATGCAAAGTTTCAACTTTGGGTTTCATTCATTTATATTCCATTGTACAGTTGTCCCCTCCCCTTATTTTTGGTTTTGCCTTCTGTGGTTTCAGTTACCGGGGTCAACAGCAGCGGGGAAACAGAGAACCCTCCTTGTGACATGTCATCAGCAGGTGAGTTGTAACCTACCACTAGGTCATCGTGCCTATGTGATTCTCCTCCCTTCATGCACATTTTATCACCTCACATCATTACAAGAAGAAGAAAAGTGAGTACAGTACAATAAGCTATTTTGAGAGAGAGAGACCACATTTACATAATGGTTATTACAGTATATTATTATAATTTTTTATTTTATTATTAGGTTTTTTTTAAAGATTTTATTTATTTATTTGAGAGAGAGAGAATGAGAGACAGAGAGCATGAGAGGGAGGAGGGTCAGAGGGAGAAGCAGGCTCCCCGCCGAGCAGGGAGCCCGATGCGGGACTCGATCCCGGGACTCCAGGATCATGACCTGAGCCGAAGGCAGTCGCTTAACCGACTGAGCCACCCAGGCGCCCTCTTTTCTTTTTTTTTTAAAGATTTTATTTATTTATTTGAGGGAGAGAGAATGAGAGAGAGCACACGAGAGGGGGGAGGGTCAGAGGGAGAAGCAGACTCCCCGCCGAGCAGGGAGCCCGATGCGGGACTCGATGCGGGACTCGATCCAGGGACTCCAGGATCATGACCTGAGCCCAAGGCAGTCGCCCAACCAACTGAGCCACCCAGGCGCCCATTATTTTATTATTAGTTGTTGTTAAACTCTTACTGTGCCTAATTTATAAATTAAACTTTTTCATAGGTATGTTTCCATAGTTTTGGGCATCCACTGGGGGCCTTGAAGGTATCCCCCCAGAGGATAATGGGGGACTACTGTAATAGCTGATTGGTGTGAATCTATCACACAGTATGAAATAATAGCAGCAGAGACTAAGGAATTTTATGCACTGGAGGCACTTGTTTCAAAGTTGAAATAGTAAAAATGTGATAAGTATTTGATATATAGTATTATCCCTTAAACTTATTCAACAAATATCTGTTAAGACCAAGAATGAGCCAACTATGGGACTAGGCTCTGGGCACCAGTATTCTAAGCAATACTGCTTTCTATAATTTGATCACTGAAGAAAAGCAGTTTTCTGTGGTGATACCTGTTGGTTTAGCCACTTGAGTCAAATAGTTTGCAATATATTTTGTAAGCAAATATGGTCAATTTTGTGCTTGACTCAAATCTGGGTCAGTTCAGTGAAAAATAATCAAGCCAGTGGCCCAGATGTACCATGCCAATATATATCTTATTTACATATAGATGCTCAGCATAGTAAAGCTATCTCTGATGCGACTTCATGTTGCTGGTTATTATTACACAGGTGCAGTAAATAAATAGAAATTATTCACTAGATTTGATTCATGTTGGTCGACAATCTGTGCAATTCTGACGTGAAAACATTTTCTTTGCTTCAGCTCTCAGTAAATGAATGGATTTTAATTCATTTTTTTAATTTTAGAAATACACAAGATCAGTCAATTTCATACCAGCTTTTCTATTCATAAGGATATGATTAATTGTGTAAACTTTAGAATTTTGACAAAGGTTTCAAGGAGTAAGCAAAGAACCATATCATTCTGGATGAAATTCCATATCCAATTTCCTAGGATGTTGAAATGTTTTTAAAATTATTTTAAACAACATAATATTCCCTACCTCTATTTCACATTATTAATCATCACTATCACAATTATTCTGGTAAATATCTAATTATGATTCCTAGAGTAGATTCCTTCTAATGGAATTGCCAAGACAAAGGATATAACAATTTTAAATATCTTGGTACATATTGCCAACCTGTTTTTCAGAGTTTCTGTTATTCTTAATGGAAAGCTTAACTGAGGTGAACAGAAGTGTCAGATTTATGGTATTATTCTGACTTTCATTGCCTCTTACCTTTTAAACCATTACCATGCTTCATTCAATGGGAGAACAATGACAGTCTCCTGTTTTAATTTGCATGCGTTCCAAAACTATTTGTTGCATCCTTACCATGTTCCAAGCATTGCGCTAGATACACTGACATTAAAAATGTTGACAAAGATGCTCATGTCATCATAAAGAACAACATCAACACATGAAATTAGGAGGCAGAAACCAGGAATAAGAGATTCTCCAAGTAAAACACAAAACTGGGATTTTTAAGTGATGGGATAGATATTATCTTTTTTTTTTTTTTTAAGTTTTATTTATTTGACAGACAGAGACAGTGAGAGGGGGAACACAAGCAGGGGGAGTGGGAGAGGGAGAAGCAGACTTCCCGCGGAGCCGGGAGCCCGATGTGGGGCTCGATCCCAGGACCCTGGGATCATGACCTGAGCCGAAGGAAGATGCTTAACGACTGAGCCACCCAGGCACCCCGGGATAGATGTTATCTTAAGCCAAAGGCATTTTGAAGGCATTCAGCAGAAACTTGGGATATCAAACAAAAAACATTAACAAAAATGCTTGTTCATGTTTTCTTTTACATTTCGAATTTCATACATTTTCCAAATGAACTTTTATCCCTGAACATGTTACTGGCATACATAGTCACAGAATACACCTCCCCAAATGCCCTGCAAGATAACTTAATAGCATACTGTAGTAATTGTGCCTTGATTCATACTGAGAGCCTTACATTTTAACTGAAATAATTATGAGCAAAAAATGTGCCTTACCAATTCACTTCTTCTTTTAGCTTCATATGGTTGCTGTAATGAGTTACCATAAACATAGCAATTTAAAGCAATACACATTTTTTATTTTACTGTCTGAAATGGGTTTCATTAGGTCAAAATCAAGGTGTTGGTAAGGCTGCCTTCCTTCTGGAGGCTCAAAAGAATTCCCTTGCCTTTTCCAGTTTCTGAAAGCTTCTTATTTTCCTTGCTTAGTGGCTATTCCTCCATCTCCAAAGCCAGATGCTTCTTGAAAACTCTCTGTTTCCATTGTCACATCTTTTCTGACTCTTCAAAGAACCTTTGTGATGACATTGGTCCCACAGAGGCAATCCAGGACCATCACCCCATCTCAATGTCCTTAATCACATCTGCAAATTCCCTTAGGTTCATGAATCAGGATCTGAATCCTTGGGGGCCACTCCTCTGCTTACACCACCTATACTCTATGAAAATGTAAGGCTTAGTGACAAATTGTATTTAAGATGTGATAAATGCCAGTGTGTTCACTTTGTAAACAGTCACTGAATTTTGTTATGGTTCCTGATACAGTCAAAATACACTGTATCTTTTATGATGAACTGCAGGGGAAAATTTTTTCCCTTCCTTAATCACTTGTTACTCTCATTTTTCTCATTTCAGACAAAGGTTAGTGCTTTAACAAAAACATACTTACTAGCTAATGAGAATAATGAAGTTAGGCTATTTTGTATATTAATAATTTCTCATTATGCATAATGTATTCTATGCCACGGGGCAAAAGGGACTTCACAAATGAGAAAACTAAGTACCAATGCTCAATACACATCCAATAAATTAGATGACTGGATTTGCTATGTACAAGAAAACACACATTTTAACTATCTCATTGTCCCTTCTTATTATGTGACTTTAACAACAACATGGGATAATAAAAGCCAAGGGCTTTAGAATCAGAACAAACAGAGTTCGAATTCTGGCTTTTCTACTTACCAGATATTTGCATTTAGTCAATTTATTTAATGTTTCTGAGATTTTATAAAATGGATATTATAAATCTGAACACACTGAGATACTGTAAAGATTAGTAGGAACGATTGGAAAAAAAAATAAAAGAATGTATGAGAATGATTTAGCCTGTAACATGCCCTCAGAACTCAGCTTCCTTTGCTCTACTATCTTTACTTTTAAAATTATTGTATTCTATTTACTTTTATAGATTTGTCTTTATACTAAGAGCTAAAGATTTGAAAATATTTTATTCTGTCGATTGAAAAGAAAAAGACAACTGGTTTTCCCTTTTACTAAAATCTGATTTCACTGCACATCGGAAAAATAAATACAGCATTGTATTTGTTTACAGTCAGGGAAAACAGATCCGATTAGTGTTAATATATGTTCCTCTATGTCCTATTTGTCCTCAGGTACTTTTGAGGTACACTGATTTGTTTCAGATTATATTCTGGATAAAGGATAGAACTGATAGACTCTCACTTGTAGGAGCTCAGCAATGAAGGGCTTATTGGGTCAGTAGAGCAAGAGATCATTGATCAAGGATGCACATTCCACGTGGAATTGTGTGTTCTACGTACATAGGCAAGAGATCACCCTAATTTTGAATGTCACTAGAACTTTCTGAAGCAAGACAAGCTACTTGCTATAGGTCAATTTTTCTGGAAAAGAAGACTTGCACCTTCAAGTTAGCTTCCCAATACTTCTTCCTTGCTCCCCTTCAGCAAGTTCAGCTCCTGCTGAAAATGTCCTCCCAAAAGAATTTTCGGGGCACATAAGTATGACTGTTAAATACTTATTAAATGACTTATTAAGTATGACTTATTAAATGACATGACTGTTACATACTTATTAAAATTTTAAAGTATGTGTTAGTGTTTTACTTTATTTATTTTTACAATATAAGATGGGTTTCCAGGGATATTACCCTGATGCACAACATTGAATCTTTTGTATACAAGATTGACTTGGGTGACTATATAATTATCATTCAGGTGGCAAGCAGATCAACAAAAAACATCAATCACCTAAACTTTAGGAATACATAGGGCATAGAAGTCATTACAGTCTGTGCATTGGAATGGGCAGCAAGATTTTGAATAGAAATGAAGCTAGCCATATAGTTGCAGATTCTAAAATCTTTGAAAAAGCTGCAGGGTAACTTCATTCTAAGCATGGACTTCTTATAAAATGGAACAACCAATTAAACTGAGAAACTGTAAAGCAATACGTTGCAACACATTTCATCTTTCACAGCATTCCATTTTGAATTGTCAGCAAATGTCTGAATGAATGTTTTTTTTTTCTTATTTGAATGTATTTTCTTATCATTTAAATCAACCAGAATTAGGAATCAATTATCTATATTCCCAAAGCATTCCATTTTCTTTCACCTGTTTTTAACTGTCACTGGAAGAATAAAAAGAAATAGACAGAAATCAAAAACAACAACAACAAAGAAATCACCCTCCTACTATATCACTGGTCATTTTTAAATCAAAAAGGGATAATCTCAGGTGCCCAGCAGATTGCCACACCTTACAGAGTCTGCTGGGAGTAAAAGAGGATTAGACGTTTGCACCCGATTGCTCATTTGAAGTGTGCTCCTATTTAGCTATCTGAATCTTTTCAAAGAAGTTCAAATTAATTTTGTTGGAAGTCATCTTGATGGTTTGTCATCAACAGATTTGTAAGGAAAGTATTGTACAGAATCAGAGGAAAAGTTCCACCATCTTTTAGATAGACCACAGGGCCAGAGCAAATCCAGGAAGCTCAGTCACAGGCCCGCATGGCTGTTTCTTCTGTCTGCCAGGGACAGCTGGCTGACCCTCGTGTTCCCAGACTATCAAGGATTTGATTGGCACAGTTTAAGTTGTGTGTCTAGCTAGGTTCTAGCCCTTGACTGATTTGCCAGGAGTGAAGGTCTTGCAACAACAAGTGGCTTCTAAAAGCCCACTTTGTCAGGGAAGTTTGCAGTATCAGAGACATTATGTTGTAAAGCAAACCCACTAGGTGTCTTTTAAACAGTACTATTTGGAGTACCAACGGGCCTTTTCTTCAAATATCCTCAATTATTGTTGTAACCAAGAACTTACTGCTGTATTTTCTGCACTTTGACTTACAAAAGGGATTGTTTCCCGTGGGTTTTAATAAACTGGTGGCCAATTACAATAACTGTGGTGGTAAAATCAGATAACTTAATTTAGATCCCAGATGATAATAGAGAAAAAGTAATCTGCCTTTCACAGAAAAAAGAGGAAAAAAGAAAGGGTGAGAGAGAGAGAGATTTTCTAAAAAATTTGAGAGATGGTTTCCAAATATTGAGAATTTAGAAGCTGACCTGGAAGATTATTGTGTCAATTCCAATTAAATTCATGTCTAGGCTGGGCTAGAACTACAAAAAATGACCAATGCATAACATCATATCTTGTCTTTTTGTTGCATGCTAAGGATCCTTCTTAAATATCAAGAAGGGCTTGAATATATAAATTTGGTATAAGGAAATTAAAGGCATTGTTTCCTTGTTTTAAAACAAGGTCATTAATGAGTTTCATGCTAACGATCGCATCCTAGCACTATATTAGCACTTCCTGATCGTTATTAGAATCAACAAATCCTGGAAATGCTCCAGTAGGAAAAATACGTTTGAAACTTTACAGAACTTCCGATGCTGAATCCTTTTGGTTTCTTCTTCCACGGTGAGCTCAACATGTCGTTACTGGAACAGAACCTTCCAAAGTTAGAGGACTGGCTTTGGCCCTCCACGCAGACTTCAGAGAACCCATGAGGAAGCTGTAATTGAGGGAAACAGTGCTGTCAGGACACGCATCCAGAAAGTTCAAAAGCCCAAGAGTGGAGCATTCATCACTGTGATTCCACCTGACACGACTGAAAGCATTTTGCACTAATTTGCTTTGTACCTGTCCAGACAGTCTAAAAAGAAAGGATGAGGGGGCAATAGGTGTCTATTAAACAGAATAAATAGCTCCTGGAAGATGAATGCATTTACACACTTGTGGCTTTTGGAGGATTGGAGATCACAATGAAGGGAAGGGAAAATGGAGGCGGAGGGGACGATTATCATTCTCTCCGGCAGCCATGGCCTGCCTTTCTGGGTCTTGGGTCCTATGGCTCAGGAAGGCCCACACCACAGGAGCCTGGAGATTTCAAACCACAGTGCAGAAGGGGGAAGGGGGTTGCAGCCAGAGCTTACCGCCAGGCAGGTCATTTTTACTCTGAATGAGTTTAAAATCTACTTGGCAATTCCTTCCAAATCTCTGATGAAACAGACTTGAGTCTCCTTTCCCAGACCGTATTTTGATATTTTACCTCTACATAAACATAATTGCTTTGGGGTGGTTTCAAGCCTCTGCTTATGGTCCAGTTAAAAACAACCCCCCCCAAAAAAAAAAAGCCTGGAGCTTGTTGTCACAGTTGTCCAGATTTGCTGATAGAACGCAAGAAAGATTAAGACAGGCGTGGGGAGCTGAAGAACTCACTCTGGGGCCTGTATTTGGCTCCTGTTTTCAACTGAAGAGTCAGGAGGAAGGCCAAGGAGTGAGAAGAGGGCCTCAGAAGAAATACATGTTTTTTTGGAAAGCTAAACACAGCCGGGCCCCAAACCATGTTCTACTCACTGTTGTAGCCTTGGGCCTCTTCAGGATCGCATTATCATCTCTGGTATGTATGATTATCTGTTTGGATGTTCATTAGGAAATGTGGCAATATTCAAGAAAGAATAGAGGTGAATCCAGTTTCTAGGGTTGTAGTTAATCAGAAAAGTCAATCATGTTTTTCAAAGACCAAAACAATGGGCTTTATTAATAAGCCTCATTTTCTTTAGACATCTTAAGTCATTGGATATTTTTTAAGCTGCTTGCCATCTGACCTTTACTCATTCGACTTTCTAAGTAAATAACATGGGATTCAAGGATTCTTGGGGTCTCATGGAAAAATGGGAAGATTATAATATTGGGTCTTCAACTAATGGCCCAACTCCTTTGCTTTTTGTTGGCAGAAGGGATATAAGATTTGAACATATTCATGTCCATAAATATTTTCCTCGTTTGCTATGTAGCATTGTTCACTCCTTTGGATGGGGTTGTGACACAACTGTTTTCTAGAAGGTGTAACATAATAGGATAATGGGTTAGACAGTAATGAACTTGGCAGACATATCTTAGCAAATAAGGGTAGGACAGATCAAGAGAAAAACATTTTTATCCTGGAGAATGTGTGGGAAACCACAGAATGCCCCAGGTGGGATTCTTACACTAACAGATTTTCAAAAAATCTATACTATTCCCAGGTTCAGAGTCATAATATTAAAGAAAGAATTCAAACAGGAGAGGTGGCTTTTGTCAGCTGTATAATTTTACCCAAGCCGGATAAGTCTACTGCATTTGTTTCAAAATTATTTTGCTTCCTTTAGTTCAGAATTCTGCTTGTGTAAGTGTTATGACGGATCTTCCAGCATTTTTGTATTTTCACATATATAATCCCAAATGTTCTCAGGGCTTATGAATAATGAGATAATTCATATTTTTGTTTGAATAATGACTTTGCTTGTTCATTATTGTAACAAAGGCAATAAAGGAACATATAACCAAACACAGAAAAAGAAAACCAAAGTTTTAAAAAACCTGCCTACATCAATACAGCCATCGTTGACATTAGGGAGGTTACTCCACACATTTTAATTTATGAGTATACACCTAAATATAAATATAGATTCTAAATATAAATACGAATATAAACCAACAGAGAGATAAGGATGAAGACAGAGAGAGAGACTAAATGGGTAGGGAAATAGATGGATGTGTGTGGATGGATAAATATAAATACTGTCATAAATTGCATTTTTGCAATTTTTAAGTTTGAGGGCATTTAATTTTATTGAAGTTTGTAAAGTAAATAGAAATTGTGATTTCTATTTACTTTAGAAGGTGAGTGTGAACCACTCAACCTTCAATAAAGTCTTATCACCTCAAGAACTATGAGTTCCTAAAAGATATTAAGGATCATAGAAATAAATAACCATTAAAAATTAAATACGCTGGAGTCATTATGTTTCTCTGAAGCAAAAGATTTCAACTTTAGTCAATACCTACTGATCCCAAACCATGAAAAGTTAAAAAGTTCACGTACTTTCTTCCATATCTAATCCCCCTGCTTCAACATCTGTTTTTACCTCTTCAAGGCTGATGATGTTATTATATCTACAACTCTGTTCTATGTGTTTCAATAATTGCCATAAATGCTATCACTAGTTATTTTTATTATGGCTCATCTCTTTTTGAGTTTGTTAGTTTTTTCTATCTCTGTGGGTTCTTGACTGGCTAGATACTGATGTTGTTATTTTCATTACTTAAGTATTTATTTATTTTTACTTTGTTTCCCAGAAAAGATAGCTCCTAAAATCTTACATGTTTGAAAATGTGTCATGTTTCTCTGATAACATGATAACTCGTGTATAAAAAGAATGTCACCCACATTTCCCTTTCCTCAATGCTCTGGAGACACCATTCTGTTCTCCTCTGGTATTTACTGTTGTGCTCATCTTTGTATGAGGGCTTGTTCATTCTTCCTTTGAATGATTACATTTCATTAAAGTTTGCAGGAGTGTGTGTTGGGGGTTAGGAAGTCCCAGGAGGTCTTACAGTCTGTCAATTTTTTCACGAATTAGGCTATCTGTCACCCTCATAGTTGAAGGACACCTTGGTTAAGGATCGTATTATTGAGGTTAGTTATTATTCCCTTGTCTGGCATTGAAAGTTGTGGAAAATTTTGAGACTAGCTCAGTTTTTTTCCCCCTCATTATAAATGCCTTATTTTTCTTCTATATTATGGAAGTTTAAGAATTTAAATAAGACACCTCTTCCTCTGTTTCAAGTTTTCCTGGAATATGGCATACTCATGTAAGTTGACAATGTTATTTCTTCTTTTATATCAAGAAAATTTCCATACTATGCATTTTGTTCTCTACTGTAGGAATAGTAAATACCTTTGTCATCAGAACATCTTTGTATGTTTTCCATAACTATTTGATATTCTTTATTTTTTAAAATCCCTTCCCCCTTTTTCTGTGATTATCATGATAATCTCAAGCCTTTTGTCTATGCCAACAATTTAATTTTCCACCATATCTATTCTGTCTCTGATTCTTTGAAACTTATTTAGTGGTACTATAAAGATGAGGTTTCTACAATAGCCAAACTGTGGAAAGAGCCAAGATGTCCATCAACAGATGAATGGATAAAGAAGATGTGGTATATATATATATATATATATATATATATATATATATATATACACACACAGACACAATGGAATATTATGCAGCCATCAAAAGGAATGAGCTCTTGCCATTTGCAACGACGTGGATGGAACTGGAGGGTGTTATGCTGAGTGAAATAAGTCAATCAGAGAAAGACATGTATCGTATGACCTCGCTGATATGAGGAATTCTTAATCTCAGGAAACAAACTGAGGGTTGCTGGAGTGGGGGTGGGGTGGGAGGGATGGGGTGGCTGGGTGATAGACATTGGGGTGGGTATGAGCTATGGTGAGTGCTGTGAATTGTGCAAGACTGCTGAATCACAGATCTGTACCTCTGAAACAAATAATACAATATATGTTAAAAAAAAGAAGAAGAAGAAGAAGAAGAAGATAGCAGGAGGGGAAGAATGAAGGGGGGGAATTGGAGGGGGAGATGAACCATGAGAGACGATGGACTCTGAAAAACAAACTGAGGGTTCTAGAGGGGAGGGGGGTGGGAGGATGGGTTAGCCTGGTGATGGGTATTGGAGAGGGTGCGTTCTGCATGGAGCACTGGGTGTTATGTGCAAACAATGAATCATGGAACATTACAAAAACTAATGATGTAATGTACGGTGATTAACATAACAATAAAAAATTTTTTAAAAAGATGAGGTTGCTTTGTTGAATTTTGTTTTATAATCTCTAATCATTTCCTTAGCTCTGCAATTTTCACATTCATCACTTTAGTTTATCATCTTGTCTCTGAAATGTTTACTTAATTCATATTCTCCTTAGTAATTTTTGTGACATAAGGCACTATTTCTATATTTTCTTCAGTTATGTGTTCTTCCAAAGTGAGTTTTGTGGTCCTTTTCTTCTTTGTGTTTACATGGACAACAATGTCATTTTTCCCATCTGATTCATACTTAATAGAGATGTCACTATTTAGATTTTCAGTATATTCTATAATTAAGTTAGTAAAATTTCCTTGCTACTATCCATCTCATCTCAGAATGATTTTCTTTGTTGGGAAATCTCAACTCACTCCTTCCATCTAAGACAGGGTGGGCAAACCTCTGCAAAGAGCCAGGCAGTAAATATTTTAAGTTTTGTGAACCTATGGTCTTTGTTGCAATGATGACTCTGCTCTTTTAGCATGAAAGCAGCCATAGACAATACATAAACAAATGGGCATGGCTGTGTCTAATAAAACTTTATTTGCAAATCAGGGGGCAGGCCCACAGACCAAAGTTTGGCTGACCCCAGATCTAAGAGACTGTTTAATGTCTTCTAACAGAGTTCACTCCACCCTCTGTGGCCGTTACCTGGAGGTATGGCTGCAGAATTCAGATCAATGCTCTAATTCTCCACAGATCTGGAAAGAGAATGAATCCCTTCAGCCTCCATCAATATCTTATGGGAGTAGGTGGGTTGTCCACCATAACCAGAATCATTGCCTGCTTTGACCTAGGGTTAAATGCCCATTCTTAATTTGATTGTTCCCTAATTGTGGGATATTAATAAGAACTCTCAGAATTTTGTTGACTTGTCTTTTTTGTTTGTTTGTTTGTTTTCAGTGTCACTTCTTGGGAAGGGGGAAGTAATTAGGGTTTTACTAAATTGTTTGTTTTTGTTTTTTTTTTAATTCCTCTTGGCTATATCTTTTAGAAGTTTATGACAGGAGCCATAAACTTTTCTTTAATTCGTTCTTGCTGGCAAACGTTTTCCTTACTTGTTTTATTATGTTTGTGGCATCCAGTCAGAGAGATACAGGGAACTGGTTTGTTCTGCAAGTTTTACCTGAAAGTCTTCATGTTTATTAAGTATTGATCATACTCAGTCTAGAGAGTGATCACATTTGATCATTCTCATCCTCCATTGTTTCCCAGCCATTTCTGAGAACTCCCTAGAAGACTGTCAAGTATAGGCTCCCCTGGGCTCCTCTGATTTGGCTCTTTCCTGTGCCATGTTGCAGTTAACAGCGAGACTTCCCAGATGTTTTTCCATGGAGCAGAGCTCTCTACACTTTCCATCATCCCCACCAAGTCAGGGTGCAGGTGATGGGTAGGCAGTCATGATGGTGTAGGGGATCTCTGTTCCCCAAACTTCTTCCAGTGGTAGGACAAGACCTTCAAAAAGTAGAGCTAGCCTCCACATACTCTGCCAGAAGTACCAGAACAATTTGAGCTGTCATATGAGGCAAGCCTCAGTTTACCCACCACCACTAATAGAGCATCTCAGTGCCTCAGAGGACAACACCAAACTCCCACTTTTCATATATAGGAAGAACATTTTTCCTTAAACCTAACTCCTATTGATGCGCCAAGGTCCAACAGATTGATACTGAGTTTTCTCACAACTCTCAGAGAAAACACTACCTAGAACAAGGCAGAATCCGACAAGGGTAGCCCACAGTAAGTTGCGTGGGATATATCCTGTCAAATAACCCCACAAGTAGCTCATCAGTAGAAGCCCAGGTCACCCTGCATCAGTCCCAACTCATGTCTTTTTCTTACATTCTACTGCCTTAGCACCTTTTTTCTGAAGTGCCAGCCACAGCCGTTCACACGTAACACAACTCTCAAAATACACATTTGACTTAGTTCTCAAAGAGCAAGTGCAAAGTGTGATGGAAAAGCCTACTTACAAATCATATTTTCACCAGAAACAACCTGCAGAAATCTAGGGCTGCCGAAAGGTGCACCCAATTCACTTGACTATGCAAAACACTTCGCTTTTGTTCCAAACACTAGCATTCAGGTTTCCTCTGGAAAAATCAAAATCAAAGGTGTAGTCAAGTGTGCAAGTCAGAAAATGCTGTGAAGGGGTAGGAGACTTAATAGCTTCATGCAACATGTTGGTGTTGAGTACATGCCAAAGCACCTGCTTACACAGAGTTTTTGTTCAACATCCACATTCCAGTGGGGGCAAACTATCATTAGCCTGTTCACCCACTTCTGCTCCACCAAGAAGCAGAACTTGCCTACTGACTCTGTTCTGGAGAAGAAGGTATTCATCCAGGGGTATGGAGTTGTCAATGCTGGAGAAAAATGACTTCATGTATGGTTTGACTGCCCTCACACGACTGAAGTTACAAGTGTTAAAATCATCTTTTGCTGAAGGAAAGCGTTGCTTTTATTGTATGCTTTTTCTTCTTTTAATTTTTTAGATAAATATCCAGGATATCTTTTTTTTTATTCTTATGTTAATCCCCATACATTACATCATTAGTTTTAGATGTAGTGTTCCATGATTCATTGTTTGTGCATAACACCTAGTAGCAGGAGGGGAAGAATGAAGCGGGGAAATATCCAGGATATCTTATGATTCTCCTGTCTAGCAGTGGGAAGAAATGACCTCAACACATTTTCATCTCTTTCCTTAGCCCTTTCTGACTAGACGTAGAAAGAGTTTGTTCTTTGGTATATCTGGAGCTTAATTTGGGTCTTAGACACATTGAATCAATGCAACTTTGAGTGACTGTCTTTTAAATCAATTGTACAGAGCTCTAATTGCGATGAATTAAGGTAGAATAAAGAAAAAGCTAGTGGTAGCCATTACTGCTTACTAAGCAAAGAGATGAAACTACATGTATGTACCAGGACGAGATATATAAAAATGATGTTTCTCTTTCAAGCATGGTAGCAGAGTAGCAGAGTCCTACATGAAAGGTTTTCCCTCACTCCTGTCAGAAAAGGAAGCAGAAATAGCTAATGGTGCTATTAAGAGGGTTTCAGCATCAAGAGGTGGGCAGAGGGGACTTCAAAAGCTAGAGCAGCTGTGGTCCTAAAGCATTTGCTACGAAACCTGGACTCCAAGTCACATTTTCTCTGCTTTGAAGAGTTCTAATTGGGGAAGAAAAAATCAAGCATTTTTGACAAGACCTCTGCCAAAGAAAATTATGGGAGGCAAAGATGAAAAGGAACGTGTGCTGATTGTCCTGTTATTTAAAAGTCCCCACAGCAAGAGTATCATTGTAATCACTGATGCTGAGAAGGTTCATCGGGGATGATTCCCATGGGAGACAGGCTGAACTTGGAGGCTGATGTGGAGTCAGTGTATTTTCTTCCCCAAGAATAATGGAGCAGGTGCTTATGAGTGCTTATATCCTAAGTTAAAAAAAAAAAGTTTCAAAAGAACTGAAAATAAATGCATTGCCAAACAATCTAAACAGTTTTTTTTTTTAAAGGATTTTATTTATTTATTTGAGAGAGAAAGAGAGAGAGAAAGAGAAGGGGGGAGGGGCAGAGGGAGAGGGACAAGTTAACTCCTTGATAAGCACAGAGCCTAAGACAGGGTTCGATCCCAGGACCCTGAGATCATGACTTGATCCAAAGTCAGACACTTCACTGACTGAGCCACCAGGCACCCATAAACAGTTACTTTTTTGATACTATGTCCAGGAACCCTAGGGTTTGTGAAATCTTTGAAGTAGAACATCTAGGAAAGGTGATATGTGCTCTCATTTTTCCTGAAATCATCTTACCGCCTCAAATTTCACTTGCTAGATTAGTTTAGAAAGGAGTCAATTTACGAACCATGAGAGACGATGGACTCTGAAAAACAAACTGAGGGTTCTAGAGGGGAGGGGGATGGGAGGATGGGTTAGCCTGGTGATGGGTATTGGAGAGGGTGCGTTCTGCATGGAGCACTGGGTGTTATGCACAAACAATGAATCATGGAACACTTCATCTAAAACTAATGATGTAATGTATGGGGATTAACATAAGAATAAAATAAATAAATAAATAAAACAAAAAAAGAAAGGAGTCAATTTAATGCGCAAAACAAACAGAAAACAAGAAAACAAATAATAATAAATAACAAACAAAAGCAAAAACATGATCAACAAATATCACATGCCCCTGTGAAGACAACCATCACTGTATTGATCCTGGTCCTACACAAAACCTGAAAAGTACGATATATTTTGAAAATCATTACACATGTCATTTGTAAAGAGGTTCTTGGATGAAAGCCATTTTTATAAATATGATTCTATTTTTATCTTGTGTTATTCAATAATGTCATTAAAGGGGAGCCTATTTAGACATAATGATTTGATTTGATCAGATTATCTGTCCAAAAAAGAAAAAATTAAGTACAAAATAACTTTAAAAAGTGCTATTAAATTAGGATGTTTCTTTCCCAAATGGCAGAAAAATCACAACCAATTAAAATACAACTTTTCTTATTATTTTCCTTCATATTTTTAGTAGTTTGACCAGGACCATTTGAGGAATACTTCAGACTTGACTGGAAAAAACCTGAAGCTGCTTCAAGAGAAAAAAGTGTTTAGGCTAAATGCAAATTTTCAAAATTATACCTATTTGGAAAGAAGCTCCACTCTATGGCATCATGGTGCCTTGCTTGATAAATGTGTAGTAATTGATTGTCAGATACTGTCCTCTGAAGAGTTGATTATGTAAGCAAGGAAATAGAGCTTGCAGAAATCTTCTTCAGGGGTCTGAGACATCTCACCCCAGTTCTTTCCTAGCCTATGCAGGCTCCTCTTACCACTTCCCATCTATGCCTTCCAGGTAAGGGTAGGCAACATATGAAGGGCAACGCTGAGAGAAGAATGAACATGTTATTATTCTTGCTAATTTGGAAATATAGGACTTTCTACTTCGAGATTTAGCCAAACAGTTCACTTCTGGCAATGTGGCTTTAAACTCGCACTTGGATATCATACCTCATTCAAAGGCTATTATCTTCCTCAGGTGGGGGCCATCCTTAAAATTCAAAATCAGAGAATTTTTAGAACTATGAGGAAATTTACTTCCATCTAACTTCAACCCCCATCTATTCCTTCAAGACTCTTACTAAGATCACAACTAAGTTCCATGTTGTTAAATCCAATGGACATTTTTGCCCCATTGTATTTTACCTCCCAGAAGCACTCAAGATTATGAAAATGTGTAATATTATCTTCCTTTAGATGTTGTGGCCCCATCCTTTCCCATTTTCCTCCCTAACTCTGACCACTCTTCTCCAATCACTGAACTGTGACATCTTTCATGGCTCTGTCCTAGAACTCTGTCCTACCCCCTGTATCCTCAACCTAGATATCGTCACATGTTAACGTAATTTTTAGCCACCATCTATATATATATTGATGACTCCTAAATCTAAGTTTTAGATTAGACCTCTTACTAAACCTTAGTCCCAATTATCTATGAACCATTGATGTCTACAGTTAGATGTTTTCAACACATTCAAAAAGACAGAATCTAGAAACAAATAGCCTGGGTTCCAATCCTGAATCCCCACCTTGCTAGCTGTGGGCCTCTGCATGTTCCTTCACATCACCATGCCTCAGGTTTTTTTAGCTCTGAAATGAAGAATATTAGCACCACCCCCATACAGTGTTATTACAAGGATTAAATGAGGTACCATATGAAAATCCTTCCAAAATGCAATCTGATCAGGTCACTGCCCTGCTAAAATCTCTCCAGTGGCTTTCCTTAACTCTGGATAAAGCCATAAAACCTTAACCAGCCCACAGGGTCCATGTGATCGGAGCTTATCCCCCATCATCGCTTGCCCTGCTGATCACAGTAAAGCTAGAGGCGCCCACTGTCAGCTGTTCAACTGTACACAGAAAATCACAGGAAGAAGTAAGGAGAAAAAGATGGAACACATCCTATAAAGATGATGGGGCGCCTGGGTGGCTCAGTTGGTTAAGCGACTGCCTTCGGCTCAGGTCATGATCCTGGAGTCCCTGGATCGAGTCCCGCATCGGGCTCCCTGCTCAGCGAGGAGCCTGCTTCTCCCTCTAACCCTACCCCCTCTCGTGTACTCTCTCTCTCTCTAATTCTCGCTCTCTCAAATAAATAAATAAATCTTTAATAAAAAAAGATGATGGACAATATGTAAGGAGGAGTGATTGTAGGACTACAGTCCTGTAGTGGTGGTGTCTTTGGACGCAGTGTGTGGTGCAGTGGAGAGGGCTGTAGAGATTTGAGAAGACAGAATAAGTTTTGAAATAATCATGTCAAAGTGAAAATTAGCTTACCAGGAAATTATAGAATTTCCATGCGGTGTCGAATGACCTTGGATCGTGAATTTAAAGTAAAACCAATCTGTTGAGATGGAATAGAAATAGTGAACAGGTGAGTTTACCTGGAGATTTTAATGGATGTGCCTGTGATCGTGGAAACAGGCAAAGATCTAGTCTGACCTCCTAAATTTATTTCTACCATGCCCTGTCTCCCTCTACATTTTCTAGGCCATGTATGCCTCAGCTTCCCTGATATGACTACACCATTAAGGTCCTTATTAGCTGACTTCTTTAACAGATTAATTTTTGAGTTTGTATAATGTGCTTGGTATCAGAAATACAAAAATAAGTTTCTCAATAAGTATAGGCTCGCATGCTGTGGTCAGAACTACTTTGGGGGCACCTGGGTGGCTCAGTCGGTTCAGTGTCTGACTCTTGACTTCAGCTCAGATCTTGATTTCAGGGTCATGAGTTCAAGCCAAACATTGGGCTCCATGCTGGGTGTGGAGCCTACTTAAAAAAAAAAAAAAAAAAAAGAACGATTTTTAAATTTGTTAATTTGTGTTAATCTGGGAAATAGGGAGATAATGTCTTTTAGATTAAATTTTAACTTTTTTAGAACAAAATAATTAATAAAGATTCTAGATCTGCAAAGTCAAATGCTTGCTCTACTAACTCTGTTTAAATGTTAACATTCTGCTACAGTGCCTCCCCCTTATCTGTAAGGGATTTGTTCCAAGACTCCCACTGAATGCCTGAAACCACCATAGTACTGAATCCCTATGTGTTCTATGTTTTTTTTTTCTCAATACATACATACCTATGACAAAGTTTAATTTATCAATTAGGCACAGTAAGAGTTTAACAACAATAATAATAAAATAGAACGATTATAGCAATATACTGTAATAAAGGTTATGCGAATGTGGTCTCTCTTTCACTCTCAAAATATCTTATTGTTCCGTACTCACCCTTCTTCTTATTGTGGTGACGTGAGATGATAAAATGCCCATGCAATGAGATGAAGTGAGGTGAATGGCCTACGCACTGTCATGTAGCGTTAGACTACTATTGATCTGAGAATACATCGGATGGAGAAGCATCTGCTTCTGGACCACAGTTGACCACGGGTAACTGAAACCATGGGAGGCGAAACCACAGATAAGAGAGGTCTACTGTATTTGGTTGAGACCTTATTTTATATGCCATATCAGTTATATTAGCAATCTGAATTTTATAGCATGTTAATGCCCCTACATGTTTCTCGTAACCATTTGAGATGGGCACTGTTCCCCTTTTTCTTTTAAAAAGCAACTAACATTTCTAAAACAAGCATTGGATGATTTCTTCCCACCACCAGGAGTATATATCAAAAGACTTGAGTCCATAGGAAGAATTTTTTGCCGTTGAAATTCCAAAACTGTAAAATCAATAAATAAAGATAAGACCTAAGGAAGAAATATCATTCTGAAGTAACTTTGCAAGATTTTAAGTCTCTCATGTCTGGTGAAAATTGAGGATTAAGAAAATCAAGAATGATTTCTGCAAATCAAAGCCAGAAATCTATCATGAAGGTGAGAAAAATGGCTGTTTCTGGCTTGATTTAGGAGTTTTAGGAACTTCAAGCAAATTAAAGCTTGTGGAAATCAGTCTTGATTCATAAAACTCCTTCACACTCTCTAATGAGTGTCTTTGATCTACTAAGTGACATCCATCAGATTTCTTTACCTGTTTTTTCCCCTTATCAAAGTTAACTTCTCTGAAGCAAAAATGCCATTCCATTTCCGCAGGGCAATTTGTTACACTGACATCTGAGAGAAGTCACCCTCTTTTTCTGGTTTGCCTTCTCATTTCTCCCCTACCAGAGTCTTCTTCCATACCCAAGTGCTCAGCGGAGGTTCCCCAGGGGCTGAGGGAGACAGTAGCTAGATTAAGAACACCAAGACCAAGTCCCGTCAAAAGAGCACACAAGTTGCTTTGCTTTTGAGATAAATGTAAAGAAAAATCTGGATTTCTCTATTTTTGGCAACTTGCGAAATTAAAAGTGCAAATAACGCTCACCACTGAGGAGGTTTTTCATTCCAGTCAATATTCGTGAATATTGGTGCAGACTACAGATCCACGTGGCTTTGACCAAAGTAAATACAAGCTAATCAAACATTTAAAAATAAGTAAGTAAATAAATAAATAATAAAACAAACAAACAGACCCAAAGGAAATGAACAATCTTTGGCCTCATTGAAGAAAGTGTGGGGCACACTGCTGTGTACTGTAGTCTCTCAGCTTCCATCTGATGAGGTAGGCAGTTCTGGTTGAAAATTTCATGCATATAAGTGCACAAACCCACCCCGCCCTTCCTAGGTCTTTGAGGTAGTGAATTATATCTACTAAGCAGATTATTTCTCTTTAGTGTTAGGATTCGGGTTAGTCCCAAATCCTTTGACAAATAATAGTAATAATAATAACAATAATACATTCTACCTACACCAGGTACTCTGCAAAATGTTTCAGTCATTGGCATTGAATGAAACTTTCATTGGATCAACGATAGACAGTGCCCCCATCACTAACCATCATGTGGCCAAGCCAGAGTCAAACCCCAAGAGCCAGGTCAGATGTGGAGTAAGACAGACACCCCTGTTCCCCCAGAACCACCAGACTGAGGAGCTGTGATGTTTCTTCAAACAAAATATGATGTGCTTTTACCAGAAACTGACCAGCAAAGACAATACTTTTCCGAACTTTCAAATGTCCACTACACACAGTCACAAAACAAATTATTTTTTAGACATTCTGTCTTCTTAACTCATTCTGCCTATTCTTCCTACTATTGTTTTTTTTAATTATGTTAGCATATGAACACATTTCATTTCCAAGGACAGTAATAAATTTTGAACACAAATGGCTTTAGTATCTATAGGAACATACCATCAAAAGGTAGAGAAAAAAGTAAGATTTCATCTCTTGAATTATTTAAAAGGTGGACTTTATCAAGCAACATGCTGCTATGTTTTTAATTATATTTTCACGAACTTAAACTACCTTTTGCAAGCTCATCAGTAAAGTTCTACTGAGCTCTCCCGGCTCACCAAGTTCAAAGCCACACTCCAGGTCGATTATATTTAAAGTCTACTGACAGCATGCAGTGGGGAAATATTAAGTACCACTTAAATCTGTTACTGAATACCTCATCAGGAATATACTGGAAAAAAATACTCCAACTCTGACTTCATCATGATCCATTACAAACTCCCTTTGGCCCTATTTTCACACAGGTGCCTACCTCTAACAAGAAAAATCCCTAGCTTTTAAGAAGATGAACTGTAATTCTTCTTTCTGACCCCCATCAATTAGCATTCAAATCTAAAATCAACAGAATATTAACTTCTGTAAGGCCACCTTATGAAACTGACTCTCCCTGGCTCCTTGGCATGAATGTGGAAGATGGGGCTCAAGGAAATCCAAGGGGAATTCTAGAACAGAATGTTCCCATGAAAGGATATCAACCTTAAAGTATTATTTGGTATGAGGTCAGTTTAAGAAAAGATTTAAGTACCTAAGGGGTAACTCCTTTAGGTTTAGTAAAAAATGAATACTTCTAGGAAAACTCCTCCCCATGAGAGTTTTCATGTTCACCAACAGATTTTTTTTTAAGAGTTCATTTATTTATTTGAGAGAGAGAGAGAGAGAGCATGAGCTGCGAGGAGGGGCAGAGGGAGAGGGAGAAGCAGGCTCCCTGATGAGCAGGGAGGCCCACTCCGGCCTCGATCCCATGACCCGGAGATCATGACCTGAGCCAAAAGCAGACGCTTAAGGAACTGAGTCACCCAAGCACCCCCACCAACAGATCTTGATTCAGTCCTCACTTTGTAGCAAACATTCTAATATACTCAATTCTCCACAACAGATGTGGTGAGCAAAACCTCCCAATTGGTCCCCTGTGCCTTGACATGGTTAGGAGCTTGAGCTTTGGTCATGTCGATCCTTGGTTTTAAATTCCAGCTCAACTGAGGAGCTTTTTTTCAACTCTCCAACTCTCAGTTTTGCTTAGCGGAATGGGATTAAAATACCATCCCAAAGGTTCGTTGCAAGAATTGAATGAGAAACTGTAATTAAAGCATTCATCGCACAGCCTGACATTGCCCAAGTTCTCAATAAATCAGAGTGATATTAGAGACAAAAGAGATTTAAGAGTGAGCATGCATTACAAGATAGTGATGCATGCAATGTTTGCAGGTTACCATTCTTCCTTAGGAGATAAGGAGCTTAATGTATGCCTATTCAGGAGAAAGGAAATCTCTCCCCTCTTTGTGTATGCTGACTCAAACATGGCCAAAGTATCTCTTTTTGGTGTCTTTGTCTCATTTTTGAAGCCATTTTTTTCTTTCCCTGAGCTACTTCTGGGCGATTAAGTACCATTTTATCTGAAGGTGTGTAAATGTTTTTATTTCAATCATAACTAAATACCATCCCTATTTTTGCTCTGCACAAAAACTAGAGCCACCCTCTTATTGAGAAACACATATTGGCAGTGACTATGCTATAAATTATATCATAAAGCATTATTTCTCGGTATGACACCTGTGTGCACAGAAGTATTGATTAAACCAGGTCAATGTACATAACCCACATAAACAAGACTGAGAACAGCAGGCAGGGAACTTTGGTAAATGAGGAATTAAAAAAAAAAAAGGTTCTGTGACCAGCAGCTAAAGAAAAAATGCACTTGTCTTGTTTCATGTTAGTGGGGGTTTTTTGTTTGTTTGTTTTTTGGTTTTTTGTGTTTGTGTATGTGTGTGTGTTTTGTTTTTGTTTTTGTTTTAATGTGTAAGACTGACTCCGTTGACCTTATGAGAGTCTTTTTAGGCTGGAGATATTTGTTTCCTCAATATGCTTCAGAATTTTTCACCAGCACAATCCCCAAAAGATATTTCATGGGGAGCAGAAGGATTGCAAAAGATGCATTTCATGTACACCATGATACTTTTTTCAATGAATCATCAACATGTTTAGTGGTATCAACCTGTTTTGCCAATATTCCACCTTTTGGGGGCGGATATTTAATATATGGGAAACCAACAGTGCTAACATTATCAAGAAATTAGAGAGTTACCATGGGCTATAGAGGTTCCATTATGTTTCTTACAAAGAGGCCATTCTTATAATCAAAAAAAGAAAAACACTAATTGTGATGAATAAAGATAAATGACAAAGCATTGATAATAATTTTTGAACTTAATACAGAGGTATAATCTGGGATAAAAAGAAACAAACAAACAAAAAAAAAGTAATGCCTAGTATGTTCCACATTCTGGAGCCTGAGGACATATACACAAGGAAAAGAAATTCATACCAAATTGTTATCCAAGTGTGAAAATCCTGCTAGCCTCAAGCAATAGCTCTTTGCAATCACACAGCAGAAGTAACACCCCAACATGAAACTTCCGCCCCTCATCCCTCCATAAGCCTAATTCCGTGAGTTACTATGGTCTCCTTCACAAATGGGTCTTTCCCCTAAATGGTTGATACTCAGAGGCCAGCATTTGAAATCTGCTACATGTTTTTGGCTCAAACCCAAGTCCTCCCTTAGTCAATAGGCAGAATTCATTCAAATGAATTTCCCGCATCCAAGTAAAGGAAAGGTGAGAAAATTCAGAAAGGCCAGGGATTGAAATAAAGGAAACCCTATCCCAGAGAATGGTTTCATAATTATAATAGCTCGTTTTAATCACTGTGATTGTTTAATATATCATGAACACAGAGCTATAAGGATAATAATTGTCTTATCAGCCACAATCTCTTTGTTATAACCAGTGCTCATTTGGGGTTTAGCATCACACATCTCCCTCCACTCCCCCACATATCAAGTGGCCTTAATTATGTGGGCAGTCAGACAGTCTCTGGAGACAAAGATGGGGATGAGTAAGCATCAGGTAAGAAGAGATGCTTGCTCCTTCCTTCTTTGTTTCTGCTCAGTGCCCTGTAGCTAATACTGCATATGCAGCTTTCTCCATCTTGGAGATACTTGAAATGTGAAACAAGTAATTCAGCTGAAAAATTTCAGTTATTTATTTTTTTTTGCATGCTTCATATGCTGGGTTAAAACCATTAGCATATAACAAAAATCTGAGCAGATGCAATGCAACAGATTCCTTAAGGGAATCCATATTTTTACATATTTTGTAATAAGGAAACTGTCACTCCCAGATGGTATCAAGCTAATACCAGTGGTTTGCTTGCTGATAACATACTAAAAAATAAAATTAATTGTATTCTATTTGATGACAATGAAGTCATTATCATATATACTGCACTCTTAAAGGAAACGGATCCAAAAGATCGGCTTCCTGGATGATTAAGTTTATTTAGTTTGTTGGCCTGGGCAGAAAAAAATAAAATAAAATAAATCCAACTTGGATCTTAGAGTTGGAATTCCCTCACACCTGGCACCAAAATGCACTACGGTTTATAAATGTGGTGAAATAGAAAAAAAAAATGCTATGCTGAATTGCTAACAATATTAGTGAGAAGCCTGGTGGTATAAATACACATCAGATAACTTCCAATTTTACCTCCCTCCCAAAAGAGATACGTGAACTATTGAAATCATTCTTTGCTAATTCATGGTGAAGCCATCTTCCACATTTCAAGACCTGGTTGGTAGCATTGACTAATTATTGCAAGTCACGCTTACCTGGAAATGTGTATAATAAGCCTTGAATATAAAATCTAATATTGGCATGTATTTTGGTATATTTGTACAGTTTTTTTTTCAAAATAAAGCAGTGCATTTTCTTGATGTATCTACTTATTTGCAATTAATTTAATTCCTTTCATATATAACTTCATTATTTAGGACTTATAATAATGTTTGCATTCTCCTATATTAACCACAACTCTTTCTAGTTACTCCATTGGAGATCATTTTTACAGGTAATACGTTCTTACCTTGTATTATAAGTTACCTCCTTTTATCCAAAAATAAACAAAACAAAAGGGAAAAGAAAACCCATATGACTCTGTACTACCTATTTATGTAACTATATATTTATTTATCTATCTATCTACTTCACTATGTATGAATTTTGTTGTGCTCCAAATCAGTGTATTATGCTGAGATATTTTTGTTGATGGTGAGCTGAGATTATAATACCATTTTCTATGAAATACTGCTTACGGTATTATTTTCCAAGATTGATTCTTTGTGTAACGGCATAAAGAGTGTGTCCCCTCCCCCCACTGGACAGGACTCAATTGTAGCATACTGTAGAAAAATAACCATAGTAAATATGATTCATTCTTAAATGGTCTGAAAGCCTGGAAGTCAACTGAATAGATCTTCAGAGATCATGATCAAAATTTAAAAAAAAAATTTTAGAAAAAACCTATGAGCAGCACAAAGTATATAAATAATAGAATGGATTCATATACATTGAATTTATATATCATAAATGTTTTAACAGAAAGGCAATTTTTAACCCTGAATCAATACCACTTTTAATAGTCAGAGGTTACTTAGTTAACAACCAGCTATTTAGCTTGTCACAAGCTAAATTGCGGCAGATGATAATGGTTGTATAAATATCTATATGTCTGTATGGCATATATGAAGGTTAGAATTATTGGAAAGTTATTTGTGGTAACATGAGAGAGCTGACTATGTTCTTTCCAATCACGTAGGTGTTAGATGTTGTCTCTTAAACAACATTCCCGGAATGGCTCACATTTAGCATTGTGTGAGTTGATATATATTAAGTGTGCTAGTCTATAAAATAGTTCGCCGTAGCTGCTCTATGGTAGAGCAGGGCTATCAGACAAAAGTCACCACTACAGTCATGGAAAGATTACAGAGACCTTAGAGACCATCCAGTTTTTCCCTTTGCAGGTAAGACACTAAAAGCACAGGGTTGTACCACACTATAGAACTGGAACAAGGGGGTTCTAACGGTTTAATTTAAATTGTTGAAATTTATACACGTGTGCTTTTCAATAAGAGATAGTAAAAGCCAGGGGCCCCTGGGTGGCTCAGTCGGTTAAGCGGCTGCCTTCGGCTCGGGTCATGATCCCAGGGTCCTGGGATCGAGCCCCGCATCGGGCTCCCTGTTCGGCGGGAAGCCTGCTTCTCCCTCTCCCACTCCCCCTGCTTGTGTTCCCTCTCTCGCTGTCTCTCTCTGTCAAATAAATAAATAAAAATCTTAAAAAAAAAAAAAGAGATAGTAAAAGCCAGATAAAGTGTGATTCATGAGCAACAAATTAGCAACCAGATCAAAAGGGATCTCAAAATGTCAACTGATTTTGATCTGCCTCCCCCATAGTAGCGTGGCCATTTTAGGAGTGATAATTTCAAGGTAATTTCTCTCCATTCCCGCGGGCTTATTAGAATGCTTTTTGGTTTTGTTTTCTCAAAATCACCAACAGATAAAAGAGAAGAGGGAGTAGACCAAACAGAAACATCGCAATTATCATCACCACTAATACCATAACCGGTCATATAATTTTATATATAAATTTATATCTATATTTATATATATGTAATATATGTATTATGTAAAGGTTGCTCTAATATAAAATGAGATTTGGAAAATTGTGTCATATTACAGTGATTCAAATTCATGCTAGGTCTCAACGAATTCGAATTTGAAGTCAGAGGCAGTGTGGTCTAATGGAATGGTTCAGGATTTGGAACCCAATATCATAGCTTGGGTTTTAGATCAGCTTTAATGGGCAAGACCGTCAATGTTCATGAGGCTCAGCATTTTTCAGCTCTGAAATGGAGATTAAAATATCTGTTTTACTTACTTTGGCTGGGCCATTGGAGGTCTCCAATGACATAATTTACCTGGCAGTGATTAGGATGCTGTTAACATCCTACAGATGTGGTAGGACTTACAAAAATTACAAATAGGCAGGTCTGATGGGAGGGCTTCGGGGTCCATGAAGACAACATGCCATTTCAGCCAGGACACAGAATGCGGCTCTTTCTCCTTGGCCATGGGAAGCAGCTGCTTGCATGCTCCAGCTTGGAATGCACAGACTTGTAAAGCGAGATTTTAACAGACGGTTTGGCACTGAGAAGAATACTCCCAAAGACCTGGCAGGGAAATTAGTTTAAGTGATAGTATGTCAAATACTCATCAAGACAAATACCAATTGAAGTTTCAAACAAATTAGGATTTGCCTGTGCAATGTTAGAAGGACAACAAGTGTTATCTTCTGAATTTGATTTGCGTGAGGTCTGCCATGCCTTTCTGATACATAAATATCATACCTCTTTTCGGAAGCCACGCTTGTACACAGACCCGAAAAGCTCCTATGACCCTTAAAGCACTTTCCTGGGGTAGGAATATATGACATGAGAAGCAAAATACATCTTGAAGGTCATTCCATGTCTTAATTAAATTGAATTCAGTGGTGTTACGTTCCAGTGCCACATTTTTATTAATGATACTCTTGATTAGGAGCACTGTTCCAGACTTCATCATTTCCATTTACCTTTAAATCCCTCAAGACCTACTTCACAGTGCTTAGTAGGTACTCAAAGTCCATTAAATAAACCAGCAAGGAACTCAATGCCTTTTTTTACATGGTAAATATTCAGCACCCATTATGTAGCAGGTGCTGGGTAAGTTCAGGAAGAACCCATTTTTACATTCAATTATTTCATTTCTTGTGCAAATACCAAGTTTTCAAACATATCCTCAGGCTTTCATTCCAGTTCGGACTTTATAAAGCCTGAGCTTTATGTAGAAAAGTAATTTTCAAGGGTGCCAGTATTTTGCAACAAGAAAAAAAAAAGTTACAATTCTGGGCTGGCTGTTACAAAGCTTGAGTGTCCATGGTATCACGGCTCAGCAGGGGAACACCTGTTCTGTCACCCAGAAGGAACACGTACCTGCTTTAACTCCCAATTCACAAGCATTCATGGGGAAAGAGAGGAAGGATAAAAGTGGCCAGAAGCGGCAAAATGTACCCTCTTGAATACCTCCGCCACCTCGTAATTGCTCTTGTCTAGGTACTTATTCTTATAAATGGGATTTTAGGACCCTAAATTGGTAGGTGATATGTTTGGTAGTGTTTTGTGAAAGGAAGTACTAGTGTTCTTTATAAAATTGGTTGAGTCTTGAGTACTTTAGAGCTTTAAAGTATATGCTTCGTCCTAAGAAAACTTAATTTGGAAAGTATATTTTCTTGTTCATGCTAGTGAATTACTTAACTCGTCTAAGTAAAAGAAGCTTTGGTTCTACAATTTTGAGTTGGCATTAAAATGGTTCTATGAGAATTTGCCAAGACCCCATAAATAAACATTAAACATGGTATGTGTACGCAACCACAATCCTCAGGGTAGATTCCTTTTCAATATAAATGCACAGCTGGAGTTAAAAAGATACCACATCTTAAGAGGGCTCTTGCTTGCTGTAACCAGTAAGTTAAAAAAATTAAGTAACTCTTTCCTTTTATAAATATTTTTTCTAATGGGTGCATTTACATGTGCAACCCATAGCTGGGTTAGAGTAGCAGATTTCAATAGGAAAAGGACTTAGGAAGAAAGCTCCTAGATTCAAAACAAGGCAACATCTTTGTATACTCCTTTGTATGTTTCAAGGTTATTTGATAAGCATTATAACACTTCAGATTTCACAAAAACCCTTCAAATCAGATAGTCCTTTCCCGGGTAGTAAGGTAAGAGAAGTAAATTGACAGGTATTTGTTTCAGACGGGATCTAATCTTGTGGTATTGAGACCACTGCTTTATTAGCGTAGTGTAGCACTGAGCTGTGCCCATATGAACAGTGGTTTGGATTAAAAAGATCTTTCTGCTTAACCCCTCCACTGTCCTGGCTCTCCTCTCTCACTCTGGCAACTCAAGCATGAGTAGTATTTTCAATATGGGGTGTGTTTTTTTTCCCTTTGTAGGAGCAGATCAGCCTGACAAGTGGTGAGGCTTTTCAAAAAATCATTATTAATATGATTAATATTTACTTGAGACATCATCAGTAGTCCTTTCAAGAAGATGAGGAACATGTTTATCCCTGACTTGTTCGCTGTTGAATCTACAACACAGAGACAGTTCTTAGCACTTCTTGTGAACCATCAATAAAATGTTCCTGAAAGAAAAAAATTAGAGACTGAATCCTGTGTAGGCTCGATGTGGAAATGATGGTTCTATGAACCGAGTTTGCTCCTTCAAATCGCCAGACTTCTTTTCCCTGCTTATTTACAACATTGGCGCTGAACCAAGATAGTTTATCAATAAATAATTTGCATTTATCTTGTTTTCTGTAGTTGAACTACCGCATAAATCTTCTTTCCATTTGATGTTTTACTTTGGAGTGGTGATAATTCATTCTCATCAGCCTTCTGATCTTCTAACAGTTATAGCTACCCCAAAAGGTGGAAAAGACACAAGGTAATTTAGTAGACGGAACTCTCTCTGATGAGTTTCCTGGGTCACATTCAAAGTAGCACATTTCTTTGATTAGCTGTATCTTTGTTTTCTCACCCCAAAATGTGAGCTGCAAATAAGAACACTCTGGGCAGGGATATGGTACAGACTGTCATAACTTTATTCTCTAGGAGTCAGTGCTACTTTATTTAAAGCCATGCATTATTTGAAGAACCATTTTGTTATGACGAACTCACATATTATTACCTGGCTTCCCATTAAAAAATAATTTTTTTATTAATCCCATGGCTTGAGTTTATTTGTATTTCTGTTAATCACAATATGTGATTCATTTCTCCACAAATAATATGTGAATACGATCTCTTTGCAAAAATAAATAAACAACTACAAATATAGCCCATGTGCCCTTTACATAATCCCCACAACCACGTTCCCCCAGCCACCAGTCACCACTGTTCCCTCAAGAGAAGCAACCACTCACACTAATGGAGTATGGGTATCCTTCGGGTCCTTTTCTGTGTGTATGCACACAATAAATCTGGGCTCATGAAAAATATATAATATTGTTCTATGGCTGAGTTTTATCTTTAACTGGTTTTTTTCTTTAAAAATACCTTGGGGAGTACCTGGCTGGTTCAATCAAAAGAGTATGTGACTCTTGATCTCAAGGTTGTGAGTTCAAGCTCCATGTTTGGTGTAGAGATAAATAAATAAAACTTAAAAAAAAAAAACTTGGAGATTTTGTCTGTGGTATACCTATAGTACAACCTCAATCTTTTTAATTGCCTCATAGTATTTCTTGGTATGGATGCACCATCTATGCCATGTAGTTATCCTGTTACTGACAAACATTTAGAACAGTATCTATTCTTTTCATTATTCCCAATAATGCTGCTATGAATGCCCATAGAAACCATCCTTATGGTTACCAGATTTATCAAATCAAAATATAGCAAGGAATATACTTATGCTAAGAAATGATTGTTTATCTGAAACTGACAGTTAATGAGCACCCTGTATTTTATCTGGCAACCTTAGTTTTTATGCGCAACCTTAAGTGCATTTTAGATTAGATATCAAGAAATGGAATGGCTGGGAAAATGCTAATGGGCACTTTTTCCTTTAATTGTAATAGTAATAGTTTGTAATTATAATAGTTTTTGCCTTCCATTCTCCTAAATCGTAAGATCAATTGATACTTTTGTGTTGTATTTTTCCCAGCCTCATGAGTTGAAAGTAATTAAAATTACTTTTTTGGTGATATCTATATATAAAGAGGAGCATGCATATCTTAAGAGCACAGCTTGGACATGCCTGTGAAACCAACTCACGGATGGAGAATAGAATGTGACCGGAGCGCCCCCACTCCATTCCTTCTTCCAACACACACAGCCCAAAGCAGAACCAGTGTTCTGACTTCCAACAGCTTAGATTACTTGTGGTGGTTTTGGTGTGTTAATTCTTTTTTTTTAAATTTTTTTTAAAGTTTTATTTATTTGACAGACAGAGACAGTGAGAGAGGGAACACAGGCAGGGGGAGTGGGAGAGGGAGAAGCAGGCTTCTGGCTGAATAGGGACCCCAATGTGGGGCTACATCCCAGGACCCTGGGATCATGACCTGAACTGAAGGCAGACGCTTAATGACTGAGCCACCCAGGTGCCCCTGTTGTGTTAATTCTTTAAATAAATGGAATCATAGCACACTTATTGTGTCTGGCTTTTTCTGCTCAACATCTTGTTTGAGAGATTCATCCATATGAGTAATTTTGAAACATGCATTTCCATTGCTGTATGGTATTCACCTAATTTTAAGACTATAACTTTTCCTCTGAGTACCACTTTGGCCTCCTTCCAAAGGATTGAGTCAGGTAGTGTTCACATTTGTTTCTGAAGCAATTTTAAATTATGTTTTACATATTGTTATTAATCCAATTATTACTTAGAATTGAATGTCTTGTAACAAATGGGCTTTAAATTCCCTTCTTTCTCCTTTTTGTTGATCAATACCTAATTTTTCTTGGCACATTTTTCTTTCCATCATTTCAAAATATTATTCCTTTTCCCTTTCAAAACTTTGAATTCTAATTTTTTATGAAGTAAATATCACTACTCCTATGCTGTTTGTTCACTTGGTATATATCCCTCCTCCCACCCCCATTGCTTTGTTTAGATAAAGAACTCTTTGGTGTGTAGCTGGATTTTGTTTCATTACCCAATCTTAAACCCTGCTTTCAAATAGGTGAATTTAGCCCATTCTCTCATTTTATAAGGACTGATTTTAAATTATTTTATTTCTATTTTTAGTTACTACCCAGAAATTTAAGAAACAGATATATTTTGCATGATTTTTTTTAGAGTTAGTCTAACAAAATCTTCTTCCTGAATCAATCAAGACTCTTGGCCCAATTTTGTCTGCTGAATTACTATTTCTACTCACCTATCCTGTTGATATTCTCTTTTTAGTTCCAGATTATTACTTCCTCTCCAAAAATCAACATTTACTTGCATTTAGATTTTTCTGATATCCATTGCTTTCTGTATATCATCTATTCTTTTGGGCCCCATTTAAGTTCTTATTGATTATGTCTTCTAATATTCCATTCAAAGAGAGTCTATGGATGTATTATCCTGGACACTCATATCGTGATATTGTCTTATTTTACTTTTACTCATATTTGAGAAATAATCTGGCAGGATATAGAATAATATGCTACCAAATTATAGTCCCCAAGGACTTTGAAGAGATTTATCAATTCTTTGTATTTAGTGATGCCAATTTAAGTCTGATGTCAAGAAAATTCTCTTTCACTTTAAGATACTTTGTTTTATGTTTGTGTGTTTGACTTTTTGAAACTTTTAGCTTTTTTTTCTCTTTTTGATTAGCACTCTCAAGTTTCACCTAATATGTTTAGGTACATAGAGGTCTTGGTTGGAAGAGAAATTACTTATTCATTTGACTTGGCACTCAGTGCCTATTTTCAAACTGGAGATTCATGTATTATGTCTGTTCTGGATCAATTTTTCTATCATTATTTTACCATCTCCTTACTTTCTTTCTCCCTAGATTCTCTTGCTGCAGTTCCTATTAGATGGATGTCAGAAATACTAGAACTATCCCCCATAGCTCTTAAGTTGTCTTTTGCATTTCTCATCTTTTCAACTTCTGTTTGCTGCTTTTTAAAAAATATTTTATTTATATATTTGGGAGAGAGAGAGGAGGAGCAGAGGGAGAGGGACAAGCAGACTCTTTGCTGAGCACAGACCCAACGTGGAACTCGAGCTCACAACCTTGAGGTCACGACCTGAGCCAAAATCAAGAGTCTGGCGCTTAACTAGATGAGCCATCCAGGCACCCCTTGTTTGCTGCTTTTAGAGAGATCCAAAGGGATACAGGCACCCTGATGTTTATACCAACATTATCAACAATAGCAAATTATGGAAAGAGCCCAAATGTCCATTGACTGATTTTATATATATACATATATATATAAACATACAATGGAATATTATTAATCCATAAAAAAGAATGAAATCTTGCCATTTGCAATGACATGGATGGAGCTAGAGAGTATAATGCTAAGCAAAATAAGTCAGTCAGAGACAGACAAATACCATATGATTTCACTTACATGTGGAATTTAAGAAACAAAACAAATGAACTGGGGGGGAGGGGAGAGGCAAACCAAGAAACAGACTCTTAACTATAGAGAATAAACGGATGGTTTCCAGAAGGGAGGTGGGAGGGGTGGTGAGTGAAATAGGTGATGGGGATTAAGGAGGGCACTTGTGAGCACCAGGTAATATATGTAAGTGATGAATCACTAAATTCTACATCTGAAACTAATATTACACTGTATGTTAATAACTGAAATTTAAATAAAAACTTGGAGAGAAAAAAATAGTAAAGAGAATTAGTTCAGCTCTGTCTTGTAACTACAAATTAACCCTGAGATTAATTGTTGTGTTTATTTAATGTTCACGTTGTCATTTTTGACATACATTGTTGTGATTTTAGAGACATGTATTTCACATCTCTTGATACATTTCTATTCTATTTCCCCTGCTCCCTACTTTCCTGAAACTCTATTCTCTTAAGTGTAAGTTCTTTTTTTTTTTATTAAGTGTAAATTCTTCCACTTGTTGGTTTATTTTCTTTTTTTCTATACATGTGATATATATTTTTTTTTTACTTTTTTACAAATGTGTGGTCCTTATTCTGGTTTCTGCCAGCTTTTGAAGGCAGTGGTAAGGTATGGAACTTGTTGAACTAGTCCAATGATAGTTCTATCATTGTATTTGATGAGCTTAGAGTTTCAAGATCTAAAACCTAATATGCAAAATATTTACATTTGAATGATTATCTTACCCATTTAAAAGGATGCCCTATGGGGCACCTGGGTGGCTCAGTTGGTTAAGCAACTGACTTCAGCTCAGGTCATGATTTCAGGGTCCTGAAGTCTAGCCCTGCATCAGGCTCCCTGCTCAGCAGGGAGTCTGCTTCTCCCTCTTCCTCTGCCCCTCACTCCTGCTTGTGCTCTCTCTCTCTCAAATAAATAAATAAAATCTTAAAAAAAATAATAACATAACAACAAAAACTAATGACGTATTGTATGGTGGACTAACATAATATAATAAAATAAAATTTAAACAAACAAATGAATAAAATAATAAGATGCCATGTGTTCAATTTTCAAAAATAATGTTAATGGTGCTCTTTTTCACCTCAACCTTCATTTCTCATGCTGCAATTTAAAGCCCTGTCTTCTTTGCTAGGATTGAATGAGACTTTAGTCATTCTCTATCTTCTAGTTAGGAATCCTTTGACAATGTATGTTTTGATTTTCTGTGGCCAATTTTCCTAAATGTGTCTTCTGGGTCCCCTGGAAAAGATACTGATTCCCTGGCACATCTCTTGGAGAGCCTTGCATGGATAGTCCAGGGAGATGACTTTTATTAACAGCTGTTCCAGGTAAATTTCATGATCTGGCAAATTTGGGGTAAGCAATACCTTTAAAACAGAGGTAGAAATCCACAGAACCTGAACACTCACTCCAAGTTGGGGAGGGGTTGAGGAGGGGGCACTAATTTCATTTCACCAGAGTGATGATCTCAGGTAAAGTCTTGGGCCCTTGTTGGGCAAACACTCAAACATCTGCTAAATGTGAAATTTTAATCCCTAATTGGTGACATTTACTGTGCTTTGTGGCACTTGTGATTCCAAATCATTTTTCTGACACTTGACAGAGAAGGTATGCAGTGCTAAACCGCTTCCACCTGCTAAAATAGGTTGCATTTTAAGCAGGGTTAACTGAGGTGCACCATTTGGAAATAGTTTGCAAAAATGCCTCAATTCTCTCGGGGAGGCAGCCTGCATGCCTTGTGGTTTCTGAGTGCTTCAAGGCTTAAACCTGATCTCCACGTCAATCAACTAGGAATCAAAAGGAAGACCGGATAACAGTTTTACTAATCTGAACAATTTTTGAACATGGCAGAGTTTTGTTGCCATTTGATATCACTGCACACGAGTTCTAGTGTAGAATTTTCTGACACACTGTGTAATATTGTGTCATTCTCAGAGGCTGATTGCCTTGACTTCACAGCAAGCACTGATAGTTAATTTCAGCTAACGCAGATAAAGATAGTTCTAGAAATGGTTTGAATCACTGTAGTCAAATCCTGCAGTAAAAAGCTTGTTTCCCACAGTTTATCCTTACCAAGATTGGAGATAGACAAATGTCAAACAGTTTGAAGTTTTAATTTATTTACAGCAGGAATTAAAACTTGATGAGTTCTGTGCAGATTATTTATTTGATTGTTTACTTGTGGGGCTAAGATAGAAGGGAAGGATGGAGAAAATACTCAAATTCCTGGTTATGCATGCAATAGTGGAAATATCGGGACTGTGTCGTGTTGTATTCAGCACATGTATTTATTTAGCATTAATTAATTAATTTTCAAAGTTGTTATATATGTATAACTATTAATTGTGGCTTGTTTAATATTTTCCATATTTCATGGAGGAAAAGAAAAAAGGGGAATAGTTATGGAGGGGAGAGGAAATGCTAGTTTAAAGGAAAAAGAAGATGCGGCACCTGGGTGGTGCCGTCAGTTGAGTGTCAGACTCTTGGTTTTGGCTCAGGTCATGATCTTGGCATCCTGGGATCAAGCCCCACATCAGGCTCTGTGCTCAGCCCAAAGTCTGCTTGGGATTCTCTCTCCCTCTCCCTCTGCCCCTCCTGCTCATGCTCTTTCTCTCTAAAATAAATAAATAAATCTTTAAAATAAAATGAAGGGAAAAGAAGATCAATTTAAACTAACTAATTTAGATCCAAGGTTTGCCTTTTTCCTCGTGGCATTATCTATACAACCCAGGCTTGTGTAGATTAGACCTGAAACCTGGGGAAATGCCCCTCAGGTAATCCTGGGGCCTTCGAGAGGGGCTTCAGAAACAAAGTTCTTGAGGTTATGACAGAAAAGAAAGGACACCTGGGTACCTTGGTCCATTAAGCGTCTGCCTTCAGCTCAGGTCATGATCCTGGGATCAGTCCCATATCCGGCTCCCTGCTCAGCAGGGAGTCTGCTTCTCCCTGAATAATTATATCATAGTAATTATATTGATTATTAATAATATTAAATAAAATAATTATAATGATAATAAATATATCTGCATATTAAGAAATTGAAGAGCTAAGGCCAAAGAGAAAAATCCTCTCCATCGGTAACTTTGGGGATCAGGCTTGTATATCATTACCTTGCAGTGTGTCTCCTGTGCACATTTCTGTTTGTTAGAATTCATTTCTTCCAAATATCAAAAAAGCCATCACTGACATTGACGTAAGTGTTCCCTGCCCCTGCCTAAGGAGAAAGAAAATGGGAAAGGAACGTAGAGCTTGATTCAGGGCTTAGATCAAGTGGCCAGGACCCAATTTTCTCTCTGATCCTTCTGCTTCCTCAGGAATTCCTGAAGCCTCACACAGAAACACCCCCCCTTTGCCCCGACTCCCAACACCACCCGTTAAACCAATATGGTTACCCAAGTTCAAAGGGCTTTCTGCTTTTAGGATGACTTTAGAGTGATGACTTTGGGTAATGCTTAGAACAGGTTTTTGGGTTTTTTGTTTGTTTGTTTTTTAAAGGTGGGAGGGAAAAAAATCTATATGAATTTTATTTTGTGCATACATAAGAAGTATCTTCTCTTACCAGAACGTTCCTTAAGTGGTAGTGCTCCGTGAGACCAAGAGTCACAGTTGTTGCAATTAGTTGCTTTTTAAATTTTAGTTGTCTTTTTTTAAATTAGGAAATTATTTAATTGGAAATTCATTTTTACTAGGAAATACATTAACGTAATGAATGTTCTATTCACACGTAACAATAAATTGCTTCTGAACCAGAACAGAGGATATCCACACAAATTCCTGCTCACCTTCGCATTGAAAACTAGTGGTAGAGCTAGGAAATGGAGTCCATCCCTCTCCTTTGTAAATGGTAAAGTTGTCCACTGTGTTCAACAAGGAATTTTTTTTAATGTGGCTTAAAAAAAAAGGATTAGAACCATCTTTTTGCTTTGACTCTAATTTACAATCCCTCATCTTTTCACCTTTCATACCCAGAATCAAGACCCATGAAAAATTAATCATTCTTCAACAACTAGAAATGTTCTCTAGCAGGTTCTGTTGAAGACAGTGACAGGCTTTAGAAGCCATCTAAACTTTGGAATTCTGCTGACTGGAGCTAGAACCTCCTCTTCCCCAGGTGTTAGCTAGGTGGTTTAGGGAACATTGTTTATCAGTTTCCTAATCTATAAACTGAGGTTTGGAGGATTATAGGAGATGTTTGAAGTCTGTTAGCACACTGTATTACATATTATCCATCCCCGAACCAATAAGACTTAGATGAATATTATTTTTAATTACAATATTCTAAAAAATTTATACATCTTTGTTGGTACTCTTCAATAAAATATTCTGATAGAAACTATAGCACTTGTATTATTATTTTCATTACTATCAATAATTAATGCTCATTGGCAGGAGGAATCTTATATTTTGGGCAGCATTACCTCTTCACCTCCAGGAATAATCATAATAAACTGATAGAGATGGTGATGAGAGCCATGAATCATTCCTATAGTTTTAAAGAGTTTCTTCTTAGCCTCTGCCTTCCACAAAAATTGAGAGCTTGGGGACTCTGAAACTAGACCTTATGAGCATTAGTTTCTTGAAGCACAAATGGGGATGATGAAACTGCCTGGCCAGGGCTGTGCTGGAGGTTGAAATATGCTGACTCAGTGAATATGCAAGTGCATTTGCACTGTTCAAGTGTCATAAAAATTTATAAAATCACTTTGAGTAACACCCCAAGTACATCCACTAATCTTAGGTATAAAGATTTTTTTTTTTCCTGAACATAATAGGTAGCCACTTTTTAATACGATGCATTTTAGTCCATAACTCCTGCGACATTTCATTAAGATTCATTACAAATCACAAAATATAATTCTACTGGGAAACTTGGTCTGCCTCTTATCTTTCTGGGTTCATTGTCAAGAGCTCCATCACAGTGAGTTTATGTTGCCTTTCCAGATGTCATGAGCCAAAACTACTGGTATGGTTGGGAACTATTTTTTTTTTTAAGATTTTATTTATTTATTTGACACACAGAGAGATAGCGAGAGAGAGAGAGAGAGCACAAGCAGGGGGGAGCGGCAGGCAGAGGAAGAGGGAAAAGCAGGCTCCCCACTGAGCAGCGAGCCCGATGGGGGGGGCTCGATCTCAGGCCCCTGAGATCATGACCTGAGCTGAAGGCAGATGCTTAACCGACTGAGCCGCCCAGGCGCCCCTGGTCAGGAACTATTATGAAACATTTCTGGGGCTCATTTTCCTCATCTGTAAAATGTGAAAGTGACATTATAGGAGCTCTTATATTATTTCTTCTTTTAGGGTTCTGTTATTCTACACTGTTACCAAATTTGGTTGAGATCAGACAAAAGTTTTAAAGAACAAAGAGGCAGATGGGAACATATTGATCATTGGCTGGGAGGAGAGACCTCATTTCAACAAAGAGAATCTAAGTTGGGAACATAAAAATAAATTTTGAAAATCACAGCTACTTAACATTTGGAAATTTACACCCTTATGGTCTAAAAATGTCAAAATACTCTGCCCTAAAATGCAAATTACACTATACAATTGCCCAGAATTGTGTGTAATGCAAATCAAAACCATGACATTGAATGACATATTACACGGAGTATTTTATCAGAGATGCCTATAATAACTTTCCCAATCAAATGATAAGGGGACATGTTATTGAATTTAATTCAACATTTAGGCCTCTTATTATGCTATTTCTAATAAAGTATGCCTGCACTGAAACCACCAGACGATTCTTCCTAAACAACAATTAAATGTTAAACTTTGAGGGAAATTATGATTATAATATCCCTAATCCCTATTTAATTCCAAGCACATGGTACTAGAACATTTAAAAACTTTTTTCCGGAGTGCCCAGGTGGCTCAGTGGGTTAAGCCTCAGACTCTTGATTTCGACTCAGGTCATGGTCTCAAGGTGGTGAGATCAAGCCCTGCATGGCCTCCACACTAGAGGTAAAGCCTACTTAAGATTCTCTCTCTCCTTCTCCCTCTGCCTCTCCCCTCTGCATAAGACATGCTCTCTTGCATAAATAAATAAATAAATAAATAAATAAATAAATAAATAAGACTCTTTCCCAACTCTTATTATTACCATTGCTATTATTATTATTGCTCCTAGGTAGCATTTATTGAGCACTGTGTGCTATGCACCCTACTAAGTACCTTATTTCATCTAATCCTTGCCATAGCATTCTGTAGCATGCTATATTTAGCCTCAATCCATGGCTTGGGAAACTGAAGATCAAGAGTTGAGATAACATACCCTAGACTGTACAGCCATTAAACTGCTCCCAAGGAATTAAACCCAGTATTCATTACTATCAGACTTGAGTTCACATTTCCAAAATTTTGGAAGTTAAAAGAAACCAACATTTCTTGAGTGCTACTATATACCAGAAAGTTCACATTCAATGTCATTTATTGAATAAAAATTATATAACACTGTCTTAATCCATTTGGGCTGCTCTAACAAAATTACCAGAGACCAGGTGGCTTATAAACAGCAGAAATTTTGGGGCTCCTGGGTGGCTCAGTCATTAAACATCTGCCTTCGGCTCAGGTCATGATCTCAGGGTCCTGGGATCGAGCCCCGCTTGGGGCTCCTTGCTCCTTTCCTGCTCCCCCTGCTTGCGTTCCCTCTCTCGCTGTGTCTCTGTCAAATAAATAAATAAAATCTTTAAAAAAAAAAAAAAAGCAGAAATTTATTTCCCAATTTGGGAGGCCGATAAGTCCAAGATCAAGGCACTGGCACATTCAGTGTCTGGGAAGAGGCTGCTTCTGGTTTATAGATGGTCATCTTCTCTTTGTGTCTTTCCATGGAAAAATGGAAGAAGGACCTTTCTGTCTTTTTTTTTTTTTAATATTTTATTTATTTGTTTTAGAGGTAGAGAGAAAGAGAGAAATCTCATGAGTGTGCGAGTAAGGGGAGAAGCAGGAGAAGGACAAGCAGACTCCACCATGAGCTCAGAGCCTCACATGGGGCTCATTCCCATGACTCTGAGATCATGACCTAAGCCAGAATTGACTGAGCAATACAGGTGCCCCTCTGTGAGTCTTTTTTAGAAGGGCTCCACCCTCATGACCTAATCATTTCTCAAAGGCCCTACCTCCTCATACCATCATATCAGGGATTAGGTTTCAATATATAAATTTAGGCAAACACAAATATTCAGTCTATGGCAAATACTAAATTGGGTTTGGAAATAGTATATATAAAAAGCACCTATGATTCACCAAACAGTAGAAATACTGGTATTACTTTTGTGCACTCTCTCAGTCCTTATTAATGTACACATAAATTCATACAATTATTATTATACTGACTTAATGTCATACTACAAACATTTGTTGTGGTGACACGGTTGTTATAGTTATTATTTGTAAAAAGCTAAAATAAGTTCATTAAAGAATTCATGCAACCATTCATTTATTGTTGGACATTAGATAACAGATAGAGTTTCAATATAAAATACACAGAAAATTTCATTATAAGATTATTTTCATAGGTTACTATGTAAAATGTGACTTATTTTGATCTGTAATTGCTTAAATTATTTTCAGAAAAGTATAAATGAATTATAAAAATTCCTTTGAAACCCATCACTTAGATCACATTGTTTTCTATTTTGAACATTCAATTTATGAAGTTTCTAAAACCCATAGTTTTAACTTAATTATTTTAAAAAGTAGGACAATAGATAAGTCTCCAACCAATGGGAAAATGTAGTTCTTTGATCTGTAATCCATGGACTATATACATTTGAGTTTAACAAGAGAGGCCAATGACTTAAAAAGTACCAAAATGCTAAAATGTGTTCAATATATTTTGACCAAAATTATTTTAGCTGTGTATATATAATGTAACTAGTTAGTTCGGGTCATTGTCATTAGGAGGCAGAACATAACTCATGAATATTACCAGCATTTGCTAAAGTGTAAGAATGTGTTCCTTTTAATAAACATTTTTTAAGGATAACTTACACACAGGGAAATGCATCCATTTTAAATACAGAGTTCAATGAGTTAATGAATGTATATTCTTATGTAGCTACCACTTAATCAAGATATATATTTCCACTACTCTAAAAAGTTCTCTTGGGCTCTTTTGTAGTCCTTTTCCCCAAAACCTCAAGCCCTAGGTAACCCTGGTCTAACATCTGTTTCTATGGATTAGATTTTCTTTTTAACAAAGTATCACATAATTGGAATCATACAGTATGATTTTGCATCTTTTGCATCTAGTTTCTTTTGCTCAGCACCTGTATTTGAGATTCTCCCATGATGCTCCATGCATTAGTCATTTGTTACTTTTTATTACTGAATATTATTCCATTTTATGGATATATATTGTTTCATGTGTTGAAGGACATGTGGGTTGTTTTCAGTTTTTTGAGGTTTATGAACAAATGCTGTTGTGAATATTGATGGGCAAGTCTTTGTGTGGACATTTATTTTATTTCTCTTGAATAAATAGTTAAGAGTGGTGGACCATGTGATATGTTTATGTTTAAATTTATTTACAAGTTGTCAACCTGTTTTTCCAAAAGTGGTTTTAGCATTTTACATACCCATGAGAAATGCATAGGTGTTCCAGTTGCTCCATATCCTCACCAACACTTGACACTGTCAGTCCCTTTAATATTAGCCATTTGCACATACACGTAATGATATCTCACTCTGGTTTTACTGAGTGCTACCTTGACGACTAACAATGCTGAGCATCTTTCTATGTCTTTATTAGCAATTTATGTCTTCTTTTATGAACTGTCTGTTCAGTATATTCTGCATTTGTTTTGGATTGTCTGTTTTCTTGTTTTTTAGTTGCAGAAGTATATATTCTGAAAACATGTTATTCTAACTTATATGAATTGTGAATATTTTCTTCCAGTCTGTAGCTTAAATTTTCCTTTCTTTAATAGTATATTTCAAAAAGCAGAACATTTTTTAAGATTTATTTATTTATTTGAGACAGAGAGAGAGAGTGGGGGAAGGGACAGAGAGAGGAGAGAGAGAATCCCAAGCAGACTCCATGCTAAGTGCAGAGCCTAATTCAGGGCTCGATCTCACGACCCTGAGATCATGACCTGAGCCAAAACCAGAGTCAGACCCTTAACTGACTACACCACCCAGGTGCCCCAAAAAGTAGATAATTTTAATTTGAAAGAACTTAATTATCATTTTTTTTCTTTTGTAGTTTATGTCTTTTGTGCCCTATGAATCATTTACCTTAAGTTTTCTTCTAGAAGTTTTATTGTTTTAGCATTTGCATTTAGGTCAATGATCCTTTTTCATTTTTTTAATGTGTGAGGAAAGGGTCAAGATTAATTGTTTTTCCTAATGCCTATCCAGTTGTTCTAGCACCATTTGTTAAAAAAGACTATTCTCTCCCCCACTAAATTACCTTGGCACCTTGCCTAAAAAACAATTGCTCATATACGTGAGCTTGTTTCTAATCTCCGTTGTGTCCCATTGATCTATATATTGATCATTATGTCATTACCAGGACTTAGAACATCACTTGGTAAGTAATCCCTGTGCAATATATATTGATTGATAAAACAAATGAAACCTAAGAAGTGGATAAATTAATTTATGCATATTTTAAATAGTAAGAGATAGAGGTACACCAAGCCCACTGGTCCCTGCATCCATTGGAACAGTAGCTCTCACCCACCAAGTGACAGAACCTTATCTCTTCACTACTCTTTCTAAGAGTCTCCAAGGAAGAGGAGGAGGATATGTGTATCACCACCTGTGCTTCCACTGTTTCTTGCTCTAGCTGATACCCTTTGCCTTCACTGCCACAAACTGCTCCTGCATTCCCTGGAAGTGCTGACCCTCCCTTAACCTCTGATATTCCCAGGTATCTGTTTTCAGCACTGCTGTTCTCTGGTCTTCTTTTCCATGCATCCTTCTCTTAAACCGCTTGATGCTTCAGTACTACCAACAAAGATGTTCTATTTAAGCTGCCCTCAGTGATGTTGACCTGACCTTGATCTCTGGTGCCCCTAAAAATCTCTCTCTCCTTTTTTCTCAAGTTATGTCCACTTTCTCCTGGGAATAGCTCTTCATCTTCTCTATTAATGTAACAGTCTTTGGTTTTGTAGTGTAACTTAGGTGAATGTGTGTGTGTGTGTGTACGCGTGTTTGTGTGCACTTGAGAGTGGAGGCTAGGCTGTGTCAGGGTTATGCTCATCAACGGTGTCTTTTAACACCACTGATTTTTCTCCCTGGGGAGTGCATGGCCTTTACTTATAAAGTTGGCTTACCTCAGACCTCCCTCACTCTAGTTTGTCGGCCTTGTCTTATATATTCAAACCCTAATCATAGACAAGTTTTAGATGGACTAACTGTCCCAAGTTAAAAGTCATTTTTATTGAAGGAAATACAAATAACAAATAATTATATGATAATTATTCAGCTTCATTTTTTGAAAGTAAGTTTAACTTTTTCAGTTAGTTCTCTGGTTAAAAAATGTCCAGAGATACTGCTCAAGGAAATTCAGAAAAACCACATAACACATTACCTAGAGTGTACTGACATTTAAGATTGTAAGACACTGATTGCAATTAAGGTAGCTGCCTGCTTAAACAAGTATTTCCTGAGATGCACATTCACCTAATGAATTAGGGAAGGTTTTGTTTTGTTTTGTTTTTTTAATTGAATTTAATGCTTTGGTTTAGCATTTTCACTTTGGGCTATATATTTCATGTTCCTACCCTCAAAGTATGAGAGTGACTATCTACCCAGAGCCTCTCCAGCAAAGCATGTTGTAAAACTTCTGGATTTTTGCCTGAATATGGGTGAAAACTGATACATCAATTTAGATTTAATTTACAATTCTTTTCATATGGTAAAGGCTACTGAATTTCTTATTCTGTAACCTTTCTGTTCATATTTCGTGTCCATTTTTATGAATAGTTAGCCATTTCCTCTCCATATTTTACAAGTTATTTATATAATAGGGAGATGAACTCTGAGAAATAAATTGCTAATTTTCCCCGTTTGTCATCTTTTTATTATGCTTATGGCATGTTTTACAGTGCATATATATAATATATAATATGTATCATTGATATGCTTTAAGTATATAATATCTATTATATGTTATGATATATAATATATTCTAATATATACAGTATATGATATTTAATACACATAATAGACACATTTGTGTGTATATATGCATATATACATATTAAATAATTGAATTTTTTTATTTTTTTTAAAGATTTTATTTATTTATCTGAGACAGAGAGAATGAGAGAGACAGAGAGCACATGAGAGGGGGGAGGGTCAGAGGGAAAAGCAGGCTCCCTGCCGAGCAGGGAGCCTGATGCGGGACTCGATCCAGGGACTACAGGATCATGACCTGAGCCGAAGGCAGTCGCTTAACCAACTGAGCCACCCAGGCGCCCCTAAATAATTGAATTTATCAATACCTTTTCTTCATTCATTTGCAATCTAAAATCATAGTAATGGGGCACCTGGGTACCTCAGTCAGTTAAGCGGCCAATTCTTTATTTATTTATTTATTTATTTATTTATTTTTATTCTTATGTTAATCCCCATACATTACATCATTAGTTTTAGATGAAGTGTTCCATGATTCATTGTTTGTGCATAACACCCAGTGCTCCATGCAGAATGTGCCCTCCTCAATACCCACCACCAGGCTAACCCATCCTCCCACACCCCTCCCCTCTAGAACCCTGTTTGTTTTTCAGAGTCCATCGTCTCTCATGGTTCGTCTACCCCTCCGATTTCCCCCGCTTCATTCTTCCCCTCCCGCTACCTTCTTCTTCTTCTTCTTTTTTTTTTCTTAACATATATTGCATTATTTGTTTCAGAGGTACAGATCTGAGATTCAACAGTCTTGCACACTTCACAGCGCTTACCAGAGCACATACCCTCCCCAGTGTCTATCACCCAGTCACCCCATCCCTCCCACCCCACCCCCCACTCCAGCAACCCTCAGTTTGTTTCCTGAGATTAAGAATTCCTCATATCAGTGAGATCGTATGATACATGTCTTTCTCTGTTTGACTTATTTCACTCAACATAATACCCTCCAGTTCCATCCACGTCGTTGCAAATGGCAAGATCTCCTTCCTTTTGATGGCTGCATAATATTCCATTGTATATATATACCACCTCTTCTTTATCCATTCATCTGTCGATGGACATCTTGGCTCTTTCCACAGTTTGGCTATTGTGGACATGGCTGCTATAAACATCGGGGTGCACGTACCCCTTCAGATCCCTACTTTTGTATCTTTGGGGTAAATACCCAGTAGTGCAATTGCTGGATCATATGGTAGCTCTATTTTCAACTTTTTGAGGAACCTCCATACAGTTTTCCAGAGTGGCTGCACCAGCTTGCATTCCCACCAACAGTGTAGGAGGGTTCCCCTTTCTCCGCATCCCCGCCAACATCTGTCATTTCCTGACTTGTTAATTTTAGCCATTCTGACTGGTGTGAGGTGGTATCTCATTGAGGTTTTGATTTGGATTTCCCTGATGCCGAGCGATATTGAGCACTTTTTCATGTGTCTGTTGGCCATTTGGATGTCTTCTTTGGAAAAATGTCTGTTCATGTCTTCTGCCCATTTCTTGATTGGATTCTTTGTTCTTTGGGTGTTGAGTTGGATGAGTTCTTTATAGATTTTGGATACTAGCCCTTTATCTGATACGTCATTTGCAAATATCTTCTCCCATTCTGTCGGTTGTCTTTTGGTTTTGTTGACTGTTTCCTTTGCTTTGCAAAAGCTTTTTATCTTGATGAAGTCCCAATAGTTCATTTTTGCCCTTGCTTCCCTTGCCTTTGGCGATGTTTCTAGGAAGAACTTGCTTCAGCTGAGGTCAAAGAGGTTGCTGCCTGTGTTCTCCTTTAGGATTTGGATGGACTCCTGTCTCACATCGAGGTCTTTCAACCATTTGGAGTCTATTTTTGTGTGTGGTGTAAGGAAATGGTCCAGTTTCATTCTTCTGCATGTGGCTATCCAATTTTCCCAACACCATTTGTTGAAGAGACTGACTTTTTTCCATTGGACATTCTTTCCTGCTTTGTCAAAAATGAGTTGACCATAGAGTTGAGGGTCCATTTCTGGGCTCTCTATTCTGTTCCATTGATCTATGTGTCTGTTTTTGTGCCATTACCATGCTGTCTTGATGATGACAGCTTTGTAATAGAGTTGGAAGTCCGGAATTGTGATGCCGCCAGCTTTGCTTTTCTTTTTCAACATTCCTCTGGCTATGTGGGGTCTTTTCTGGTTCCATACAAATTTTAGGATTATTTGTTCCATTTCTTTGAAAAAAGTGGATGGTATTTTGATGGGGATTGCATTGAATGTGTAGATTGCTCTAGGTAGCATTGACATCTTCACAATATTTGTTCTTCCAATCCATGAGCATGGAACGTTTTTCCATTTCTTTGTGTCTTCCTCCATTTCTTTCATGAGTATTTTATAGTTTTTTGAGTACAGATCCTTTGTCTCTTTGGTTAGATTTATTCCTAGGTATCTTATGGTTTTGGGTGCAATTGTAAATGGGATCGACTCCTTCATTTCTCTTTCTTCTGTCTTGTTGTTGGTGTATAGGAATGCCACTGACTTCTGTGCATTGATTTTATATCCTGCCACTTTACTGAATTCCTGTATGAGTTCTAGCAGTTTTGGGGTGGAGTCTTTGGGGTTTTCCACATAAAGTATCATATCATCTGCAAAGAGTGAGAGTTTGACTTCTTCCTTGCCAATTTGGATGCCTTTGATTTCTTTTTGTTGTCTGATTGCTGTGGCTAGGACTTCCAATACTATGTTGAATAGCAGTGGTGATAGTGGACATCCCTGCCGCGTTCCTGACCTTAGGGGGAAAGCTCTCAGTTTTTCCCCATTGAGAATGATATTCGCTGTAGGTTTTTCATAGATGGCTTTTATGATATTGAGGTATGTACCCTCTATCCCTATACTCTGAAGAGTTTTGATCAAGAAAGGATGCTGTACTTTGTCAAATGCTTTTTCTGCATCTATTGAGAGGATCATATGATTCTTGTTCTTTCTTTTGTTAATGTATTGTATCACATTGATTGATTTGCGGATGTTGAACCAACCTTGCAGCCCAGGGATAAATCCCACTTGGTCATGGTGAATAATCCTTTTAATGTACTGTTGGATCCTATTGGCTAGTATTTTGGTGAGAATTTTTGCATCCGTGTTCATCAGGGATATTGGTCTGTAATTCTCCTTTTGATGGGGTCTTTGTCTGGTTTTGGGATCAAGGTAATGTTGGCCTCATAAAATGAGTTTGGAAGTTTTCCTTCCATTTGTATTTTTTGGAACAGTTTCAGAAGAATAGGTATTAATTCTTCTTGAAATGTTTGGTAGAATTCCCCTGGGAAGCCATCTGGCCCTGGGCTTTTGTTTTTTGGGAGATTTTTGATGACTGCTTCAATTTCCTTAGTGGTTATAGGTCTGTTCAGGTTTTCTATTTCATCCTGGTTCAGTTTTGGTAGTTGGTACATCTCTAGGAATGCATCCATTTCTTCCAGGTTATTTAATTTGCTGGCATAGAGTTGCTCATAATATGTTCTTATAATTGTTTGTATTTCTTTGGTGTTGGTTGGGATCTCTCCTCTTTCATTCATGATTTTGTTGATTTGGGTCATTTCTCTTCTCTTTTTGATAAGTCTGGCCAGGGGTTTATCAATCTTGTTAATTCTTTCAAAGAACCAGCTCCTAGTTTCGTAGATCTGTTCTACTGTTCTTTTAGTTTCTATTTCATTGATTTCTGCTCTGATCTTTATTATTTCTCTTCTCCTGCTGGGTTTAGGCTTTAGTTGCTGTTCTTTCTCCAGCTCCTTTAGGTGTAGGGTTAGGTTGTATACTTGAGACCTTTCTTGCTTCTTGAGAAAGGCTTGTATTGCTATATACTTTCCTCTTAGGACTGCCTTTGCTGCATCCCAAAGATTTTGAATAGTTGTGTTTTCATTTTCATTGGTTTCCATGTATTTTTTTAATTCTTCTTTAATTTCCTGGTTGACCCATTCGTTCTTCAGTAGGATGCTCTTTAGCCTCCATGTATTTGAGTTCTTTCTGACTTTTGTCTTGTGATTGAGCTCTAGTTTCAAAGCATTGTCGTCTGAAAATAGGCAGGGAATGATTCCAATCTTTTGGTACCGGTTGAGACCTGATTTATGACCTAGGATGTGATCTATTCTGGAGAATGTTCCATGGGCACTAGAGAAGAATGTGTATTCCATTGCTTTGGGGTGGAATGTTCTGAATATGTCTGTAAAGTCCATTTGGTCCAGTGTGTCGTTTAAAGTCTTTATTTCCTTGTTGATCTTTTGCTTAGACGATCTGTCCATTTCAGTGAGGGGGGTGTTAAAGTCCCCCACTATTATTGTATTGTTGTCGATGTGTTTCTTTGCTTTTGTTATTAATTGCCTTATATAATTGGCTGCTCCCATGTTAGGGGCATAGATATTTACAATTGTTAGATCTTCTTGTTGGATAGATCCTTTAAGTAGGATATAGTGTCCTTCCTCATCTCTTATTACAGTCTTTGGTTTAAAATCTAATTTGTCTGATATAAGGATTGCCACCCCAGCTTTCTTTTGGTGTCCATTAGCATGGTAAATGGTTTTCCACCCCCTCACTTTCAATCTGGGGCTGTCTTTGGGTCAAAAATGAGTCTCTTGCAGACATCATATCGATGGGTCTTGTTTTTTCATCCAGTCTGATAGCCTGTGTCTTTTGATTGGGGCATTGAGCCCATTTACATTCAGGGTAACTATTGAAAGATAGGAATTTAGTGCCATTGTATTGCCTGTAAGGTGACTGTTACCGTATATTGTCTGTGTTCCTTTCTGGTCTATGTTGCTTTTAGGCTCTCTCTTTGCTTAGAGGACCCCTTTCAAGATTTCCTGTAGGGCTGGTTTTGTGTTTGCAAATTCCTTTAGTTTTTGTTTGTCCTGGAAGCTTTTTATCTCTCCTTCAATTTTCAATGACAGCCTAGCTGGATATAGTATTCTTGGCTGCATATTTTTCTCATTTAGTGCTCTGAATATATCCTGCCAGTCCTTTCTGGCCTGCCAGGTCTCTGTGGATAGGTCTGTTGCCAATCTAATGTTTCTACCCTTGTAGGTTACATATCTCTTCTCCCGAGCTGCTTTCAGGATTTTCTCTTTGTCTATGAGACTCGTAAGTTTCACTATTAGATGTCGGGGTGTTGACCTATTTTTATGGATTTTGAGAGGGGTTCTCTGTGCTTCCTGGATTTTCATGCCTGTTTCCTTCCCCAAATTAGGGAAGTTCTCTGCTATAATTTGCTCCATTATACCTTCTGCCCCTCTCTCTCTTTCTTCTTCTGGGATCCCAATTATTCTAATGTTGTTTCGTCTTATGGTATCGCTTATCTCTCGAATTCTGCCCTCGTGATCCAGTAGTTGTTTATCTCTCTTTTTCTCAGCTTCTTTATTTTCCATCATTTCATCTTCTATATTACTGATTCTCTCTTCTGCCTCATTTATTCTAGCAGTTAGCGCCCCCATTTTTGATTGCACCTCATTAATAGCCTTTTTGATTTCTACTTGGTTGGATTTTAGTTCTTTGACTTCTCCAGAAAGGGTTTCTCTAATAACTGCCATATTTTTTTCAAGCCCAGCTAGTATCTTTAAAGTGATGATTCTGAACTCTAGATCTGACATTTTACTAATGTCCATATTGAGTAGGTCCCTGGCAGTCGGTACTACCTCTTGTTCTTTTTGTTGAGGTGATTTTTTCCGTCTTGTCATTTTGTGCAGAGGAGAATAGATTAATGAGAGAACAAAATGCTAGCAGAGTAACAACGTCCCCAGAAAATATACTCTAAACAAATCAGAAAAAACCTGAAGCAGTGGGAAAAGAAAGGGAAAGAGAGAAAAAAGAAAAAGAAAAAAAAGAAAAAGATAAAGATAAAAACAAAAACAAACAAAACAAAACAACAACAACAAAAAAACCAGAATGTGATCAAATATGATCAGGCTGGTATATAGATCAGTGCCGCACACTAGATTTGGGGTGTATTTTGGTCTGTTAGAAGAAAGTGCCTCCCAAAATTTTAAAGAAAGAAAAACTTATATATGTACAAAAGTAAGGGTTGATATGATGAAGGGATGGAATATGAGTGTAAAGATGGAAATTATAAAAAATTTTATAAAAGGAATTGATAAGAAGTTGTTTGAAAAAAGAAAGAAGAGGATTTAAAAAAAGAAAAAAAAAGGGAGAGCATGTGATCAGGCAGGGGAATAGAAAACACCATATACTAGAGATTTAGGGTATATTTTGATCTGTTAGAAGAAACTATCTCAAAATTTTAAAGAGAGAACAACTTATATATATAAGCCAAAAATACGGGTAACTACTATGAAGGGATAGAATATGACTCTGAAAATGAAAAATAAAAATGTTTTTTTTTTAAAAAAAAATGGGATTGATAAGATGTTGGTTGAAAAAGGGAAAAAGAAAAATTCAAAAAGAAAAAAAAAAGAAAAAAAGACAGTTAAAAAAAATTAACTTTGAAAGACTAAAGAATCATGGTGAAAAAGCCATGAATTCTATGTGCAGTATTCCCCTAGCGCTGGAGTTCTGCCGTTCTCATTGATCGGTAAACTTGGTCTTGGCTGGCTCTTCTCGCTGATCTTCTGGGGAGGGGCCTGTTGCCGTGGTTTCCAAATGTCTCTGCCGGAGGCGGAATTGCCCCGCCCTTGCCCCCTCCCAGCTAAGTAATCTGCTGGGGTTTGCTCTCCGGGGCTTTTGTTCCCTGCGAGCTTTCCGTACAGCTTTGGAGGCGGAGAGTGAAAATGGCGGCCTCCCAATCTCCGCCACGGAGGAGCCGAGAACTCGGGGCCCGCTTCTCAGTGAGCCCCCAGAGAAAAGCCGTCAGTCACTCCCGTCTCCCTGGTCTCCAGCCTAAGCGGCCAATTCTTGATTTCCGCTCAGGTCATGATCTCAGAGTCATGAGATCAAGCCCTGTGTTGTCAGCTCCATGCTCAGTGGGGAGTCTTCATGAGATTCTCTCTCGCTCTCTCCCTCTGCCCCTCTCACCCCCTCTCTTTCTCTCCCTCTAAAATAAATAAATAAATCATTTTAAAAGTCATAGTAATAAAAATTCCCCCCATGTTATAAAGTAATTTATCCATAATTTCCTCTAGTGCATTACTCACATGTAATTTATTTTGGCATAATTCTGAGAAATAAATCGAGTTTGAAAAGTTCTCCAGATATTCCAAGACATCTTGTAAAAAAGTCTGTTTTTTCTCTAAGTCTGATGCCACCTTTTATTGTGCAATAATTTCCATACACAATTAGTTCTGTCTTGATTTTCTATTCTTTGGTTTTTCTATCAATATAGCAATTCCATAGTTTTTTATTTATAAGGAGTTTATAATATATTTTGATGCCTAGAAAGGCATGTCACCTTTTCTTTTTTTTTTTTTTTTTGGCCTGTTTATCTTCAACATAAAATTTACAACAAATCTATCATTAGAAAAATTTTTGGCATTTTTAATTGAGATCAAGTTAAACTTAATTGACATCTTTATGAGTATCCTATGTAATGGGTAGTTAAGTAATTTTTTTCTAAAATTTCAGCTAAGCAAACTGAATAAACTCTAGAGATCTGCCGTACAACATTGTAACTATGATCAACAATAATGTATTGTACACTTAAAAATTTGTTAAGAGGGAATATCTCGTGTTAAGTGTCCTCGTTAAATAAAATTATGTATATATATGCTTTTATATCTTTAAATGAAGTTTTGAAACTTCTTAATGTAGATTTTGGACATAAAAAATTATTTTTTTTAAAGATTTTATTTATTTGCAGAGAGAGAGAGAAAGAGAGAGAGCACAAGCAGGAGGAATGGCAGGCAGAGGGAGTAGCAGGCTCCCCGTTGAGCAGAGAGCCTGATACGGGGCTTTATCCCAGGACCCTGGGATCATGACCTGAGCCAAAGGCAGATGTTTAACCGACTGAGCCACCCAGGCATCCCCAGTACAAAAATTCTTTAAATACAAGAATTGAATTGAAAATGTTTATAATGGATAATAGCTTTATGTTGGGTCATGTAAATTATAAAGGCCTTTAGGACTGTCAAAAGATTAGCCTTAACATACACACACACACCCTAAACAGGCAATGTTATCTGCACTTTTAGATTGTAAATGCAGTCTCTTAAAATTGTGTTCTTTTGTGAATTCCTAGGTCTTTAAGCAGTACTGGGATGTAATTTAATAAATCCCACCATATGTAATATTCTTAGGTATCTAATGACTTTGCTAATTATTTATTTGCTGACTAGCCTAAAATGTCTCCCTCTGGTGTAGCCAATTTTAAGGCTGTAAATCAATCAACCAATACAAGCAAACTTACTTTTAAACTTGATTTAACTGAGGAGAGTGGGAAAAGCCCCTTAAAAATGCACCTTCTAATAAGTTGTAATGTAAAACGGCATTGGTTTATATGCTAGTATCATTAATTATCTTTTTTTTAACAATAGCAAATTGGTTGGAGAATCATAGATCTTCATTTATAAGACAGAGTGGTATAACAACATTATATGAAATAGCATGATTTATTGAACCTGGGAATTTCAGTAAAAGGCTGAATGCCTTTCAAATCCAGTAAGAACTGTCTCTTTGATTATCACATTTGATCTAGTGGGAACTGTCACTGTTCCCTGCCAAGAAAATATGTAATATAACTTTTGCAAAACCTCCATGACTTCCTGTCTATCACTGAGCTTTGTGAATCATTTATTCCCACTCTCTTTGAAAATGTGTGTGAACCAGGATGCCTCCCCATATTTCCCGACTGGCTGCCTTGTGAAGCAAAACAAAGAAAGACTCAAACTTCACAATTGCCAATAATGAGCAATCATTACTCAAATTACTCCAAGCACTGATTAGGTTTAAAGTAATGAAGAAACCACCATAATCAATCATCATCAACCCAAAGAAAGTCAATCTGTGTGGAGAGACCCTAGGAATTAGCACAGGGCTCCACCTACAGGGTTCCAGGGGCAGAAAGATAGGAGGCTGGCTTCCCGCCACATGTACCCTGTACTGTGCATTTCTTCTTTATGCTGCCCGCCCCGACTGCCTGCCCAGTCTGCATATCCTCTAAAAAGAGGAAAGCTAAATTCATGGTTTCTTTTTAATGGGGTCTCTTTCCAAACAAACAGTCTTGACTGAAGCGCAGTATAAATTGTGGTGTTGTCACACATGCCATTATTAAAAAAAAAAAAAAAAAAAGCAAGTCTTAAGTCAATCATACCTACACACAGTAAAGATTAGATAGACAGACAGAATGGTAGATTGATTGATTGACTGATAGAGAATAAAACTTCCAACGATGCTATGGTGGATGACCAGCCACTTTAGTTTACCAGAATTGAGGGGTTCCTAGAATATGGAATCCTGTTTTAAAAACAGGATAGTCCTAGCAAACCATGTTGAACTGGTCACCCCACTTACTGTGTTACCAGCTTTCCAAGAAAGTAATGTTTTTAAATTCTATTTATAACAACTACGGTAGCCATATTGTAGGGAAGGTGCTGGAATATCATTAAGTAGCAATTTTTTTATTATTTATTTATTTATCTGAGAGAGAGAATGGGAGACAGCATGAGAGGGAAGAGGGTCAGAGGGAGAAGCAGACCCCCCGCTGAGCAGGGAGCCCGATGCAGGACTCTATCCCAGGACTCCAGGATCATGACCTGAACCAAAGGCAGTCGCTTAACCAACTGAGCCACCCAGGCGCTCCCACTAACTAGCAATTTTAAGGAAATCTCTTTTGTCTACTTTTTACTACAGAGGAGAACAACTTTCTAAGTGAGCATAAAATTTTCCTGGGAGGTACCTGTGCAACATTCCGTTTCCACAATTTCATCAGGAAAATCGCAGTGCCAAGAAACTCATCCCTGCCATGTGTTTTAAGTTTGCCACACTTGTCAATTTATTGGGATTCTGTGTATCTGACAAACAGTTATGACACATTTAAGTACAAGAATGAGTCAGTTTAACAAACCCCAAAAAGGTCATATAAAAAAAAATTACAGTTATCAAACGCATCTAGAAAATTTGTGATCCCAGATGAACATACATGTATACAAACTCTGGCGGAGAACGTACACAATATTTAATAGAGGTCTTTGTTAGTCCATTTAGAAGGAAACTGGTTGTATCCTGGCTAATACTGTTTTGCTGTTTACTAAGAAGATACTATTTTAAAGAGAAATTGACTGTTTACCTAATTTAAATGCGTATGCATATGTGTGTGTGTGTTTAGTTATGGTCTAATTTATAGTGTATAATGAAAATAAGATATGAATATGTGCAATCCAGTTTTTTTTGCAGTATTAGCTTGTTGAGATGAGTAATAGAAAACCAGAAAGTTTCAAAAAGATGGATTATTTTTTAAAATGCTAATAGTGCCCATAATGGAACTGCATTGTCACAGGGATTTCTTAGAGCTGGGTACTCAGAGACAATGACAGAACTAGTCTTTTTATATGAAAAGTTTCCACATTACCCTTATTTAAAATGTACGTGGACCGTCCATCTTTGACAGCAATAATAAATTATTTCCATGGTAACCCAGAGAAAGAACCAAGTACGTGTCATCTCAGCCTAGCAACAAAGGGGACTACAGAAGAAGTTCCTTGTCAGTGTTTTGGCCAAGACACCGCACCATAAACATTTTAAAACTAAATTATCATGACGGTGACTGAGGGTTATCAGACTGTTAAAAAATGAATTGTTGGGGGAGAGATAAATTATATTTCTGGCAAGATTAGAAACAACAAGGTTGGGAAAGAAAATATTACTATGCAAGTGTTGTGTATTAGGACCAGACACTGATTCGGGCTCCGGAAAGTAAATTCATAATAAAAACTAACTAATAGGAAAAATTAATAATAATTCTTTGTCAAAATGTCAAACCCCAATGAGGACTTTGTTCTGAAAAATGTTGCTAAGACATAGATTCGATTTCCACTTACAGGGATCAGCAATGACATTATGACAGCAATCAATCTGTCATTCTCTTTGGTAATTTTGTTAACCTTGGATTTGAAAATACTTCATTATTTGGTAGATCCGCTCTCTTTTAATGAAGCATACCTACTCTTGACTGGACAATAGTCAGATTATGAATCTGAATTCCAGTTATTTCAAATGTTTACTCCCAAAGGGGTGATTTAACTCTTCACAACATTTTTAGCAGCTATTCAGTCTTGGAGACGTTACAAGCATTGTTATGGTAATAAGACACTTTTTATCCCATAGAAACTGAACTGTCATTCCCGTTCAGACACTTAGCTCAGCATTAATAAATGCAAATAATGCTAAATTCCTAAAGGATTGTATATAGTAATGTATGGTATCGGGACTCCAAAAAGACAGCACAGGTCAGAACTATTTTGCAAATTTACTAGTTTTTTTCCTATTGATTGATTGTCCAGATGAACTAAATCCCAATCTTTGAATCACTGGGGACAATGAGTCAGTGAGAAAAGATGAAGTCACATTTAACACAAAATCACAATTAAGATAACAATAACAGTCGCAATTATAATGATATGACAATGGCATTGACTGAAATCTTACAAGAACTGGTCACTCTTCTCTGCGCTTAGCATACATTATCTTATTCACTCTTCACAAAACCATTCGAGGGTAGTTACTCTTATTCTCTGTTTTCTGAGTTAGGATACTGAATAACTTGGCTAAGGTGAAAGCAACGATTCAAACGTGGACAACAGAAGCAAATTATCTCTTGTGGGTTATCTGGATCCAAGTTGGGAGAAGCAGCAGCCTTGGGGACTGACATGCTTCTTCCACATCTGGGCACCACTGAAGAGGCAGGGAGGTCTTGGAGCCCAAACCCAGCCCTCTTCTGAAACCACAAAGATAGTGAGCAGACTCTTTTCTCTGTTCACAGTAGGGGGGGCGGGGCTGGAAATTCTGATGACACAGGGGATTTTGCCTTTTGGGAGGGCAGTCACAAATTGCTTGTTCACTCCTACTACTGAGAATTAATCAGACACTCGGGAATCATAAGTTATAATACTAGTGCCGTTCACTTAGGAAAGGAAATAGACTAGGGCAGGGAGAGAACTAAATCTACATATCGAGTCTACACTTTTCATTGTTTCCTCAAATACAATCAAAACCTGCTAAATCCCATAGTGTCATAAAATTTGATTTCATGGAGATTTTGTTGCAGTTTTACTATTTTTTTTAAAAAAGATCTTTGAACCAGATGAATAGTGCAGAATACACACACACACACACACACACAAAGAGTTCCAAGAATCTGCTGTATTAGTAGCACAATTATAAGTGACACTAGACCTGGTGTATAATTTTATATCTATATTAATTGCACCAATGTAAGATATAATAAATATAATTTAACAGACAGTGTTGAGGGCTAACCTTTAAAACTCCTTAAGAAGCAAAGTCTCTAAAGAGAGAAGAAAAAGTAATTCACCCTCATTTAATATAGTAGAAAGTAAAATGATCTGCCATAAAATGCCTTAAATCTAAACTTCATGTTTTGAAATGTTCTGTTCAACAATAATCTCAAATTCCATTTTCATATAAAAAGCTCATACAAATCAATAGAAAGAAAAAAAAAAGACTGCTCCCCCCAACCCCCCACCATAAAATAAAAAGCCACGAACATGAAAAGACAACCCACAAAAATGGCTAAAAACAGAAATTGCTTGTTATCATTAATGAAGGAAAAAAAATAAAGCAACAATCAGATAATTTATTTGTTGTTTGTTTTGCCTATTAGCAAATGTTTAAGGATGATGGGATACAATTAAACAGCTACACCTTTTTAAAAAGTAATTTGCTTTGATGTATTACAATTACTTTTTTATTTTTAAATATTTTACTTATTTATTTAAGAGAGAAAGAGCATAACTGGGAAGCAGAGAGAGAGAGAGAGAAGCAGAACAAGGAGCCAGACCCAGGGCTCCAACCCAGGATCCTGGGATCATGAACTGAGCCGAAGGCAGAGGCTTAACTGACTAAGCCACCCAGATGCCCCTGATGTATTATAATTTCTTAAATGCATATATTCTGCGATCCACTAATTCCATTTTTAAAGATTATTCCTCATAAATATATATATATATTTTTAAAGATTTTATTTATTTTTTTGACAGAGAGAAAGACAGCGAGAGAGAGATCACAAGCAGGGGGAGTGGGAGAGGGAGAAGCAGGCTTCCCACTGAGCAAGGAGCCCGACGTGGGGCTTGATCCCAGGACTCTGGGATCACAACCTGAGCTGAAGGCAGATGCTTAACGACTGAGCCACCCAGGCACCCCTCATAAAAATATTTATACATGAGAACAAATTTTACTACAAAGATGTTCATGTAGAATTATTTTCATAGTGAAAAACCAGAAAAAAATAGTAGGCAATAAGTATTACCATAGGTTAATGTAGTAATAATAGCTATCACTTATTTATCAAATCATTGTTAGGTCTCTGGGAATGTGCCACACGGTTTACTTATATGATTTCAACACTCCTAAAAACCCTGTGCGGTAGATGTCACTTCCCTCATTTTCCAGAGGAAGAAACGGACCTCAGAGTAATAATGGAACTTTCCCAAGACACCCAGGAACTATGTGGTTGATTCAGGATTCAAATCAGACTCATATTATTGCAGACTCTGTGTTCTTACCAATACCCAGTACTGCCTCTCATATAATAGAAAAGTACATGTAGTTAATTAAAGTGAAGTCTCTAGAAGGTCTTCAATGACCTGACGAGAGCATGCTGGGGGATCAAGACATAAAATATGACACAACATATGCATTGAACTAATGGTCCCTGAACACATATTATGTTCAAGGCACTTGTGACCTCAGTTCCAAAGAAGACCATAGGATCAACCATTTAAAAAAAAAAATCTGGAAGAAATCATGAAAGACATTAGTAAAGGGTTTTTGCTGGATAGCAAAAATCATGTGTTTTTTATACTTCCTGATTCTTCTCTATATTTTGAGTCTGCAAAATGAGAAACAGCTTTGTGGCGTCCCAAGGAATGTGATTACATTACTTTCCACCTCAGTCCCTCAGTAAGCCAGGCAGCTAAAGACTTAGAAATTTTGTTAGATTCATTTGTACACCAAGTTTATTTCTTGTTTGGTTATTCGATGCCAGATGATATATTTGTTTTTGGCAACAGTAAACAGTATCAGCTCCGCTAAAATGGGGTACTCATTTTCCGATGGCCCCCACTAATCCATGGTGTTTTCACACCAGATCCCAATTCTGCACCCTTTTAGTGTATCTTTCCATGTGGGTTCCTCCCCCTAACCTTTTCCTTGACATGTTCCCTTGAGAAAGACAATGAGCTCCCTTGAAAACCAACCAAAACCTTTCCACACCAACCTCCCAGAAAACAAGTCGAGGAATCCCAAGAATTCCAACGTAGTGAATATTAGTAAATATGAAATGCACATCTAATTCACTGACTTTTTTAATAATTAAAAAATATGCATATGTATGTAGGTCCTCTACTCCCAACATAGCCCGGGAGTTATTCCTGCTCTTCTTAGATCAATGTATCAACTAGATTGAAATTCTGTGTCATGATTTGTCCCCTCTCTACCACCAAAAGCCAAAGTTGTTAAGATCCCCAAAAGATTCTGACCTGCTCTAGTCCTTCTCCCCTGGCCATGCCCACCTTGCTGAGCTCATCCCCTTTTCGGCGCTCTCCCTTGGCCCCCTCCACCCCAGCAGCACTGCTCCTGCTAGCTTCCTCCAATGCCCCTAGCCCACTCCCAGATCAGCTCCTCACGTTTCTGTTCCCTCTGCCTGTCATGCTTGTTTTCCAGCTCGGTTAGTTTCTGTGACTTCTTGGAGCTTCCGTGCGGCCTGTCCTAACTACCTTAATTAACTAAAGAACTAGGTTGTTCCTTAAAATGTGCATTTCCATTTTTTTAAAAGATTCTATTTATTTATGAGAAAGAGAGGGACAAGTAGACTCTGTGCTAAGTGCACATCCTGACGTGGGGCTCGATCTCAGGACCCTGAGATCATGACCTGAGCTGAAACCAAGAATCAATCAGACACTTAACCGACTGAGCCACCCAGGCACCCCTAAATGTGTATTTCCATCTTATATAAACTTCACACATGACCAGAAATGTGAGGAAGCTGCCTCAGTTTCTTACCTTAGCCCCCAAATTAATCTTTAGTCCATCATTCATTCCACTCTCACACATGCTTCTGTTTTTCTAAGCTCTGGTCCATTTTAGGAAAATCATGGTCATAGTAGAGGAACTTCTTCATCCACCTGCCCATTGTCAATTAATGACGCCTCATTAGACAAATCACTCAGAACGCTGATGAGGTTTTCTTGAACACAAAGGCCAACTCAATCGATTTTCTTCCCACCTGTGGCTCTTGAGTGAGCAGCCAGAGGTTAGTCCAGTTCTTAGGAGCCTCCACTGTGTCAGCAAAAATTAGCAAGAAGGTGGCTAAGTTGTAAATAGAGCACAGAGACAATTAGTTAATGATTAGAGAGCCAGCAGTTGGGGAAATTGATAATAAAATGAGCCATCTTGGGTACATTTACATACATCTAGAAAATCTATATAGCACAGTAAAAAGTTTATTACCACAGAGAGAAAAATGATGTGCCCTGAAACCAAATTAAACAAGAGAATTTAATGGTGGGCGGAAATTTGCCCAACTTGGTAGAAGGTCATGGCTATGTCAGAATAATGCAGTGGTACCTATTAAATAGGTTAATTATTAACCCCCAACCATGCTACTTTCTTTACTCGCCACATAAGACCTTCCCTTCAAATTTGGATTTATTTATTGATTAATTCATACATTCAGCTTATATTTATTAAGCACCAATTATGGGCCAGACACTGTTTTAGGCACCAGGGAAAACAATGTCAAGTAAGGTAGGCTTGCCCCCTGCCCTTCAAGAGATAAAATTCTGATAGAAAAGTCATATTTTAAAAAGAAAGAAACTATGAAAATAATCAATTATTGTAAGTGTATTAAATATATCCTCAATACATTCGGGACTAGGAGAAGGAAAGGACCCTTCTGATTGTTACAATAGGATATTAATAATGGAAATTTAAAGTAGATGTTATAATATATTTTTCTCCTTCGAACATGACAGTGCTTGGGTGACCCTCTGCAGGTAATGTGGTGTTTCTAACAGAACAGGGACTCCAATGAGGCGGATGCTGACTTGACTGTTGGAAGTGTCAGATTGGGGAAGTTAGCTTGGATTTATCCTGCTTTATTTAAAATTCTGCTGGGGCTTTAGCCTAAGGGTATACTACAGTCACTGAAAATGATAGGGGTGTCTGAGGTCACTTTTCTGACAGTTTGCAAATCACTTGAACCTGCTGTTATCATTTAAATGGCAGCAGTGGGAAATCATGCAAATTCAAAATAACACTGCACTAGCAACAGGCAGAGATTTTCCAATGTTAGAAGGATCGCACCAAGCAGAGATGCCACGGCAACTTCGTGTCACCTTGGACAAAATGCTTCTATCCTATGCCAAGCACTGAGTAAATTGTCAGAAAATTCAAGTCATGAAGTCATAGGGGCAGAGAATCCTAGCGCTAGAAAGAGCTTTATGGAAATCATTCACTCTCTCATCATTTCACAGCGAAGTCTTGAAGGCCAAATTCCTTGGGGGAAGATCTGACCTAGAACCCCCTCCTGTCTCCAGGCCTGATCAGGCCCAAGTCAGAGGGTAAAAGTCCAGGTATCGCATGACCAAAGAAGATGAAATTTCAGGTTCCAGCTAAATGGAAACCTGTTACATCCATAGACATAAGTACGTGCAATTTCACTTCAAACCGACATTGTTCCTTTAACTCACATTCCCAAACCCCGGAGTAAAATATATTCCTGCCAAATTTATTTTTACTTCCCTACAGGCCCATTTATGTACAATTAAATTGATTATCCAGCCAATTCTCCCCGTATGAAAGCAGAAAACTGATTTAGCTGGTGGTTTTCATCTGTTAATTGGATTCTTAGTGCAAAGACACATCTTACTTTTCTTTTTCTTTTTTTTTCTTTTTTATTTGGAGGAAATATGTGAGAAAGTAATTTTTCAATTTAACATCTCAACTCATTCTCCTAAAAATAAAGCTTTTTATTATTACTACAAAGTTGATGTCTCTAGCTGTGAAATTATACTGATTTTTCTTCACTATTTTCTAAATTTCTCTGCTATTGGGGCTAATACAGACATAAATAAAGCCATGTACTATGTGGATTATTAATAAAGTTATATAATTCCATTTGGACTCATCCTATACAATGACAAATCAACAGATGATTCAATCTTTCCATTGAATCAAATCAGTCCATTGATCAAAGAGTAATTTGGTTTTATAGAGATAAAGCTATATTTTTCTTTGCAATGACCATTTGTTATAATTCCACTGAAATATTTGACTCTAATCAGGTTGTGGTAGCAGAGATGGAATAGAAGTATATTAGCGGCTTAGGGTTTTCCATCTTTTCTACTCTCCATTCTTCCATAGCAATCAAAATAAAACTTAAAAAAAAAAAAATACCTGTTTCTAACTGCGCATATGACCACATGTTTAAAGACTACATTTCCCAGCTTTCAACATATTTATGTATAAAGAGGGGATATATACGTACATAAAGAGGTTTAGTATAAGGATTTGGCTCACACAATTACGGAGCAATCTGCTAGACCCAGCTGGTGGTGGAGTTAGAGCCTGAGTCCGAAGGCCTGAGAACTGGGGAGCTAATGGCCTAAGTCCCAGTCTAAGGGCAGAAGAACACCTATATCCCAGCTTGGCAGTCAGACAGAGATAGAAATTCTTCCTTCCTCTAGAATTCTGTGGTATTCAGGCCCTCAGTGGATTGAATGAGGCCCACCCACACTGGGAGGGCAATCTGCTTTACTCAATCTACCCATTCAAATGCTAATATAATTGCACCTTCAAACACCTTCAAAACACACCAGAAATAATGTTTAATCAAATATCTGGACACCTCATGACCACATCAAGTTGCCCCCCTAAAATTAGCCATCACTGCAGCCTTGTCACTAAATGACCTGTCCAATGGGATTAAAATAGGTGTGTTAGAGGCAGTTAGTGAGGTTCTAATAGGGGCTCTGAAGGCTAAGCAAAGAGGAAGTCATGGCCAGCTATCAGCAAAGTCAGAGGCATGTCCCAGCAGCACTCCAACACAAAGCCACAAGAAGCCAGGTCAAACCAGACAGGCCCAAGATGGTTGACAGAATATCCTGGAAACCCCTGACCAAATAAGAAATAAAAGGCATGATGGGGTACCTAGGTGGTGCAGTCAGTTAAGCACCAACTCTTGGTTTCAGCTCAGGTCATGATCTCAGGGTCATAAGATCGAGCCCTTTTTCGGGCTCTGCATTCTGAATGGAGTCTGCTTGTCCTTCTCCCTCCCCCACTCTCTCTCTCTATCCTTCAAATAAATAAATAAAATATTTAAGAAGAAGAAAGAAGGAAGGAAGGAAGGAAGGGAGGGCGGGCAACACGTGAAATCCTGCTTCCAAAAAGTCCCCTCCCCAAGTAATGAATATTCCACCCCCTTGTAAACAACTATCGATAACAGGTAGAAACCTGAACCCCTAGGACACAGCACTCTTTCTTGAGCTCACCCACTCTCATATCTCTGGAGTGTATTTTCACTTTAATAAACTTTCTCACTCCTATGGCTTGCCCATTGTGCCGCATCTGTCCTTGAATTCTTTCTCATGAGGAGTCCAAGAGCCTTCTGCAACATCTTTGAGACAAACTGGGCTGAGACCTCAGGGCTCGGGGTCTCCCCAGTTCACCCAGCAGCAGGTGTACTGAGTCTGAATTCTAAGAAGTTACCCCGAGGTGAAGACATGCAGTCACCTCCCACCCTTTTCCCCTCTGATATTTCTGTGATAAATTGGAGAGCTCTACTGAACCATGAGCTGGTGATCACAGAACCATTGTGGTAGCTCTGGTCTGCCTACATTTTCAGAAGAGGAAAATAAACTTCTGTCTTCAAGCTACTGTTATTTTGGGTTTTCAGTCACTTGCCATTGAATCTAATCTTAATTCTTTTATGATGGAAAAAAGAGAAGAATGGTAGGAGAGAAAACTACGTGAATGCATATTGAGCATTTACTATTGCTTTAAATAGGTTATTGGGATTGATAACCACAGCAAATCATATAACAGCTATTGTGATCCCCATTTTAGGAAGCAGGAGACTGACACTCAAAAAGGTTAAATATCCTTTCCTGAATTCACAAAACTAGGATGTGAACAAGCTAGATTTTGACCAAGATCACTGATGACAGACCACGCTCTAGATGCTGTAACACTGCCTCCCAGAACTCAATTAGAAGTTGGTTATTTCCAAGGTGGAGTGTAGAATCATTTTTTAGTGCCCAGGATCTGTAATGTTTCATATCAGACTAGTGTCGCCAAAAGGCTGGAATGAAATTGAAAACTCTTAATATAAAATATATTCATCCCTTGAGGGATTTCTTAAGTCTGAATACTAAACTGCAGTCAAAATATATAGAATGTTAATTCAAAAATAACTAAATTCCATGTCAAGAAATGATGTGTGTCTCTTATTTCAGTATCTTTTGGGGATAAACCTTGAGTGAGATTTAGCAGAGTCTTTTTTTTTTTTAATTTTTCTTCTGTGAGAATTACATGCACAAATTTGTAATCTAATTACCACATCAAAGTGACTGATTTGTGCTTTTCCAATTATTATCTTCACCTTCTTGTTAACTTAGAAAAGTTCTTTATACTCAGATACTTGGCTTCGGAATATTTTCAAATATTTTCTTTTTAGTGAGGGATTTGCCAAGGGTTATTTTAGCTTCTCACATTCTCTCAAGCCTTTAAAGATGACTCCTTTCAATTCCAGGGGTCTTAGCTGAATTGTCCAGTGCTATTAACATACTATAATAAAAGGCTTTGGCTTCATTGGGTTATGAAGGAACACCATGAATCCAAAACGAGCCTTTAGAAGGTAGAAATATAGAGGGACACAGGAGATATGGGTTATCTTCTGATCCACTGCCTTACCATTGATGTTCAGATATTTGGCTTTATCTGCCTCAGGGCTTTGACACACAAGCATCCAATTATTTTCAATTTAGATATAGTTGTCAGCACCTTTGCTTTTCAACCCTGAGCATGGCTGTCCTACGTTTCAAAAGCAACTGGTGCTGAAAAGAATAAGCACAGGTTTATAGATGTTTGACTCCTTTCCTTCTTCTTCCCCACATTACACTAGCTTCGATTCTGATCAGGCAAGTCAATCTGACGAAAGCAGTGATGTCATCCCCAGTTCCTTCCTCTCCCTGGTATTCCACACCCATCTAACATGGCATCCTATTGGCTTCATCAGAGAAACAGAATTCTAATTTCCTTTTACCTCTTCAATGCCACTGACTTTGTCCAGAAATGTCAATAATATTTTTTAATTTTATCCTCTGTCCAGTTAGCTGGTATTTAGATGGTTCAGAGCAGATTTGGCTTGACCTGACAAATCAATCATCTCTGACCAGCCAACACAAATTTATTGCCTGGCTGAATATGCTGATGTGTTTAGCTCTACAGAGTATGGTGTGAAAAAGCATTCAATTCTGGTTATCAAACTTGAGCCTATTCAAAGAATAGTTCAAATTTTATCGAAACCTGTATTTTAATGGTCCAATTAGCAAAAATCATAATGTTTTCACATAAGTAGCTTGCATACCATGGTGCTGCATCTTGAGTCTTCCCCAAGGAGTATTGGAAAGTTCAAATGTGCTTAAGGGAGAGATTTAGTAGTCCTCTACAGGATTGTGTTACCATCTCAAAAATGCTCTTTGATTTAGAACTGACAGTTCAAGTGTGATTATAAATTATAGAGTAAATCATGATGGGCAAGGGGAATAAATATTATACCTGAGGGTTTGCAAGACAGTCTCTAGACACTAGAGAGCTTTAAATCAGCTAGTCTTGCTTATTTTCTGTTCTCTGTAGAATATTAGCCAAAACCATGGGGTTTTGATGGAACACTTCTAAATATTTGATGGAGCACTATTTGTATTGCTGTGTAGGAAAACTATTTGCTATGGTTATATAAAGTCTTGGATAAGGATTAGATTCCATCACTCTTTCTACTAAAAAAATCACTTCAATTTTAATGAGTTCAAAATACGTATGATTATTTAAGGTAAATCGATTTTCCAAACCTTTGAAGGGTTACAAGATGCAGATTAATTATATCCAGTCATTAACATTTGAAGAATGTGCTGTGCAAAAGATGTCTTAGGTTCAGTCAGGAAGTAGAGGAATAAATAAGTGCTTATTTTCACTCTCTGTGGGCCAGTTGAGCACTCAGCAGTAACTACTGATATCTTGAATTTGGTGAGTGGAGACCCATGTAGATGAACCCACGTAAAACCACCATTACCACAGCAATAGTCATGAGACCATGTGGCAAAGACAGAGAAGGAAGGCTGCATGACATGCACAGAACAGGCCATCTGTTTATTTATTCGTTTAATGTTTACTTTTTTGTGTTTTCTTCTTTTACTCCAGCTTTATGGAAATTCAATTGACGCGTAACATTGTATAAATTTAAGGTATACAATGTGTTGTTTGATACACTTATGTACTGCAAGATGATTAACACTGCCATCATGTCACATAATGACCATTTTTTTGTGATGAGAGCATTTAAGATCTCCTTTCCTAGTGACTTTCATATATATATATATATATATATATATTCACACACACACATATATATATATATTAAAGTATTATTAACTGAAATCACCATGCTGTATTGTAGATCCCCAGAACTTATTCATCTTAAAACTGGAAGTATGTACCCTTTGACCAATATCTCCCCATTTCCCCTAATCCCAGCTCCTGGTAAACACTACTCTGTACTGAGTTCAGCCTTTTAGATTCCACATGTAAGTGATATCATATAATATTTGTCTTTCTTATGTCTAACTTATTTTACTTAGCATTATGTTTTTGAGTTTCATCCACGCTATTGCAAATGGCAGGATTTCCTTCTTTCTCATGACTGAATACTATTGACAAAGGTAGATGTCATCTATATCTATGTATTTATACACACACACACACACACCACATCTTTATCCATTCATCCATTGGCAGACAGTTAGGTTGTTTCCATATCTTGGCTAATTGTGAATAAAGCTGAAATTAACTTCGAAGTGCAGATATTTCTTTAGTGAGATCCTGTTTTCATTTCCTTTGGGTATATACCCAGAAATGGGATTGCTGGATCATACTGTAGTTCTATTTTGAGTTTTTGAGGAACCTCCATACTGTTTTCCATAATGGTTCTGCCATTTTACATTCCCACCAACAGTGCATAAGAGTTCTTTTTTCTCCATATCCTCACCAACACTTGTTATTTCCTGTCTTTTTGATGATGGCCATTCTAAGAGGTGTGAGGTGATAGCTCATTGTGATTTTGATTTGCACTTTCCTAATGATTAGTGAAATCAAGCACCTTTTTTCATGTACTCATTGGCCATTGGTATGTCTACTTTGGGAAAAAAGTTGAGTTGTATGAGTTCTTTATATATTTTGGATATTAACTCCTTATTAGGTATATGACATGCAGGTATTTTCTCCCATTCCATAGGTCGCCTTTCATTTTGTAGACTTTTTTTTTTTTTTTTTTTTGCTTTACAGAAGCTTTTTTAGTTTTATGCAGTCTCATTTATTTATTTTTGCTTCTGTTGATTATGCTTTTGGTGTCATATCCAAAAAATCATTGCCAAAACTTATATCAAGGAGATTTTTCCTTAAGTTTTCTTCTAGGAGTTTCCCAGTTTCTGTTCTTATGTATAAGTCTAATCCATCTTGAGTTAATTTTTGTGAATGGTTTAGGATAGGGTGGACAATTTCATTCTTCTGCATGTGATTATCCAGCTCCAAACACCACTTATTGAACAGACTATCCTTCCCCTGTTGAGTATTCTTGGCTTCCTTGACAAATAGTAGTTGACTATATATGCAGGGATTTATTGGGTTTATTTCTGGGCTCTTGATTTTGTTCCACCAACCTATATGTCTGTTTTTATGCCAGTACCATACTATCTTGATTACTTTAGCTTTTGTGGTATAGTTTGAAATCAGATAGTGTGATGCCTCAAGCTTTGGTCTTTGTTCTCAGGATTGCTTTGACTCTTTAGGGTCTTTTCCAGTTCCACACAAATGTTAAGATTGTTTTTCTATCTCTGTGAAAAATGCCATTGGAGTTTGATGGGGATTACATTGAATGATGATTTGGGGTCATGGGGACATTTTAACAATACTAATTTTTTTAATCCCTGACCACAGAATATATTTGCATTTGTTTGTGTCTTCTTTGATTTCTTTTGTGGCAGTCTTATAATATTTAGGGTACAGATCTTTCACCCTTGGTTAAATTTATTCCTAAGTATTTTGTTTTGTTTTTTAAAGATTTTATTCATTTATTTGAGAGAGAGAGAGCACATGAGAGGGGGGAGGGTCAGAGGAAGAAGCAGACCCCCTGTTGAGCAAGGAGCCCGATATGGGACTCAGTCCCGGGACTCCAGGATCATGACCTGAGCCGAAGGCAGTCGCTTAATCAACTGAGCCAGCCAGGTGCCCTGTTTTGGGTTTTTTTTGATGCTATTGTGAATGAGATTGTTTTATTTCTTTTTCAGATGTTTCTTTGTTAGCGCATGAATGATATCTCTGTGTTGATTTTGTACCATACAACTTTACTGAATTAGTTTATCAATTCTAGTTTATCACTTTGGTGGAGTCTTTAGGATTTTTTATATATGAAATCATATCATCATCAAATAATGACTATTTTATGTTTCCCCTTCTAATTTAGATGACATATTTTTTTCTTGCCTGATTCCTCTAGCTAGAACTTTCAGGACTATTGAAGAAGAGTGGTATGAATGGGGTCTTGGCCTTATTCCTGATCTTAGATGAAAAGCTTTCAAATTTTCATCACGGAGTATGATGTTAGCCATGGCCTTGTCATATAGGGCTTTTATTATGTTTAAGTATGTTCCTCATATTCCTAAGTTGTTCATCATTTTTATCATGAAAAGTATTGTATTTTGTCAAATGCTTTTTTTCCTGCGTCTTCTGAGATGATCATATGATTTTTGTCTTTCAATCTATTAATATAGTGTATCATATGTATTGATTTGTGGATGTTGATCCATCTTTACAGCCCATGGATAACTCCCATTTGATCATGAAGTATCATTCTTTTAATACACTGTTAAATTCAGTTTGCTAATATTTTGTTGAGAATTTTTGCATTTATATTCATCAACGCTGTTGGTCTATAATTTTCTTCTTTTGTAATATCCTTACCTGGCTTTGGTATCAGGGTAATGCTGGCCTTGTAAAATGAGTTTGATAATATTCCCTCTTCTTCAATTTTTTGGAAGAGTTTGAGAAGGATTGGTGTCAATTTTTTAAATGTTGGTAGAATTCACCAGTGAAATCATCTGGTCCTGAATTTTTCTGTGGTGGGAGGTTTTGGTTACTGATTCAACCTCTTTACTCACTATTGTTCTGTTCAAATTTTCTTTTTCTTCCTAATTCAGTTTAGTAAGTTGTATATTTCTAGAAATTTATGCACTTCATCTAGATTATCCAATTTATTGGTGTATAATTATTCATAGTGATCTCTTACGATTATTTGTATTTCTGTAGTGTCAGTTGTAATGTTTCCTCTTTCATTTCTGTTTTTATTTGCATCTTCTTTCTTTTTCTTAGTCTGGCTAAATTTAGTCAATTTTATTTATATTTTTAAAAACCAACTCTTAACTTTGTTAATCATTTTTATTGTTTTTCTGGTCTCTATTTCATTTATTTCTGCTCTCGAATTTTTAACTCCTTCTTTCTGCTAACTTTGGCCTTAGTTTGTTCTTCATTTTCTAGTTCCTAGAGGTATAAAGTTAAGTTGTTTATTTGAGATCTTTGTTTTTTATTAATATAGGCATTCATCTCTATAAACTTCCCTCTAAGAACTGCTTTTGTAGCATCCCATTGGTTATAATATGGTTGTTTCCATTTTTGTTTGTTTCAAGATTTTTTTTTAAATCTCCTTTTTAGTCATCTTTGATCTATTGGTTGTTCAGGAATGTGATGTTTAATTTGTAAATTTTCCAGCTTTCCTCCTGTTATGTATTTCTAGTTCATACCATGGTGTCAGAAAAGATACTTGGTATCATTTAAATCTTCTTGAATTTCCTAAGACTTCTTTAGTGACCTATCCTGGAGAATGTTGCATATGTGCTTGAGAACAATGTCTATTCTGCTGTTATTAGATAGAATGTTCTGTATCTATCTCTTTGGTCCATTTGATCTAAAGTGAGATTCAAGGATAATGTTTTTTGGTGATTTTTCTGTCTGGATAATCTATCCATTGTTGAAAATCAGATATTAAAATCCCCTACTATTTATGTATTGTCTATTTCTCTCTTCAGATCTGTTATATTTGTTTAATATCTATAGGTCTCTATAGGTCTTCTGATTTGGGTGCATATGTATTTATGATTATTGTATCTTCTTGATGGATGGCTGCTTTATTATTATATAATGGCCTTCCTTGTCTCTTGTTATCACTTTTGGCTTAAAGTTTGTTTTGTCTGGTATTGGTATAGCCAACTCTACTCTCTTTTGGTTTCCACTTGTATGGAATATCTTTTTCCATCTCTTCACTTTGAGTTTAAGGGAGTACTTAAAGCTAAAGTTAGTCTGTTATAAGCAGCATATAGTTGGGTCTTGTTTTTTTATATGTCTATTCAGTCTACAACCCTTCCCTGAAGAATTCAATCCACTTACATTTAAATTAATTATTGACATGTTATTAATAATTATTAATAATACAAATAATGCCATTTTATTCATTGTTCTTATGATCTTATTAATTTGTAGTTCCCTTGTTCCTTTCTTCCTTTCTTGCTGCCTTCTTTTGAGAATTGATGATTTACTATAGTGGTACACTTTGATTCCCTTCTCTTTATCTTTTGTGAATCTACTGTAGGTTTTTACTTTGTGCTTACCATGCGCTTACACAAAACATCTTATAACAATCTCTTATATGCTGATAACAATTTATCCTCAATTGAATATGAAATAATTTACACTTTTAGCCCCTTTTATGTTTGTGATGTCACAATTTACATCTTTTTATCTCATGTATCCTTTAACAAATTATTGTAGCTATGGCTAATACTTTTGTCCTTTAACTTTTATACTAAAGTTAAATAGTTAATATGCCACCATATTAAAGTATTAGAGTATTCTGAATCTGACTGTACACTTACCTATATCCACACTTATCTACAGGAGACTGCTGCAGGTGCCTGTGTAGTGGCAGGAGCCAGATGCAAAGACACAGTGTTGGAGACCAGTATAGACAGCAAGGGCCAGGGCCAAATATAAGCTCACTGGCAGCTGTGGGGGTCCTGATTGCTGGCATGCTCTCCCATGGCGTCAGTCTTCCCCAGTGTGTAGGTACTGCAGCAAAGGCTGGCAGCAAGCGTCAGGCCAGTGGGGTGAAAATGCAAAGCTGGAGGAGCCATCCCAGAGTATGTGCATGGTGGTGGGTGTCTAGGCTGACATCCTTCACTTGTGTAGTCACAGAGCCTGGGCTGATTGCTATTTGGTTGGCAGGCTCTGGCATGGGTGACAGGCAGAGGAAGTAGGGAGCTGGTGTCAGAAAATGCTTTATACCTCTAGGGCAGAAGCTGGTGAAATCTGCAGGGGATCCACTATAACTGTGCTGCCCATTAGTTTCTTCAGTGGTGAAATCTGCTGGTTTTGTCTGCAGAGCAGGTCACTGTGAGCTGCAATCATTCCCATTGTATGTCTGCTATTGATAGTCCTTCCTTTTCTTCCTTGTTTTTAGCTCATTTATAGCCCTCAATCTTGCTGCTCCTGGTGGGGTGAAATCAAAGTGGGACCTCCATGCAGTGCCCCAAAAGGCTGGAGAAAATGATTGCTCACCCTGTTCTTCTTTCCCAGGGATGAGAACTCTTTCCAGCTGGGATGTTTCCTCTTGCTGCAAAGCCAGCTTGGGGGATGGGAGGATGCAGGTAAAAGGAAGCTGTCCTCTTCTATTGTTGGGCAGTTATTATCAGCTTTTCTGTTCTATGGGGTTACTTACATGGACTCTAGAGCACCCTCACCATTGTTTTTGTTCATAGATTATTGGCTAATTGCTGATATTTATTGGGGGACAGAGGCTTGGGTCTCCTATGTTGTCATTTTGGTTAGACCATCAATTTTTTTTTAAAGATTTTATTTATTTATTTGAGAGAGAGAGAATGAGAGACAGAGAGCACAAGAGGGAAGAGGGCAGAGGGAGAAGCAGACCCCCTGCTCAGCAGGGAGCCCGATGCGGGACTTGATCCCGGGACTCCAGGATCATGACCTGAGCCGAAGGCAGTCGCTTAACCAACTGAGCCACCCAGGTGCCCTAGACCATCAATTTATTGAAAGCTCTTCTGCAGTGGGTGGCTTTTCATGAGCATTCACAGGAAACACAAATATCTTCATATATGATGCCCAGCTCTTCCCAGGCCTCCTTGTCACCTGTTTTGCCATCGGTTCCTTTTCACTCCCTGACCATATAGCCACACCTTTAGCCACTTGCAGTGAATAAGTACGGATCTGTGTCTCTAGCCATTTTTTCTTGAACAGAAAATGAGCTAAGAGATGTACTGCTCAATGTTGCCACTGAAAAATTGTCCCTTTACTACTGCCCTTCAGAGCCTATAGGGTTATAGTGCTGCAGTTTTCAATTTTCAGGTGGTTCCAGCATTTTGTACAGAACTCTCTGTAATCAGGCCTTATTTTTCTCCCCTCAGGCATGAGGAACTCCTCATATTGCCATAGGAGGGGGAGAGAGAGAAGTAAACGTACCAGGAATAGAAGCCTCAGGACATACTCAAGTTGAGTCATATATATCACTTCTGTTTGATGATGGGGTATTTCTGTGCATGGCCAATTTTACGGTTGAGTGGATCAGAAAATACCCAGTTAATAAGCAGTAGGTCAGGTCACATGTCTCGGAAGCACACTGTGGTCCGTAATCAAGTGTTTTGTTTCTACTAGTACCTAGTAGCAAACCAGGAGCTGTTTTTTCAAAAGGAAAATAAATAGATATGAAAAAGTTTTGCTTCAAAATCTTAATGAACTACATTGTGATTCACCTATGAAAGCCCATCAAAGGCTCTATACAATGTGCCTTTTGCCAATGACTCTTCAAAGCATCATAGGATTTGCTCTGGCCACATGATCCAATATTCAGAGCACCTTGAGATCAGAGAATTATCTGTAAGTTTGGGCCCCACTCAAAATGGCAATCTTATGTGTTAACTGATAAATGTGTTGTATTAGCATGCCAAAATGAGGTACATATTACCTCCAAAATGCAAGGAAACTCTTACAGGAAAGAAGACCCAAATGCAGCAGTTTTCCTTTACCTTGGAAAGGTTATGTTAATATGCTAAGACCAATAGATCCCTATAAATCACCGTAGAAGCAGGAATAAATTTTTGTGGGATTTATCTCCCACCTTCTAATATACTTGTGCTTTACTAAGGTTAATAAGGTAATTGCAACTTCCTATTCACCAGGTCCAATCAGCATAATATTATCAACAAGGTGGGTCAGTATGAGGTCCTATGCGATGGAGATATAATCAAGGTCCTTTTGGATTATTAGATGAGGGGTCAACAAACTATGAATCATGGGTTAAATCTGCCCATGTCCTGTTTATACATGGTAGAACTATGAGCTAGAAATGATTTTTACATTTTTAAAAGGTTTTTAAGAAACACAAATAGCAATGTAGAATATAGACTATATACTCCCTAGAAATGTAAAATATTGACTGTTTGGCCCTTTCCTTGTTGACTCTTGGACAACTCTATAGAGGGATGGAGAATTGAAGCAGACAGTAACAGTGTATTGCTGGTCCTGCCAGATGAAAGCAAGCTGTTCTGACAGTCTCTTTTAACATGTATAAAGAAAAGACATTCCACAGATCAGTAATTGTCTACTAGATGCTAGATGCTAGTAGAACAGTAGCTGAAATTTGAATCGCCACTAGATCAAGCACATGATAACCTGTCATTCTCCAAGATTCGTTCACAGACCAAATGGGCAAGTCAAAAGGGATTATGATAGAAATCACCTTTACATTCTTCAAGTCCTTGATAGTGGCACTAATTTCTGAAATTCTTCTATAAATGCACTACTGTTCTTAAATTACTATTTGGGTGGGTAGGAGCAATACTGGGGGCTTTCATAATAGTCCTCATTATAAATATCATAGAAATCATGTAAAGATTCTGAGAGTTATTACATATACCTATTCCTACTATTCTTTCTGGAACTGAGAATATAACCACAGGCCAGATGGAAGGGTCAATTTAGCTCATTGTGAAATCAACCTGAATCAAAATTCCATTAATTAATTTCCTGGCTGCTATAAGTCCTGACTATGACTGGTTAACAACTGTGGTGTCTGGGGACTCCAGAATTAATGTCAGTCAGAAGTAGTATCCAGTAATCTCTGAAAGGTCTGAATAACTTCTTTCATTATGTATAGTTAATCTGTTCAGTGACCATAGGGTCCTTGAGGGGACACAAGGCAGAATATTATAGTATATATTGTTGGCAGAGTTGCTGGTTTCTTCCCCATTGGGGATGGACTTCTTATCCATTTAAAGGACACTAAGTGAGCAACTGTGACTCTCTACATGGGGTGATTTGAGTCATACCTCTGTTAACAAACCCAAAGCTTTGCTGTTCACACAATGAAGTGAGACTTTTGAAGACTTCTCATTTATTTTACTTCCAGAGATACCACAATTAATAAGCCCAAACCAAGGATGTCTGAGGGTCAAACCATTCTGATCACTGTTCTGACTCTATTGCCTATTCGAGTTACCACTCCCATCTTGTAGTTAACTGCCCCCACTTGGCCCTTTGTCACTCAAGAACCCATCTACAAGGACCTAGTTCTATGATAGCATTTCTCACTCATAATCATGGCCTAAGGAGAAGAGCCACCACAAAACTCTTCAGGGGTGACAATGCTGCCCTTACCAATGTATCTCTCAATACATTGAAAGAATGGCAAAGGTGGTGTCCTCTGGACCCTCCCAGGGCAACATAGCAATACAGTTAGTGATAAGTGATGATAAGTGAGGAAATCATATAAAAGCATACCTTAAAACACTCCTATCATCCTAAGCCTTCAGGAACCTTATGCTTCTGTACACAAAGGAAGTTCTGAATTCTTTGCTTCATTTAGTGTAGGCCACTATTTAGTTCAGGTTTCAATCAAATAATTGTGAAAACTGGTAACAGTCATTGCCAGCCTCCTGTCCAGCTACCAGAATCCAGAATCTCTACTCAGTATATCTCTACTAATAAATTTTCTCTAATTCAACATTTTTTTTCCTTCCAGCCTAATCCAACACTTTTATGGCCCAATACCATAATTTGTTCCCAGGTTTCTTTCAGTATAAATTGACAACATCTTATAAATCTGTTGGTGTCTGGACTTTATACCCCTGAGGTCTGCATGGTTTGGGTGGTTATTGATCTACAATCAATGAGAGACAGTGGGGTAAAACCTGAAGAGGATCAGCAGTACCCTGAAAGACAATGACTATGACAGGTTATTGAGGAAAGGGAAGGGTTATTTCTTTGGATAGAGGAAGAATGGCTACCTCAACTGGCAAAGAGGCTTAGCAGAATTTTAAGTTGCAGGCATTCAGCTTCATTAGTATTTGCCCATATGTCTCCATTCTTATTTTGAGCACTGCCCCCCATTCTTCCCAATAATGGTCCTAATCTTAAAAGACTGAATTTGTGAATTCAATTTTTATTGTTATTTGGTCCCCTTCAAGATTAGCTTTATTGTTGGTTGGGTTTTTTTGTTGGTTTGTTTGTTTGTTTTTTTCCAGAAATCTTGACCTTGTGACTATCAGAGACAAGAGTTTATTTTAGGGTAGTCATAAAAGCTTTCAGGTTCCTTATCCAGATCATAAGCTGAGAATTTAAAACCTTGAACTTATCATTTTCTTTACTCAGGTTCTCCTTTGTAGCCAACAAGTCCAAGTGTCATTACGCTCATTATTTTTATTAAAACATTCTTTGTTTCAGCTACTTGCCCAAAGCCTTGTTGTCTAGGGGCACTTGACTCCAGAGGATGGTAGATAATAATCTAAGTAATGTTTGGCCACTGCATGCCATGAACCACACCTGTCTCATTAATTGGTGACATCAAAGTCTTAAATCCTTTTGCATCTAGTCAAAGAGAGAACTAATTTAATCTTTAAGGTTCAGTAACTGTAGAATCACTTCTAGGAACAGTAACTCTACCAGCCAGAGTTCGCTCAGGGCAGTAAAGCCACTGTGACTGTTAGAGGAATTGGGATTGATTATAGGAACTGAACTTACACAGATGAAGGAGGAATGGGAAAAAGAATGTCCGAAAGGGATAGTTAGAGGTCAGAGGGTCAAAAATCAGTTTGCCTGAAATGCTGGTATGGGTGAAAAATGGGAGTTTGAAGGGAAATATGAAATGCCAAACATGGAACCACGTCGGAGGAGATCCCAAAAAGGTTATAGGGAAGCTATTGCCTCTGTGTAGTTACTGTCTTTGTGGATCTCCAGTCAAACATCTGGTGATAGGCCGAGGGTTGCTACTGAACTTCAAAGCCAGTAGTTAAGATGAGCTGCATGAGTCCCAACAACTAACCTTTGTTTCTTTATCACCATATCTGATTGTAATAACCTCTGCTTCACCTCTGCCTTCTAGAGCTCAGCAAGCTTCTCCTTTCGTCTACTTTAGCTCAGAACCATACAGGGAAGGTAATCCTGGGATATGTGTTTCCACCCTAACCAAATAGAGGATAACATAATCCAACATTACATGTTCAATAGAAGGAGTGAAAAAAAAAAGCAAATATCATTCCTGGGTGTATAAAATTCTAGTTATAAGATCTTATGTTATTTTTTGGTTTTGTTTTAATTTTTTTTAGTAATCTCTACACCTAATGTGAGGCTCAAAGTCATGGTCAAGAGATCAAAAGCTGTGTGCTCTTCCAACTGAGACACCCAGGCACCCCAGTTGTATGATCTTAAGCAAGGCATCTCATCCCGTTAGTCCTTACCTTCTTGTTTGATCTATTAGGAACAGTACAATAGTTCTGTTTCTAGTGTGGAAAGTAAAATAAGATGTTTTTTGGAAATAAAATGAAAACTAAGTTGAACATATGAAGGAAAATATTTTTCTTCATTAATTGTCTTGTATTAATTTCTGCAGCATGCAAGATCCACCCAAACTACCCAACTCCTAAAAGATATTTCATAGTAATAGATGGTATGATATTTATAGAACTAGCCAAGAAAATAAATAGCCTTTGAAGATAGATTTGGGTGTAAGTGCTGACTCACAAATTTAATATTCATACAACCTTGAGCTAGTTACTAAATCTAAGTTTTCGAAACTGTAAAATTGTGTAATAACACCTGCCCCTTAGAATTATTCTGGGTATTAGAAATAACAGAGCAGATATTTAGCCATTGTTACCACTTAATAAATGTTTATTATTATTTTTGTTACTATAATAACTCAATCTGTAGATTACAGAGTACAAAAAATGAAACTTACTCCTGAACCATTTACCTGAGCTCTCAGAAAGTAAATTGAATATGTTCACATGTGTGTGTGTCCACCACCGAGCACTGCCCTCAAACAATTCATAAATTAGTCACTCAGTTGTTTTTTTTTTAATCTCTAATGCCTAGTACAGGGTCTGATTCATAGTAGGCCCTCAATAATGATCTATAAAACAAGACACTTGAAGCCTTGGCAAATATCAATGAACTGCCTTTTTCTCACTCCAAAATAAACCCAACAGAAATCCCCTCTGACTGAATGTTTGGAAAATCTGCATTTTCCTTCTTAGAATTCTGATGTGAGGCTTGGGAAAAAGTCTGTAAGACTTAGAAGTGAAAAAATGATGGTCCCCCCAAATCAGTACCAGGTCACCTGGTTCTCAAAGAAAATAAAGATGAAGAGTGTTGGTTCATTGACACTCATTGTTTTATATACCTTAATTCTGGAAAAGGCATCCTTCTCTTAAAAATATATATACTTTTAGGGGCACCTAGGTGGCTCAGTTGGTTAAGCATCTGGCCCTTGGTTTTGGCTCAGGTTGTGATCTCAGGGTTGTGTAATTGAGCCCTGCATTGGGCTCCACACTCAGTGCAGAGTCTACTTGGAATTCTCTCCCTCTTCCGCCCGACCCCTCCCCTGACTTGTGTGTGTACTCTTTCACTCTTGCTCCCTCTCTCTAAAATAAATAAATAAAATAAAATTTTAAAGATTTATTTATTTATTTTAGAGATAAAGAGAGCATGCACAAGTGGAGGAAGGGACAGAGGGACAGAATCTTCAAGCAGACTCCCTGCTGAGCACAGAGCCCCATGCAGGGCTCCATCCCAGGATGACCCATGAGATCAGGACATTGGCCGAAACCAAGAGTCAGAGGCTTAACCAACTGAGCTACCCAGGTTCCCCTATATACATATTTCTATGTATTTTATATGTGTCTTTATGAGAAGAACATTTTTTTTAACTTGGCAATATCAATTCAAAGAGCTGTTACGTTATGAATAACTCATACTGCTTGTCCATGGATAATATGGACTGGGTGATGGGAGGAGTCAAATAAGGATACCTTGGGACCAAAGTTATTGAATTTATTTATTTATTTATTTATTTATTTATTTATTTATTTATTTATT